>NC_141772.1:23721933-24067433 GCF_051362555.1 Lingula anatina
CAAATGTGAGTGACTTGCATTTATTGAGGGGGTATTATAGGTCTTTTATCTAGTCTAGGTTATTGTTGACCATTTGATCTTTCTTTTTTTAATCATTTTGCATGACCACACATCTAGTAGTGATCAGCACTATTAAAACATAAGTATTCATCCAAACTTAAGATAAAATTAGGAATATTGCTGTCATATTTTAGTCTACTGGTTACAAAGATGTAAATTCACGGTCATTGGCGGCCATTTTGAATTTTGAAAGCCATACTGTAATCCAAATTAAGTCAAGTAATTGAAAAGGGTTCTGTTTTTATATTCAGTGCACCAAAAGTAATGAAGAACTTAATTTGGGATGATAAATCTGTCATATTTCCAGACAGGACAGCTACATGTAAAAGACTTGTTTTGTGGCAGCCATGTTGGATTTCAGGATTTTTCATCTCAATAAAAAGATTGCACCTTAAACAAACACTACAGGCAGAAAGTAGAGATTCCATGCTACACTGGTGCATCAAAATATCCCAGATATTGCAATTATTTAATAATTAAATAAGAATTAAAAAATTAAAAATTATCCAAATTTCTGAAAAAACAGCAAAAATTGGCCGCCATCTTGAATTTGCCGCCATCTTGGAAAATTTTGTTCATCGTTAGGTATAGTGCACATCTTAGACTACATGTCTAGAACGATTTTGAATTCTATTTAGTTTATGTATTTGAAATATTTTAGATTTTGTTGGGCTCAGAAATGTCAATTTTTAACCCGTGTGTTACCATGGCAACGGCTGTAGCACCCACACCCACCACCAGTTTTATGGCAAACAAGCAGAAAATAAAAGCTAAGGACCTAAGCTATCAGAAAAACATAGTGAACAAAAATCACTAAGGGGGGGGGGAGGGTTTCGGTATTTGGCCCACGGACTAACGGTTATATTAAATCAGAACCCCTTCAACAGCTCTCCTTTGCAAAATATGTCAGGCGGACAAGAGTGTCCGATTTGACAGAGGTAGGTTAGTTCAGCTTAAACGCGAATTTCTTATATCCATAGAAAACTGCCCTATTTTTAAATCATACAAAAACGGGATCAATATATTTGAGAAATTTTGAAAACCATCGGTAGAGTTTCGTCAGGAGATTATTAATGTCTGCCCCGACAGCAGCTGCCGGCATCACTTTTACATGCTAAGAAATACCATGAAGACAAAAGAACGTAAAGAAAGGACAAATCAGAAACAATCAAAATGCAGTAGTTTCACATACCAGTATTATATGCTTTTCACAATAATCTTCTAAATGTTGCAGAAAACAGATAAAGGGTATACCTACCAACAATTCACGTTTTACCCTTATCATTTTGATACATTTTCAAGGATGAGAACTTCATATACTCATATTGTTAAATTAAATATAAAAGCTAGTTTCAAAAGGCTGTAGCACAAAATGGTGTTTTTGTCACCCGTTCCAATCAACGAATATACATGTAATATTTTCGTTTTGTGTGAAATGAGCATGGTGTCCTGCTTGACACCTCGCGCGACTTCTTATTTCAAGAATGTGCTCAAGGTTAGGGTTCCAAAATTTCTGAATTGCTTTCTTCCAAGGTTTGAGCCGTCCCCTGTTTCAAATCTTAAGAAGTATAGGGGTTAAGGATGTGTCTCATTTAACGTTCACTTACGGTTCGCAATCTATTCTAACACATTTGTTTTATTTATTTTTGTTACAGTTCTAATGTTGTTCTGTAATGAATGTAACAGTTCGAGTATTGTTTTGGAAAGTCCATCAAAATGTCCTAGAACAGATTAAGAACATTTTTCATGAAAAGAGAAAAACAATATGTTCTAGGACAGATTAAGAACCGTAAGTGAGCGTTAAATGAGACAAATTTTTGCAGGGGAGATACCTGAATTTAGTAAATTTAAGTTTAAAAAGTGTTACGTGACATAAAAATCGGTTAGAAATTAGAGATATTTTCGAATTAAGTGTTACATGGAAATATTTCTAATTTTGCGGTAGGGAATGTGATGTTGGTTTGGGCTTGTGGATAAAGAAAGTTTTCATTGAATATATTGTCGGGGTGTCATGATAAATTATTCCGCACCAATCGGACAAATTAACCTACGTTAGAGCCATCAAAATGTGTTACAAAAACATTACCGGCATATCTTAATAAAACAAAACAAAAACACGTGGATTGATATGGCAGAAACGATGCCAATGTGATATTGCCTAAACGGTTATGCCAAACAAATTTAAAATAAGTTGTGCGATTTGTATATAAATGCTTGTAAATAATTTATTATTTTACCTTGTCTTTGATCGTGATTTTTATGTATTTTGATTTGACGCGAGAGTACTGGTATAATGGTAACAGATACCGCCACACCAAAGAAGGTTGGGTCAATTGTAATACTTAGTATTAACAATCGACACAAACATAAAAAGAGCATGCCACAAGTCCAAAAAATAAGAGAGACTCGAGCTTACGTGACAGATCCATATCCGCACGTCTCTACTGGGGCGACGTTACCAGCTCATTAACAATCTACAGTGAATTTTGGCAGATGTCATTTTAACGGGGCATATAATTGCTATCATTGCAATACATGTTGCCAGGTAATATAAAAAGGCAATATTGATATACTAAAAAAATCATTTGGAAGTAGTGTGATATTCAATTTTACTATGACATTCTTTAATGTCAAATTACCACAGTAGTATCACACAAAATTTCAAAATCACCGAATAAAATATTTTCAAATTCTTCAACCTTGGAACAAGGCTTTTTACCCAATCGGAACTGAAATGGAAAAAATATACGAAATCAAACATGTCTATAGTTTATCCATTTCCGGACCATCCCGATATTATATGTAGAGTTCATGACCAGATAAATCGACTTGCAGAACTCCTTTTTTTCGTTTAAAAGGTTATTATGCAATAATCTTCTGATAAACTGCCAAGTGTAATAGGTATCTTTCACTATTTACCATACTGGATATTTAACTGAGAAACAATTTTACCTGACAAACCGCGTGAGTAATTATTCTAATACATATGTAAGCATATATTGCATGCCTGCCTATATTCCATGTATTGTATGGTAAAACTTACCATTTATGATAAATATTGTGGGTACCTTTTTACTCCAGTTCAGGGTCGTACTTTTTCAAAATCTGCAATTGATTGAATATTTTATGTGTCACATCAAATACGGATAGAATTTGCTTGCAAGAAATCACTGATGAATATTAAGATAAAAAAATATCTGAAATTTCTGTTTTTATTTCACTGAGACATTCCTTAACATTTTTAAGTGAGGTATGTAATTCCTACTGCAGGTACCTCCAAGAACAAATAAGCACATTTTACTAATCGCGGTGTTCAATATGAATTTTCTCAAACAAAAATTGTTATAGTCTCCAGAATAATGAAAACATCGGTATAATCAAACATAGCCTACCATTGCACATGCTTCAATACATTCCTCGTCGCTTACGAATCCATCACCTGAATTAGAAAACATACTTTGAAAACATCACTTTGAATTAGAAAACATCACATTGTGACGTTACCATAGCAACCCATAGTATGTACATGTAACATAACGCATTTGCTCCGTTTCAGAAAAATATTAAATTGAGATTCGCTCTTAACTCTAAAGATTAAAGCACGCTTACCATCGATATCCAGTGAGACTATCTGGTCTATATCAGCCATGGTTAAAACCCCATCGTTACTGAAATCACCCAGTTGGAAGAGCGCATGGATCCACGTTGTTTTTAGAACAGAACTGGCTTTCATGAAATATCTCACGTATTCACTTGCCGTGACTTCATCATTATCTGAAAAAAAAAATGACAGGCATTGTCAATAATATGTTTCTGATTCGCATTATTTCATGAAGTCTATGTTCGGATGTACTATATAGGATAGTACAGAATGGACAGTTTTGTACAAAACGTTTGCATGTCATCTGGAGATAACCATATACTACTTTTAGGAAATATTTAGTATATTTTATATTCCTTTTAACCATCGTCAACACAAAATACGTCCTAAAACCTACGGTCGGTGTCAGCGGCATCCAAAAATGCGGCCCATTCCAGTTTGCCGATCATTCCGTCTTTGTTGGAGTCAATGATATTGTAAAGCAATGTTCCTATTTCCATTGCTGTGGGGGGCGGTTTTTTGGCATCCCTACGACCACAATAACTACAACAATGTGAAACAGCTCTGTTGAAATGTATCTCTGCCTACATAATGTGTTCTTCAGTACGCAGGGAAAGTCAAAAGAAAATATATGAAACAGACAAAAACCAATACAACACGACGATTTTGGTGTTTAACCGGATGTTTCAGTTTGAAATTGTCGGCCATATGTCATACATAGTTGGAAACAGTTGATTGCAACGGCTTTCACGGGGCACTGAACGATGGTTTACAATTAATATGGAGAGAGAGAGAGAGAGAGAGAGAGGGAGAGAGAGAGATTCCAAAACGTGCGCGGGTGCTTACATGTTTGTTGCCATGGAGACAAGACACAGGCCCACGATCATCAAGTGGAACACCATTTTCTATTTGCGGTACTTCAATAGAAATAAGATATCAACTCAACATGAAAACTACAATAAGACAAACTAACCATTGCTAGGGATGATAAAAATTGAATGATATGCGTGCGCGCGCACACACACACACACACACACACACACACACAGATTTATCACTTTTTGTCATCATACTTATAGGAAAAGTAGAACTCGCGAATATATCAAAAACGTCATTTTTCACTTGTCCGTTTTCTTCAAATTGAGCTATATGTATCTAGTTTCTAGTTTCTAGTTTCGTTTTTCAAAAACGATTCTGGCAACCAGAAACTAGTGTCGTTTTTCAAAAACGATTCTGAGAGAAGCCAGAATCGTTTTGCAAAGAAAAAGAGGAGTGGACAGAGAGAAAGGCAACCGGCGTGCTACCGCAACCAGGTAACCCTCACCGCGGAAGCCGGGCAATGTGTAACGAACTCTCCTCGCCGTGTGCTGAGACATAGACGCCCGCTGATAAGCGTCTAAGGCGCACAAGTAGCCTTCACTGCGGAAGCCGGGCAGGGTGTTTAGGTTGGTGGGAGAAGGCGGGGTTGAGGGTTAGGTTGGGTTAGATGCCCAAAAATCAGTGTCGTTTTTTGAAAAACGATTCTGGCAACCTGTACGCCGTAGGCAATAAGCGGTGACCGTCTCGGTCTCAGCGCAAGTAGAGGAGAGACTGTAACAACCTTCTCGGTTTTCGCGGTGAGGGTTACACAGTCATGGTACACGCTAATCACGGGTTGCCTCTCCCTCCGTCCACTCCTGTTTCTCTCTGCAAATACGACTCTGGCTTCTCAGAATCGTTTTTCGAAAAACGACACTGGTTTCTGGTTGCCAGAATCGTGTTTCAAAAAACGACACTGGTTTTTGGGCATCAGAATCGTTTTTGAAAAATAATAAATAAAATAAAAAATTATACTTTAAACTACTTAGGGAGATCGGGGGAGGGGGGGGAGCTTTTCCCCCTCATCATCCTCATCACCTCCTCCCCCACCAAACAACCCCACCTAAACACCATTCCCGGTTCCGCGGTGATGGCTACCTGTACGTCGTAGGAGTTAATCGACGATCGTCTCAGTCTCAGCACACGGCGAGGAGAGGCTTCCACGTTGAGGGTTACCTGGTCGCAGTAGACGCTAATCACGGGTTGCCTCTCCCTCCGTCCACTCCTGTTTTTCCCTACAAAACTATTCTGGCTTCTCTCTGAATCGTTTTTCAAAAAACGACACTGGTTTCTAAGCATCAGAATCGTATTTTAAAAATTCAATAAATTAAAAATTATACCTCAAACTAAAAAGGGAGGCCCCGGGGGCCCTTCCCCCTCCTCACCCTCACCCTCTCCCTTATTCCCCTAAAGCCCATTCTCGGCTTCCGCTGTGCAGGCGGCCTGTGACTGGTAGAGGCGGTCAACTCAGCCTCAGCGCACAGCGAGGAGAGACCGTAACATTCTCTGCAAAACTAATTCTGGCTTCTCAAATTCGTTTTTGAAAAACGACACTAATTTCTCGATGCCAGAATCGTTTTTGAAAAACGAAACTGGTTTCTAGTTGCCATCTAGAATCGTTTTTGAAAAACGACACTAGTTTCTGGATGCCAGAAGCGTTTTTGAAAAACGACACTAGTTTCTGGTTGCCAGGTTCGTTCTTGAAAAACGAAACTGGAATCTAGAAATCAGACACCAACTTCAGCGCTCCTGTAAAGAGATGTAATTGCCCAAAAAGTAATTGAGCAACTGATATCTTATAGAAATAATTTCATTTTTAAACTTACTTGATTTGAATGTTTACACCGGCGATGTCTATCAGTAGAGATCTCCGACTAAAATGACAAACGCAAGCACTTCAAGGAGATTTATTGCGACAGGCACGTCATCAGAAGATATGCGGGTACTTCTGAAGTACTCAGTGACGGGTAAAATTAAATCGGAACTCCTTCAACAGCGCTCCTTTAAAAATGTGTAAGGCAGACAAGAGTGTCCGATTTGAGAGAGGTAGGTAAGTTCAGATTTAACGCGACTTTCTTGCTTATATGTATATAGAAAACTGCCCTGTTTAAATCATACAAAAACGGAGTCAAAATATATAAAAGTCAGAAGGTTATTAATGTCTACCCCGACAGCTACAAGCATCACTTTTACATGCTAAGAAATACCATGAAGACTCAGTAAATAAAGAGCAAATCAGAAACAATCAAAATGCAATAGTTTCACATGCCAGTATTATATGTTTTTCACAATAATCTTCTAAATGTTACAGAAAACAGATAAAGGGTATTTACCAACAATACACGTTCACTTATCATTTTGAAATACATATTTTCAAGGATGAGAACTTCATATACTATATTGTTGAATTAAATATAAAAGCTGGTTTCATAAGGTTGTAACACAAAATTTTGTTTTTGTCATCCGTTTCAATCAACGAATATAATATTTTCGTTTTTTTTTGTGTGTGAAATGAGCATGGTGTCCTTAATTGACACCTCGCGCTATTTCTTACCAATATTAAGATGGGGGAGGGGGGCATGCCTGTCAAGACCTTTTTAATGGCAACTAAACAATTTTTTAAACATCTCGTGAGCTTGGTTGTGTTGTTCAATATGCTACGCGACTTAACTACCCATATCTTTCCGCAACGAAGGAAGGAACTGCGCATGCGTATAGCTTCTTCCATACAAATCTTTTGAGCGGGGTGGTGGGGGGGAGCATCCATTCTACTAGCACGTATTTGCGCCAAGGTGAATCAATATACTGACTATGGACCCACTGACAGCTTGGGTTTGTTTATTTATAATAAGGAATGAATCAGGAGTGGAGTGGAAAGTAACACAATGTCAACTTATATGACAAGATGCACAGTTAAGTCCAACTAGTCACAAATTAGCAGAGCTGTAGAATCGATCTAGACGTGCATTCGACCTATGATTGCGTAACCCTTCTACTCTTCTCCTTGCGCTTCCTTACCCGCATGACTTTGTATAAGGTGGTCGTCACATAAGGACTTTGATGCGGCTCTCTTTGACATTTTATTTTTGCACCGGCACAAAATTACTCAAGGAAAACGAGTTCCCAGGCACGTATGCATGACTTGCTTTTCTTACTACCTGTTAAAGCCTGGAGATTGGTTGGTTTATACGCTGCCTAATTAAGGGCGACAGTGATGTGGACTCCTCTGTGCAAGGAATACGATTCGTCCACCTGATATTCAATGCTCTTCCTTATAGTAGTATGTAACTGCTTTCCAGCTTCTGTTTTGGTCCAAGCTTCAGACTTCGTAGCAAAATGCTCTCTACTCAAGCTTATTGAAAGGCCTTTATTTCAAGAACGTGCTCAAGGTTGAGGTTCCAAAATTTCTTAATTGCTTTCTTCCCATGCAGGTTTGAGCCGTCCTGTGTGTCAAATTATTAGGGTTTAGGACCCAAGATATGTGAATGAAGTAAATATCAAGCTGAAAAAGTGTCACGTGACATAAAACTCGGTTAAAGAGTGCATTGCACTGGCCTACCCGCGTCTTTATTGAGATGTTGCAATCACATCAACTCTTTGAAATGGATATTTGACAGAATTCTGAAAGGCCTTTATTTTCATCGGCAGAAAATATGCTGACTAAATGTGTTGTCAGACATATTGTCTGTTAGTGTTAGCCTAAAAAGAAGCAATTCGACCACCGCACTCGTATTTTATTTTTTGAATTTTTTGTAACAATTAGTAAAATGACCTCGTGGTATTCAGAAAAATGTCAAAATCAATTAAATGACTGATGAATATCAACTTTTTATGTCTTGTGATGATGTCTTCTTCCAAATGGGACCTGAAATGGACAGAAATAAAGTAGAATAAAACAAGTCTTTTTACAGGAA
Source organism: Lingula anatina (assembly GCF_051362555.1). Classification (NCBI taxonomy): domain Eukaryota; kingdom Metazoa; phylum Brachiopoda; class Lingulata; order Lingulida; family Lingulidae; genus Lingula; species Lingula anatina. Next base: position 23,730,367 of record NC_141772.1, read on the forward strand.
GATGACCCCGATACAGTTGATATCCGGGTGTCTCGATCAGAAAGGTAGGATTAATGTATACTATATCACTTAGACCCCATTTCCATAGATTTAAGATCGATCTATCCCTGTGGGGACCCGCACGAAAATGAAGTAGTATCGAAGTAGCAAAGAAGCATTAACGCAGTAGTGGTGTGGAGCATATTTGCAGTAGAAATGCAGTATAGCCTACTGCAATTCTACTTCAAAAATTACATAGGGTTATACAGAGGAGGAGCATTAATGCAGTAGATTAGCAGCATGATAGAAGCATGTTTCAAATATGCTAATTAGCTCCCACATCGAAGCAGATTTGAAGCATGTGTGCAGTATGATTGCAGTAGTCTACTGCGCTGGAGTATCTACTTCGTTTTCATGCGGGGAGTCTCACTAGATTACTGTCAGCTTAGCCGGCTTAAGCGTCTGTCCCGCCTACTAAAAGCTGTAAAGGGGTACTTAACTATGGTGCACGCTCGGCTGACTGCAATTTAGCGTGAACCCCCAGGGAGTTAGGTCGATCTTAATCTTAATCTCTGGATCGATCTAAATTTCTGGCAATGAACCCTTAATTGCCCAAGGATGCGTTTCATTAACGCTCACTATGTTTTCATTGCTTCGTGTGACTTCAATCTAGGCTCATTACATTATACTTATAAACTTGGTCATTGGACATTTTGGGAGTTATTTTACATAATCTATTGCATATGTAAAACTTTCACCCAATATCTATTTATCTAGCAGTATCTTTATGTATCTATTTCAGTTATATTGATATACACATGGGCATACACCAAAAGCGGAAGTTACATATTCAAGACTTACCATTTATGGCAAATGCTATTTGTGGCCATTTACTTCAGTATAGGGTCGTACTTCAGAAACTTTAAATTGAAAGAATATTGAATAAATTTTGTGTGTTTGTAATATTAATAAATGGATTTCATTCTCGATGGACAATAATTCTTTTCAATCATATTGATATACATGAACCTCTTCGTTGGAGATAAATATGACTGGTTATTGTTTAGATAAAATCTATCTGAAATTCCTCCCTCAAATGTACTTGTCTTTTACATTGTTTTAAATGTTTTTACTATAGGTCATTTTAGAAGTAATTAAAACTTTTAATCTGCTAACTGTACATATATCCAACTGTAAAATTAAAGAACAGTAGTTATAATATAAAACAATCAAACAAACCTTGACGCATGTCTCAATGCATTCCTCTTTATCTAACTGTTCACTTTCTGAAATAGAAAACAAGTCAGACTTCAAGGAGTAATAACATACACCACCACAACTTGAGGACGACTTGAACCAAGCCGCATATCTTAGACGATCAAACTTATTAATAACATTTAATACTTTAATAATTTCGTATATTTATTTTTTTCCTATTTACTTAAACGCTCAGCACCAGTTTCCATTTTATGGGAAATCTTATGTTACTTCAGTTATTTGAGGATTACAGCACTGGTGGCTATCAACACTGTAAAGTGTTTAGCATTTAAACACATACCGGTACATGTACAACACACGTTTAGTACCTACACGCATTTAGAAATATGTGAAAAAGCTAAACACGTATAGCTTTTCAAGCTTCTCACAGAAGAAAATGCTAGACACGTTTGGCAGTGTTACACGTTTAGCTATGTGTCTAGCTTCATCGGTATATGTTTCTATAAAAAAAGTTCATCACAAGGCTAAGCACATTGGCAACGCACTTCCCCTGCTTAGCGCGTGGAGCTGCTAAACATAAGGAGCTGCTATGCGTGTGGAACTCCTAAACGAGTGGAGCTGCTGAACAACACGTTTAGCTTTTCAAGCTTCTCATAGAAGAAAATGCTTTTTTAAAACATGCTTAGCAGTGTTGCACTTTTAACACCTAAAAGCTAAAAAAATACACCCCATACATATGTAATGCGCCAAACGCGTCATACTGCTAAACACATTCAGGCTTAAAGCGTGTAACATGTTTAGGAGCTAAACGTGCTTAGGAGCTAAACGTATTGTAAAAAATTAGACAAAACAGGTGCTTAGAAATGGGTTTAGGGGCTAAACACTGTTTTAACAGTGTATAAGACACTCACCATCGACATCCTCTTGAAAAATTGCATAAAACCACAGTGACCGAATTCTGTTGTCCAGTTTGACCAGTTGCTTCAACATTTCATTTTCTGAAACTTCAATTGTCTGAAACCAAAACAGTAATGAACGCTGCCAATTTGATTTAATTGTCTTTTGTTAGTTTTATAAATCATTCTATTATAGCACGTTGTCGATGTATGCTGTTCCGTTTTATGTCTGATTCGATAGATAATAGGGAAATTGGACAATTTTGCATTATATTCCCGTTGGCTTCCATATTTCATTTTCAACATTCACTGGGGTCACTTTCCCAATGTTACGCCTACATTTTCAAGAGTTAAAAAAGTTTTGGAAATTCTCGTATACACTGTATCATGCTCAAAAGTTAAGTAGTATTTCATTGCCAATTTTTGCAAAAATTAAGCAAATGATTAGAGTAAAATTTGTACAGTAGCTGTGCACGCCATTTGTTGTTAACTTGTGCCACTAGGCCATGACAAGAAACTGTCCAAATGCATAAGGGTGCCCCTTACCAAAAACAAGGTATAGGTGTGGCACTTGAAGCACACGTGTTGGGTGGCATCCTGTGTTTGTGCGTGTGTGTGTGTGTGTTTGACGGCATTTTTCCAAAAATTGCAAGAATACAACTTGTAGGAATTTTAGATGGTGTCGGAAAATAGCAGGAAAATAACAGGAAGCCATGCAGCTGTTAGACAGTAAAGATTAGCAGCAAATCCAGTATCAAGGCAGCCTGGTCAGTTGCAAATGACGTCAAACGAGCCACGTGGGGTACATGCCTCGTTTTGGTCAAGTCAGGTTGACAAATGCAAGGGATACCAGGCAACTGATTTTAACAGGGAGGTACGTTTTGCTGAGAATACTTTTTACCTACATAGGTTCTATGTATGCTTTTTAAAAGTATCATTTGCCAATAAAATCATGAGCATTATCAAAATGCTTTTTAAAAGTATCATTTGCCAATAAAATCATGAGCATTATCAAAATGCATTGTTTGTTGTATATCCTTAAAAGAAATGTCCATCTCAAATAAAATATTTCAAGAACACGAAAGAAAATGTCACATCCTCAATGTAACACTCCCATTTCAAATGATGACGCGGTACCAGAATAATTCAAGATACTGTTGACCTTATGAGCATGAGTGTATGTCGTGATCTGTCAATAGCTTTTGTCAGCGCAGCGGAAATTTTGTCTTGACGAGTTTCAAATACTCCATACTGTGAACTATACAAAATACAGCCTGGTTGCAGGGGAACTAATACATGTAGAATAATTACATGTACATGTCATTTTTTGGCATTATAAGAAACTTGCATGATACATTGTAATGTTATTCGTTTCGTGTTACAAATTTCAACTGACGCTGAACTGTCAATACTGTTCCGGATAAGTTATGCTGAAACTTACGGCCAGGATCCATCCGAGCCGATGTTACACGCCATTCCAGTTTAGTGATGATACCATCGTTATTGATATCTGCGGTATCGCAGAGATACTGCCCAATCTCTCTCGTTGTTAGCTGTGGCAGTGTGCCATTTACAGGAGCACAATAACTGAAACAATGTAAATTAAAACTCAAATAAACTATCTCTCTCTCTCTCTCTCTCTCTGAAGCGTGTTTGCAATAATTGTGTTGTGTTTATGGATGTGATTGAAGGATCAAAAGAAGTATTCATTCAAGTATCAGCAGAAATAGCTCATGGAATTTAATTAATCATACACTGTTATAAGTTGTTTTAACATATATAATATTAAAATATCTAACAGATTCACCCTATATATTGTCAATCGTTTATTGATAATTACGTTATCCTGAGTCAATGATCTCAATGATCTAATCCCTAAAACATGTATTTAAAAACACTCCAGTGGAACCAAGGACAACGACATGCAGAGGGAGAGGGGGGAGTGAGAGAGAGAGAGAGAGAGAGAGAGAGGATGGGAGAGAGGGAGGGAGAGAGAGAGAGAGAGACGGTGGGAGGGAGGGTAGGAGAGAGAGGGTGGGAGGAGGTAGAGAGGGAATGAGAGAGGTTTCAGCTAATCACTAGTACTTACATGTTTGTCACCATGGAGACAACAGAAAAGGTCACTGTCATCACGTGGAACTTCATCTTCTGCAATGTGTGCTACTTTAATATAAATTATTCACCATAGTAACCCTGGCAAATAGATGAAAGTACAACGAGACAACTAAAATGTTTTCTGTGTATTTAGAATTGACTACTAGGTCTTTTAGTCGCCAATCGCACCTCAAAGGGACCGTGATCAAAGAAACAAACATAGAACCATCCTCCCTTTACCAATTTTCTATTAGCTACCTACTATTATTCAGTCTTATTCTAAAATCTAAATAAATTTCTAACTGAACAACAATTATGGGAAGATTTTAAAGCTATTGGTAATAATGTCTTTCAACACCTTTAGGGTACTGGTATATTATAGTCTGTCGAAATGGGAAAAAAGTATTGACTCTAGATAATAGGAATCCTGTATACAGGCCATTTAACTTGTACGAATCATGGTGGAAGCAGGTATACAACGCATACGGTAACCTGATCTGCTTTATCACAAAAGATAAAGATCCCCAAATAATCATTTTTATGAATATGAGTCGAAGCGTTGCAAAGTTATGAATTGATAAAAATTGAAATATCGTTAAAATGAGCATGTTCTCTATGTAAAATGTTTCCGTGTAAAATACTTTTAAATGGTATCATTGGATAATTCAAAAGCACAGAAAAAGATGCTGAAGTATCAGCTGAGACATTCATGTCATCCTTACCAGACACTCGAGTCGTAATGTTACATTAACATTAGGTTATGTAAGCGTAACACATAGAAAAGCAAGTGATGTCAAATAGCAATAATCTCATTTCAAAACTTACTTGATTTATTTATGTAAACACCAGCGATGTCTATCAGTGGAAAACTCCCACTAAGATGTCAAACAGAAGTGCACCTCTTTTTCAAGGGCGTTTATAACGTTAGCTGTGCAATTATGCCATCAGCAGACATACGGGCAGTGACGCGTGAAAGTGACTTAGACTCCCGCGACAAGGTTATTTTTAGTTGCCTCCGGATTAAGCACGCTTGCTCCGCAAGGCGTCGCCTGTGGAGGTGGGGCAGCACAGCCCATATGGTTACTTTGGCAAAAGTGACAGGTACTTCCAAACATTTTCCATAACTGTGATTATTTCTCATTCTATTCACAAATTTGATATTTACGGCACTGGTAAATAAACAGTAAAAACATCACAAAACGTGTGTACACAAGATATTTCTACAGGTATCCTCATTCATCAGGCAGGAAACTTCAGAATGTACTACTAGTACTCAATAAATGTAAAATTTTGTACAAGGGAAAATCTGCGTACTGAAACGGCAGAATTACATTACACTGCCACCAACCTAAAACTGAATGGGCATAGAGAGCATAAAGTGAGGCTCCCTCCCATTAAATAAATAAATAAATAAATAAATAACAGATACTGTCATTCTTAATACTAAAAAACAGTAACACCGTGCAGCCTTCACTGCCTAACTATTTGCGGACAATGTTCTAGACTCTGTTTACTTTTGATGAGGCATAGATGCAAGGATTGCAAGTGCATTGTGGAGGTCCCTTTTGTCATAAATGTGCCACACACAATGTAGGCTACATATCGCGATTCACATCACAGCGGCGGTTTAGGCCTATCTGTGGTGTCAAACTTAGTAAGTAACCTGGTAACTTATATGAACCATATGGTTGTCAGGCAACCAAACTTGACTTGTTTTTCTTAGTACCCGTATAAGCTTGTAGATTTGTTTGTCTAATTTTCATCCTAATTACGGGTGAAAGTGATGTAGACTCCTCTATGTAAAGAATACGATTCCTCCAGATATTCAATGCTCTTCCTTATAGTTGTGTGTAACTGCTTTCCAACTTCTGTTTTGGTCCAAGCTTCAGGTTTTGTAGCAAATGCTCTCTACTCAAGCTAATTGAAAGGCCTTTATTTCAAGAATGTGCTCAAGGTTAGGGTTCCAAAATTTCTGAATTGCCTTCTTCTCAGGTTTGAACCGTCCTGTGTTTCAAATATTTAGGTATAGGACCCAAGATATGTGAATGAAGTAAGCTGAATAAAGTGTGACATAAAATTCGGGTAAAGTTTGCATTGCAATGGCTTAGCCACGTATTTATTGAGGTGTCGTTGCAATCACATTAACACTCTGAAATGAAAAGGATATTTGGCAGAATTCTGTCATTTTCATCTGCAGAAATTATGCTGACTAAATGTGTTGTCGGACACATTGTTTGTTAGCCATATAACTTTGGGTTCAGAATATTTCAAATATCTAAAAAGAAGCAATTTAAGCACCACACCCTTTCTTTATTTCGTGATTTCAAAAATGTCAAAATCAATTAAATGAGTAATAAATATATTTTTTATCTTGTGATGATGCTACTTTTTCCAGATGGGATCTGAAATGGACAGAAATAAAGTAGCATGAAATAAGTCTATTTTTCACAAGAAGACGACCCCGATATATTTGATATCCGGATGTCTCGGTCAGAAAGATAAGATTAACGAATACCATATCACTTAATTCCCCAAGGATGCGTTTCATTAACGCTCACTATGTTTTCATTGCTTGGTCTGAATTCAATCCAGGCTGATTACATTATACTTATAAACTTGGTCATTGAACATTTGGGGAGTACTTTCTTCCCATATTTTACATAAGCTATTGCATAGGTAAAATTTCAACTAATATATTTTTCTCTCATCTTTGTGTATCTATCTCAATTATATTGGTACAAACATGCGCATACACCAAACACGGATATCACATATTCAAAACTTACCATTTATGGCAAATACTATTTGTGGCCATTTACTTCAGCGTAGGGTCGTACTTCTTCAAAAACTTCAAATTGAAAGAATATTGAATGAATTTTATGTGTTTGTTATATAAATAAATGGATTTAATTTAAAATGGACAATAATGTTTTCAAACACTTTAATTTACCTCTTCGTTGGAGGTAAATATGTTTAGATCACATCTATCTGAAATTCCTCCCTCAAATGTTCTTGTCTTTTAAATTTTGCAAAAATGTTTTTGTTATGCCTTTTGATTAAGTAAGGAATTAATTCCTACTAAAGGTCATTCGAGAAGTAATAAAAAACTTTAATCTGCTCATTGTATACATATCCAACTGTAAAATAAAAAGAAATGGCGTTGTTTTCATAGTAGCTATAATATCAAACAATCAAACAAACCTTTACACATGCCTCAATGCATTCCTCCTTGTCTAACTGTCCATTTTCTGAAATAGAAAACAAGTCAGACTTCAAGGTGTAATAACATACACCACCGCAACTTGAGGACGACTTGAACCAAGCAGCATGTCTTAAACGATAAAACTAATACACGAATACAATTTAATACCATTATAATTGCATATATCTTTGGTCTTATTTACTTAAACACAGCACCAGCTGATAGTTTAAGTGAAGTCTTACTGCTACGTCAGTTAAGCCTTGGTCCCTACCAAACGTGCAGGCTGCTACGTGTGGTTTACGCCCCCCCCCCCCCCCCAAAAGAGGTGAAAGTTCGTGCTTGAGGAGCACGTCCATCGTGCGACTCTTGGAGGACGCAAACAGCACGTAGAAACTTTTCGACATGATCAACAGACACTACGTCCTAGCCGGACGCAAGGAACCTAAAAACCGTGGGTCCAAAACGTAGTTGGGACCTGGGCTTTATAGAGGAATAAAGTCACTGTTGGCTATGTATAATACACTCACCATTGGCATCCAGAGTCAATATCCGGGATCCGTCGTGTTCTGTCAAAACTCCATCTTTGTCCAAATCACTTTCTCGAAAAATTGCATGAGACCACAGAGGCCGAATTCTGTCGTCCAGTTTGACAAGCAGCCTTAACATTTCATTTTCTGTAACTTCATCATTGTCTGAAACCGAAACAGTAATGAACACTGTCAATTTATTTGTCTTTTATTTGGCTTAAAGGTTATTCTATCAGAGCACGCTGTCGATGTATGCTGTACCATTTTATGTCAGATTCTATTGATAATCGTAACATGAACAAGTTTTGGATTATATCCGACTGTCTTTCATATCTCCTATTTGACATACACTGGGGGAACTTTTTCAATGTTTAGCCTACATTTACAAAAGTCCAAAAAGTTTTGGAAATTCTTGTATACTCTGTATGATGCCACAAGGTTAAATAGTATTTAATTTCAATTTTTGCCAAAATAAAGCAAATAATAGAGTAAACTTTGTACAGTAGCTGTACACGTCATTTTTTAACTTGTACCAGTAGGCCAAGACAAGAAACTGCCCAAATGAGTATAAAATACATAGGGCTATGTACATTGCACTTTTTCCAAAAATGCAAGAATACAGCTAGTGGGATTTCAGATGGTGTCCGAAAATAACAGGAAAATAACAGGAAGCTATCAAGCTGGATTTTGTACATGCAGCTGTCATGCAGAAGAGAATTGCAGAAAAAAACAGTATCAAGGCAGCCTGGCCGGTTGCAAAATGACTTCAAACGAACCATGTTTAATTACAGGCCTCGTTTTGGTCAAATGAGGTTGAGAAACGCAAGGGGTTTGAAACTTACGGTCAGTATCCATTCTGGCAAATGTCGCAATCCATTCCAGTTTAGTAATGATACCATCGTTATTGCTGTCCGTGGGATTGCAGATTAACTCTCCAATCTCTCTCGCTGTTAGCTGTGGCTTTGCGTCAGTTACAGCAGCACAATTACTAAAACTCAAATAATCTTTCAGAACCTAGGGTATTTGCAATTACTGAGTTGTGTTCATGAATGTCATGGGGGGGGGGGGGAGGGGCAAAAGAAGTATTCATAAAAGTATCAACAGAAATAGCTTTTGAGTTATAATTCATCATGCACTGTTATAAGCTGTTAATTAATAACAGATGCACCTTAATAATTAATTGTTAACCATTTATTGATTATTAAATTATCCTGAGTCAGTGATCTGGTACCTAAAAAAGGATCCCAGTGAAGCCAAGGACAACGACATGCAGAGAGAGAGAGAGAGGGAGGGAGGGAGGGAGAGGGTTTAGCATGTTCATTTGTACTTACATGTTTGTCACCATGGAGACAACAGACAAGATCACTGTCATCACGTGGAACCTCATCCTCCAGCTGCAATGTGTGCTACTTTTATATAATTTATTCATAGTAACCCAGTAGATGAAAGTACAATGAGACAACTAAAATGTCTTCTGTGTATTTAGAATTAACTACTAGGTCTTTTAGTCGCCAATCGCACCTCAAAGGGACCGTTTTAAAAGAAATAAATATTGAGCCATCCTCCTCTACCAATATTCAAATAGCTACCTACTATTATTCAGTCTTTTTCTAAAATCAAAATAAAACAAAAATTTTGTGAAGATTTTAAAGTTATAAGTTATAATGTCTTTCCACACCTTTAGGGAACCGGTATGTCATAGTTTGTCGAAATGGAAAAAAGTATTGACTCTAGATAATAGGAATCCTGTATACAGGCCATTTAACGAATCATTGTGGTAGCAGGTTTACAACGCATGCGGTAACCTGGTCTAATTTATCACAAAATATAAAAATATCGAAGCGTTACAAATTTATGAATAGATACAAATTGAAATAATATCATTGAAATAAGCATATAATCTTTGTAAAATAGTTTTATGTAAAATGCTCTGGTATCATTGAATAATATGCAAAAGCATAGAAAAGGATGCTGAAGTATCAGATGAGGCATTCATGTGATCCTTACCTGACACTCGAGTTGTAATGTTACACTAACATTAGGTAATGCAAATGTAACAATTAGGAAATCAAGTGATGTTAAATAGCAATAATTACATGTCAAAACTTACTTGAAATGAATGATAACACCAGCGATGTCTATCAGTAGAAATCTCCCACTAAAATGTCAAACGGAAGCGTTTCTCTTTTTCAAGGGCATTTATTGCTGTGTGGTTGTCATCAGCAGACATACGGGTATTTTCGCGTACGTGAGAGTGAACGGAACCTCTTCTACAGCTTGCCAATGAAATATGTGAAAAGTAGGCACGAGTTTGTTACTTGAAAGAGAGAGGTCAGTTTAGATTGAAAGCGACTTTCTTGCTTGTAATAAAAACTCCCCTGTTGAAATCATGCGAAATCATGCCAAAATATATAGGAAATTGTGAAAAACATCGGTAAGGTTACTTTAGGAGGTTATTACTGTCTACATGGGCAGTTAGCAGACGCCTGACCCATATCTTACCCCAATAACATTCTACTAGTACGTATTCGCGCCGAGGTGATTCAATATACCGGAGCTGGATCCAAAGTCATCTTGGGATTGGTTATTTATAATAAGGAATGATTTGGAACAGGACGGGAAAGTCCAACAATGTCAACTAATTTGGCAATATGCTCAGTTTATTCCTACTAGTCACAAAATAACAGAGCCGTAGAATCGATTTAGACGTCAATTCGACTTATTTTTGCGTAACCCGTCTATTCATCTCCTTGCGCTTCCCTACCCGCATGACTTTATTAGGCTGTCGTTTCATTAAAAATTTGATAGGTTTTTCTTTACATTTGCCATTTTGCACCGGCACAAAATTATTCCAGGAAATCTAGCTGCCAGGCAGCCAAGCTTAACTTGTTTTTCATACTACCTGTATAAGCTTGTGATTTATTCGTCTAGTTTGCATCCTAATTACGGGTGAAAGTGATATGGACTTCTCTGTATAAAGAATACGATTCCTCCAGCTGACATACCATGTTCTTCCTTATAGTAGTATGTGACTGCTTTCCAACTTCTGTTTGGGTCCAAGCTTCAGGTTTCGTAGCAAAATGCTCTCTACTCAAGCTAATTGAAAGGCCTTTATTTCAAGAGCGCTCTCAAGGTTGCTTCCTCCCCAGGTTTTAGCCGTCCCGTGTTTCAAATCTTGAGAAGTACAGGGGTTTAGGATCCCCTGCGAAACTTTGTCTCACTTAACGTTCACTTACGGTTCGCAATCTATTCTAACACATTTGTTTTATTTATTTTTTACAGTACTAATGTTGTTCTATAATGAATGTAACAGTTCGAGTATTGTTTTGGAAAGTCCTTCAGAATGTCCTAGAAAAGATTAAGAACATTTTTCTTAAAAGAGAAAAACATTATGTTCTAGGACAGATTGAGAACCGTATGTGAGCGTTCAATGAGACAAACTTTCGCAGGGGTAGTTTCCTGAATTTAGTAATTTAGTAAATTTAAATTTAAAAAAGTGTCAGGTGACATAAAACTCTGTTAAGAATCGGAGATGGTTTAGAATTAAGTGTTACATGGAAATAATTCTAATGTTGCGGTTTTGGAAGTGTCTGAAGTGAATTTTCATGTGGAGTTACAGGAACAGAAATGCACTTCATTTATCAACTTATTTTCGTTTGATAAAAAAATAAGTTAATAACTTTGAAAGATTTATCCTATGAAAAAAGAAATAATCACACAACATTTCACTTTTTTTAGGGTTACGGTCAAGTCTTAATCCACAAGATAAAGCACAAGCACACCTGGGCTCGGAACTATTTCTCTCGTCTGCCGGGAATGGCGGAGTACATGCACCAGAAGTCTAAAACAACTCCAGCCAATCAGGACTTCTCGTCTCCGTCCATAGCGGGAAAAGCAGTGCCAAAACAGATGATAAAAGCTTAAACTACCAGTCATTTATTATTTCAGTATGGGGAATGGTATGTTGGTTTGGGCTTGTGGATAAAGAAAGTTTTTCATTGAACTTATTGTTGGAGTGTCATAATAAATTATTCCGCAGCAATCGGACAAATTATACTACGTTAGAACCATCAAAATATGTTACAAATACTTTACGGGCATATTTTTTATAAAACAAACAAAAACACGTGGGTTGTTATGGCAAGTTCAACGATGCCCATGTGATATTATCTAGTTCCGTTGGGATCGGGTGTATAATATATATAAATGAGAATATTTTGAATACGGTTATGCCAAGCGATTTGCAAAAATAAGTTGTGCGATTTGTATATAAATTCTTGTAAATAAATAATATTGTATCTGATCTTTGAGTATTGGTTTTATATTTTGATTTGATACGCGAGTATAAAAAGTAACAGAAACCGCAACGCCAAAAAAGGTTGGGACAATTACTAGCGTACTATCATTGCAATACGTGTTGCCAGGTAATATAAAAAGACAATATTGAAATACTAAAAATTCGTTTGGAACTAGTGTGACATTTTATTTGCTTTATGGCATATTTTGAAGTGAAAATACCACAGAAGTATCACACAAAATTTTAAAATCACCAAAATGAAATGTCTTTCACATGTTTCATCCTTTAACCAAAGCCAACTGAAATGGAAAAAAGTAAATGAAATCAGACATGTCTATATAGTTTATATTTCCCGATCGACGATCCCAATATTACTGCAGTTTTTCTCTCTCAAAAGGTTAACATTCAATAATCTTCTGACATATTGCTAAGTGTTACTTTATTACAGGTAGTTTGCACTATTTCTCTAAATGGATATTTAAGAGGGGGTCACCTAGCTTAGACACGATTTCACCGCATGAGTAATTATTCTAATACATATGCAATCATATATTGCAGGCCTGCCTATATCCCATGTATTGTATAGTAAAACTTACCATTTATGATAAAGATTGGGGGTAGCTTTTTACTCCAGCTTGGGGTCAAACTCTTTCAAAATCTGCAATTGATTGAATATTGTATGCGCAACATCAAATACGAATAGATTTTATGGTAAGAAATGACTGATGGTTATTAAGAGAAAAATTATCTGATTTTTTTCATTCAGACGTTTCTAACCTTTTTGAAAGTGAGGTTCGTAATTCCTACTGCAGGTATCTTCAAGAACCGATAAGCACATTTTACTAATCGCGGTGTTCAATATAAATTTTTCTAAAACAAAAAATTGTTATAATGTGCAGAGTAATGAAAGCATCGTTATAATCAAATTTACCTTTGCACATGCTTCAATACATTCCTCCTTGCTTACGATCCCATCACCTGAATTAGAAAACAATCACTTTGTCACGTTACTTTTGCAACCCAGAGTTTGTGCAGCATAAGGCATCAACTCTGTTTCAGAAAAATAGGAATTTAAGATTAGCTCTTCATTTGAAAGAATATAAAGCACACTAACCATCGGTATCTAGCGTGTCTAAAAGTTCTACATCGACCGTAGTCAAAACACCATCGTCATTGAAATCATCCAGTTCAAAGAATGCACGGATCCACTTTGGTTTTAGACCATAATCAGCTTGAATTAAAAACCTCATATATTCGCCTAGCGTGACTTCATCATTATCTGGAAACAAAACGAATATATTTATATATACGAATATATATAATTTTATGATATGTGTACGGGTATACTGCATAGGATATGTCTGCATTCAAAACCGCGGAATAACAAATATCGGCATGGCTGGCCCACCTGAATGCTTGTTATTTAATACGTAGATCTATTAGTGTGTTGGTGTGAATTCGGCCTTTTATTCGGAACAAAATGGACAGTTCTGCCGAGAGCATGCTTTCTTTTTATCAAAATGACTATGGACCCTTTCAAAAGTAACATTTTGTCAATTAAGTTATTTGCATTATTAAAATGCAATTGTGTGGTTTATTTTCTGTCCACCTTTGACAAAATATTAATAAAACAAGAATAAAATTTTTACATTCCCACTGACATTTCAAATAATGACATGGTACCAGAAAAATTCAAGGTATTGTTCAACTTATGAGCATCTGCGTATGTTGTAATTTGTTAACAGCTTTTTTCAACGCGGTGAACGTGGTATTTTTGAATGTAGAAAATTACGCATCAATTCCCTTGCATTATAAAAGACTTATATGATAAACTGGAATGTATCCATTCCATGTTTCTAATTCCAGCTTATGCTGAAGTAAATGTTCCGGATAAGTAATGATTGGACTTACGGTTAATATCTATAATGGCCAATGTAGCCCCCCATTCCAGTTTAGTGAAGATACCATCGTTATTGGTGTCCGTGGCATTGCAGATGAACTCTCCAAGCTCCCACGCCGTCAGCTGTGGCTTTGTGTCATTCACAGGAGCACAATAACTAAAATAATGTCAATTAAAATCCAGATAATCTTTATGACAGTATTTGCAATTATTGTGTTATGTTCAGAGATGTGAATGGGAAGCCACAAGAAGTATTCTCAAAAAGTATCAGCAGAAATAGTTTATGAGTTTTAATTAATCATACGCTGTTATAAGCTATTAATATATAATAGATTCACCCTCATTATTAGTTGTTAAAAGTTAATTGATTATTAAGTTATCCTGAGTTAATGATCAAAGTCCTAAAAGAGTTAAAAACGGATTCAAGCGAAGCCCAGACCGACGACAGAGAGAGAGAGAGAGAGAGAGAGAGAGAGAGAGAGGGAGGGAGGGAGAGAGAAAGAGAGAGAGAGAGAGAGGGAGAGAGAGAGAGAAAGAGAGAGAAAAAGAAAGAGAAAGAGAGAGGGAGGGAGAAGTGGAGGTTTAAGCATGATCACTAGTAAGGCCTACTTACATTTTTGTCACCACGGAGACAACAGACAAGATCACTGTTATCACGTGGAACTTCATCTTCTTGCAGCAGTGTGTGCTACTTTAATATAATTTGTTTACATTAATCCAGTAGATGAAAGCACGAGACAACTAAATGCGTATTTAGATTTTATTCTAACATGGCATGGCGCAAGGTCAAAAATTACACCTCAAAGGGACCGTGTTTAAAGATACAATAATCGAATCAGTCTCGCTTTAGCAATGTTCTTTTAGCTCTATGTACCTACCATTATTGTCTGATTCTAAAATCTAAATAAATGTCTAACTGAACAACAATTATGGGAAGATTTAAAGCTATTGGTTATAATGTCATTTCACACCTTTAGGGTACTGGCATATTACAGTCTGTAAAAATGGAAAAAGTTTGACTTTGGACAATACGAATCCTTTATACATACTGGCCACGTAACGTATAAGTAACAAAGTGGAAGCAGGTATACAACGTATAGTGTAACCTGGTCTACTTTATCACAAATGATAAAAACGCCGAAATATCTTTTTATGAAAATTAATCGAAGCATTATAATTTTGTGAATTAATACAAGTTGAAATATCATTGAAATGATCATTAACTGTATGTAAAATGGTTTAAGAATCGGAGTCACATGATGTTTCTGATCCAACGATCTGGTATCACTCAAAATCCTTTAAACAGAATGCAGAAGAACCAGCTTAGGTATTACGTTTTGCAAACATAACAACTAGAAAATCAAGCGATGTCAAATAGCAATAATGTCATCTGAAAACTTACTTGATATGATTGTTTACACCAGCGATGTCTATCAGTAGAGAGCTCCGACTGAAATGACAAACTTTTCTTTCAAGGCAGTTTATTACGATAGCTATGCTATAGTCACGTCATCAGCAGACATACTGGTATTTTCGGCTGAAATTAAATTGAATGAAATTAATTGTATAAGTAACAAAGTGGAAGCAGGAACACAACGTATAGTGTAACCTGGTCTGCTTTATCACAAACGATAAAAAAACCCGAATTATCTTTTTTCATGAAAATTAGTCGAAGCATTATAATTTTGTGAATTGATACAAATTGAAATATTGAAATGATCATTAACTGTATGTAAAATGGTTTAAGAATCGGAGTCACATGATGTTTCTGATCCAACGAGCTGGTATCACTCAAAATCCTTTAAACAGAATGCAGAAGAATCAGCTTAGGTATTACGTTTTGCAAACATAACAACTAGAAAATCAAGCGATGTCAAATAGCAATAATGTCATCTGAAAACTTACTTGATATGATTGTTTACACCAGCGATGTCTATCAGTAGAGATCTCCGACTGAAATGACAAACTTTTCTTTCAAGGCAGTTTATTACGATAGCTATGCTATAGTCACGTCATCAGCAGACATACTGGTATTTTCGGCTGAAATTAAATTGGAACCCCTTCTACAGCTCTCCTGACATCTCTTCTATGATAATGTACGTGTTACGCGTGTAAGACAGACAAGATCGTGTCCACCTTGAAACAGGGAGATCAAATTTGATTCAAAGTGAATTTTTTCCTCACGTCATATCCAAGAAAAACCTGTTTTAATTATAAAAAACATATACAGGAAATTGTGAAAAATATCGGTTAAGATCACGTAGGGAAGCCGTTAATGTCTGCCTCGACGGCTGCTGGCATCACTTTCACGTGTTAATAAATACCACGAACACAAAAGGACTGGATAATAGACAAATCAGCAACAACCATTTCATATACCAGTAAAACGTTTTTTCACAATTATTATTGAAATGAACATTTGTCACTAAACGAAGAGTTCTTCATTTGTCAAAAGCTATGGAAAAATTAATGAGATTTGCCAGTATTTCTTCTCATCACAGTGTGATCTAACCAGGGAAATGAAGGCTGTGAAAGATATTTAAATACTTTTAAGTACTTTTAATAAATTTAAAGAATTCTGATTACAGCCCCAAAGCTGCTGGGCGTGCATGTACTGGAAACTTAGTCTGTTGAACTCTCGAGTATAGCCAACTTAAGGTAACATATTAGTTGTCTGAACAATACGCAGCATATGCACTTTGACATAGTCTTTTTGTAAACTTAGTTGCCTTAGTAGCTAACATGTAACAAGATTGATGAGTCCATTTAAAAAAAAAAGGTTTTATTCTACTCCTACCAAAACACATTTGTTCCATGAACTGACAGCAATATACGTATTTCCGTCAGTGTCACTAAATGGATTACAGTTATAGCAGACTTATATTATCGACTTAGTTTCAACCTTATCTTGGAAACACCCCTTTATATGACACAAAAGTCAATTGTCAACGCAATCTCATCCACGCATCCTTCTCCATGTAACCATATAAGTTAGACGTTCATCTGAAAATGACATAACTTAATTAAGATTTGATTTGGTTTCTGGCATTACAATTCCTAATATACTATCAAAGAAGAAATATGCCCTGAGAAATGTATCAACTTAAAGGGTGGCTAGCATAAATTTGATGGTATAGCAGAGCGATGTCAATAATGAATATATACACTGCAATCCTGGATGGCCAACACATGCTACAAATCGCATATTTTCCTAAACAGAAGGTGGGCCAGTGTCATTCCTGTATGGCCTTCATATATTCTTGGATCTCCTCCTATTGGACAAAGAAAATGTGAACTCCGGTCACAGCTTGTCACTTTCATCGGATTGACAATATAAAAACCATCAATGATTTCCACTCCATATTTTACCAGGCTCTCCCTGATGATTTCGTTGACCGCTGCCACCATGTAATCATTCGCATTTCTGGCCAAAATCCTAGGCAGAATATTGACATATATTAGATGAATTTTTGCAGTGTTGGGATTTTTCCGAACTCTGCCCAGGAGGTGGACAAAACGACCAAAATCTTGTTTTATAAATTTGTAGGCACCCTTAAGTTCTATATCATGTATACCTAAATCCATTACAACTACATCATCGCTTGTAGCAGGCCTTTTGTGAAATCTGGACGAGAGTGAACGTATTGCTTTCAGCCAGTCGGGAGTCCACGGAGTCCACTTAAATATATAATTGCTCAGACCTATAAGCTCCATTCGGTCCGGTACAGAGTGCTTGGGATATATGCTAGGAGTAATGTGGTCTGTATAAGGAGGAATATGATGATATTTCGACAACAGTTGATTCAAGTTATTACTAAGATATCTGAGATGTGAATCTCCGAGGATTCTGAAAGTGGTTTTCCTAGTGTAACATTTGCAAAGGTCTGCCTTAGTCACGAACTCGAAAATACACCCGCTTTTAGTTCCCCATTTCCAGTCTCCTCGAATATCCCACCAACGCCCATTCATGTATTCCTCAATGTTTGTCTTATTACAATTTTTACCTTGTGTTATTATCCCCGCACTTTTGGGACAAAAGTCGGGGATCATGTTATCCCGCCCGTCCGTGCGTCTGTGCGTCCGTGCGTCTGTGTGTTAGTAATTTCCGCTATCTCCTCCTAGACTATTGCATATGAGCATATTTTGAATACGGTTATGCCAAGCGATTTGCAAAAATAAGTTGTGCGATTTGTATATAAATGCTTGTAAATAAATAATATTGTATCTGATCTTTGAGTGTTGGTTTTATACATTTTGATTTGATACGCGGGTGTAAAAGTAACAGAAACCGCGACGCCGATAAAGGTTGGGACAATTACTCTCATTGCAATTCGTGTTGCCAGGTAATATAAAAAGGCAATATTGAAATACTAAAAAAATCATTCTATTTGCTTTATGGCATATTTTGAAGTGAAAATACCACAATAGTATCACACAAAATTTTAAAATCATCAAAATGAAATGTCTTTCACATGTTTCATCCTTTAACCAACGCCAACTGAAATGGAAAAAAGTAAACGAAATCAGACATGTCTATATAGTTTACATTTCCCAACCGACGATGCCAATATTACTGCAGTTTTTCTCTCTCAAAAGGTTAACATTCAATAATCTTCTGACATGTTGCTAAGTATAACTTTATTTAAGGTCACTTGCACTATTTGTCTTAATGGGTATTTAACAAGGGATCGCCTTGCTGAGATTCGATTTTACCTGACATACGGCATGAGTACTTACTCTAATATATATGTAAGCATATCTTGCATGTCTGCCTATATCCCATGTATTGTATGGTAAAACTTACCATTTAACATAAAGATTGAGAGTAGCTTTTTACTCCAGCTTGGGGTCAAACTCTTTCAAAATCTGCAATTAATTGAATATTGTATGCGCAACATCAAATACGAATAGATTTTATGGTAAGAAATGGCTGGTCTTTGTTAAGAAAAAATTATCTGATTTTTTTTTCATTTAGACGTTTCTAATCATTTTTAAAGTGAGGTATGTAATTCCTGCTGCAGGTACCTCCAAGAACAAATAAGCACATTTTACTAATCGCGGTGTTCAATATAAATTTTCTAAAACAAAAAATTGTTATAATGTGCAGAGTAATGAAAGCATCGTTATAACCAAGTTTACCTTTGCACATGCTTCAATACATTCCTCCATACTTACGACCCCATCACCTAAATTAGAAAATAATAACTTTGTCACGTTACTTTTGCGACCCAGAGTTTGTGCAACATAAAGCATCGACTCTGTTTCAGAAAAATATGAATTTAAGGTTTACTCTTCATTCGAAAGAATAAAGCACACTAACCATCGGTATCTAGTGTGATTAAAAGGTCTACGTCGGCCGTGGTCACAACACCATCGTCATTGAAATCATCCAATTCAAATAATGCACGGATCCACTTTGCTTTAAGTCCATAATCGGTTTTCATGAAATATCTCACATATTCCTCTAGAGTGACTTCATCGTTATCTGGAAAAATTATATATTTAAATGACTCGCATTGTTTTATGATATGTGTTCGGGTGTACTACATAGGATACGGATGCATTCAAAACCGCGGAATAACAAATACCGGTATGGCTGGCCCTCTTGAATGCTTGTTATTTAATCCGCAGATCTTTTAGTCTGCTGTTGCGAATGCGGCCTTTTTTTTCGACAGTTTGGAAAGTTTTGCTCAGAGCATACTTTTTTTTATCTTAATAACTATGGACGCTTTCAAAAGTATCATTTTACCGATTAAGTTATTTGCATTATCAAAATGCATTATGCGGTGTATTTTCTGTCCACCTTTGATAAAATATTTATAAAACATGAATAAAATTTTTACATTCCCATTGACATTTCAAATAATGATGTGATGCCAGAAAAAATCAAGGTATTATTCAGCTTATGAGCATCTGCGTATGTTGTAATTTGTTAACAGCTTTTGTCAGCGCGGCGAACATTTTGTCTCGACGAGTTTCAAATTGTTCATATTATTAACTATACAAACGGTACCATGGTTGGTATTTTTGAATGTAGAAAATTACGTATCAATTTTCTTGCATTATAAAATACTTATATGATAAACTGGAATGGTATCCATTCCGTGTTCCTAATTCCAGCTTATGCTGAACTACATGTTCCGGATAAGTAATGATGAGACTTACGGTTAACATCTACAATGGCCAATGCAGCCCCCCATTCCAGTTTAGTCAAAATACCATCGTTATTGATGTCCGTGCCATTGCAGATTAACTCTCCAAGCTCCCATGCTGTCAGCTGTGGCTTTGCGTCATTCATAAGAGCACAATAACTAAAACAATGTCAATTAATGTCCAGATAATCTTAATGAAGAGTATTTGCAATTATTGTGTTGTGTTCAGAGATGTGAAGCCCCAAGAAGTATTCTTAAAACGTATCAGCAGAAATAGCTTATGAGTTTTAATTAATCACACGCTGTTATAAGCTGTTTTAATATATAAAAAATTCACCCTAATTATTAGTTGTTAACCGTTAATTAATTATTAAGTGATCCTGAGTCAATGATCAAAACCCTAAAAGAGTTAAAAACGGATTCAAGCGAAGCCCAGACCGACGAGAGAGAGAGAGAGAGGGAGAGTGGGAGGGAGAAGTGGAGAGAGAGCGAGGTTTAAGCATGATCACTAGTAAGGCCTACTTACATATTTGTCACCATGGAGACAACAGACAAGATCACCGTTATCACGTGGAACTTCATCTTCTTGCAGCGTTGTGTGCTACTTTAATATAATTTATTCACATTAATCTAGTATATGTAAGCACAACGAGACAACTAAATGCGTATTTAGATTTTACTCTAACATGGCACCTCTAAGGGACCCTGCTTAATGATACAATTATCGAATCAGTCCCGCTTTACACAGCACAAAAACAAATCTTTCCGATTTTTCAGCCCCCGCGGAATGACGTCGGAACAGTGCAAGCTGGCCTTTACAACGCGCGACTGAATGACGTTTTTCCGCGCAGGAGTACCCCTTTCTCTTTTACACGGCCTTTCAACAGGCGTAATCTCGTTCGTCTTTCTTCGCGACTGAACAACGTTTTTCCGCAGGGGTCCTGCCTTGGTATTATGTGACGGTCGTTATTGGATTGTGACTGACATTTAAGAACATGAGATTTCAATGGAACTGAAAGATTTATATTGTTAATTCCTTTCAAAATTTCATTTTATTATCTTAGGTGCGCTACATGTATATACTGTCGAAAGGCGTGATCATCCCCATCATAAGAAAATCTCTCCTGAGGAAGCTTCCCCCGAGGGCTTATCATATTTTGTTATTCATCATTTCATTTCTCTTTGCTGATTTATCCCTAAAAGTTGTATTTGATCTATCAAATCCAGTCCAATTCACAGTCGTCTCAAAAACCATTTTAAATTAATATAGATTGCTTAGAAGCGATATCAAAGTCCATTTTTAAAGCATGATCATTATTTCCATAAAATTGCAATGAATTATAATGAATAAAACTTGGTCAAAAGCCATGCTGTTTGATTATTAAAAGTTTGGCCGCGGCCTTGAATAATGCAACTCTGGTTGCAGCAACATAACTGACTGGCATTTAACTTGTCGCTTGCACTATAGAAATCGTTAATCACACTTGCGCTTACAATCTGGATTTTATAGGATACGTTATAATTAGGTGTCTCCGGAGTAAAAATCATTTCACTGAAATCATGATACACAGTCAGTGTATTTTTACTTTTTTTATTTTTTCAATTTATAAGGTGTATTTATAAAGATTCCTTAGACGATCGCGATTTAGCCTGCGGCAGTTTAAATAGATCTTAAGTTTATTACACTGATGGACGTAGTGCTTATGCACTGAATCAGCGTGTGCAGTGGTGCAACCAAGGGAGTTGGAAGAACCAGCGGGTGACCGTTAAACGTTCTAATATTTAATCAACACTGAGCGGAGAACAAACAAAAAAGGATAAAGATGTGTCACTCTATACGCTGGTGGCCGGGGAAATTTCAACAAAGCCCGACTAACAACAGTGTACGTCACGACCACCTTCAATATTTCATCCAGCTAAAAGACGAAAACAAAAATATTTTAATACCAGTGTTGACTGGAGATGCATTAGAAAATTTTTTTATTTGATGAATAAGTATTGCCCCACAACTGATCGTAGTACATCCCACGATAAGATTTCGCTCGATAGACCATGTCTAGAACCATTAGTAAACCATTAGTTCTAAACTAGCTGCCATAAAAAACCTTGCTTGAAAAACTGAATAACTATAAGACCATTGTTATTTTGCAAGGTTAAGCAGCGATAAATATGTTGATATATAGCAAACATTATCAGTATGATGTGCCGTAATACGTATATAACAGGAGTACTTTTCTATTGATGATGATATCTTGCTCATAGTGGGTGACGAAGAGAAGGGGGCGGTTAAACCCCGTAAGTGAAGAATCACTGCACATTAAACGTGCATCGTGTGTCACTTTTACACGGTTTCTGCAAATGAAAATGTATCATATCGCAATATACTGATTTCTTCATAGAAATTCATTTTTCACATGAAAATAAGTAAATCGCCGCAAGTCAGAAACGGTTATTTTGTTTATAAGTTATGGGCTTTGACAGAGAAGGACTAGCCTGCTTTAGATGACAGCCGGATTCGGTTGTATTTGTATGGGGACTGCTACCAGTAATTAACACAGTTTTCACATGAAGTACCATTGAAACACGATGGTCGAGAGATGACTCATGAGCTGAGGTCAGTATAACAAGCAGCATGGTGGCCAATAAGCTATTTAACCTTTTATGTAACCTCTCTCCAACCGCGGTGATTAAGGCTTAAACCAAGTGTTTTGGTTTCTCACTTCTTTGTTTAAGCACAGCCCCCCCCCCCCTCTTTTTTTCAGGACTCTGCAGCTGATGAAGGTCACTTGTTGACCGAAAAGCGCTTTCTGCAACCAGTCCAACCTCCCTTTTTTTCGTTTCCCCAGCCGCACTGTGTTTATCTCGTACAGTCGGCCCTTCAGGTCAAACACATACAGAGGCGAGACACCTCTCTCACAGCATACCGAAGTGAAACAACAGCCGATAACATTGAATACGGCAATAAATAGTTATCTAACATAATTCGAATCAGAATTATAAGACGGACACGTTCTATCACCGTTGTCATCTCTTCACAAACACGTGATAACGCATCTAAGGGACTTTTATACTTCAATCTTAACTCTAACGTCCCAAAAGCAATCTCAAAGCTTTTAACCAGGGGCGCTGTCAAAACACACGTCCCCAGGGAACCAGCCCTGTATCGTGTTATTTTGATAAGAGTTAGTTTAACTAACACATGAGCCGACCACCCCTAAACAACGAATATTAAATCGCAACTACAAAGGGGAGGATGTGGTGTGGTGTGAAGATAGCCACAGAGACAGAGTACAAAGTAAATGTACAGGAAAAACGAGAGGATGAAAACAGTAAGTGGTTTTATTCCTTTTGTTGTTTTCATAATATTCATTTATTTTCATTTTTAATAATTGATTATCATGTTTGTTGATAAATTACCAAATCTTTGATTTTATTACATTCTCCATGTCTGTTATAGTGGTAGGCTACATGCATTCTTGTAATTCTCAATCCTGATACTTTCTCTGAATTTTTTTTAGTCAGACATGCTGTTCCCTTTACCCAGTTATGTTTAATACGTTATTACACATTATATTTTGATATAATTTCGTTATATCTTTACAGAAACCGTTAAGAAGGACACCGCACTGGAAAAAAGGAAAGGGCGATAGCAGCACTGAACAAGGGGAAGACGTTGAAAGGGGCAACGTCAGAAATATCTGATGCGGGGGTCTGCCAGGCTAAAGGAGTGCTCAAATTGATGTGTGGAAAATAATTTACACGCAAGGGCGATTTGATGTGTGGAAAATAATTTACACGCAAGGACGATTAGAGTCCACAGTTGTAGATTAGATAATATCACAGTATTCAACATGAAAAATGTTAATATATCTCCTTTACGGTGATTGATTTTTACTTACTGTTTTTATATATATTGTTATTACAATGAGATCAGTACTTCTTATATTTGAACATATATTTGTATATTATTTTGCTGTGATCCCAAGTAAACTGATATGTTTTAATTCAGGCCCAGTCTTGAAAGTCCAATTGGGGAGGGGAATGACCACAGTACGCGGGAAGATAAATTATCAATACACAAATTACAGTGTATTATTATCTCACTGATAGTAGGCATTTTAAAAATATCCTGAAAATCACGCATCACCGGGTAAAATGTCTTCGTTTCGCGAAGGGCGGAGAATAAAAAATTGCATTCACAAGTCGCGTGAATGGGGTGCTTCACGAATCACGCTAAATAAGATGAACGTTTCACACACCTCAAGAAATAAATTTATTCTGAAAGCACATTTTTCTCTTAGAATTTGAGCAGCATTTATTTGATTTTGATTAAATACTTTAAGTTAGTCGGATATTTCAGCTACATAATGTGTTACGTTTCTCTTGTTTTTAATTTTCCCATATTTTTAATGTTATTTTATTTCTTTAACCTACGCATTTTGTAGGGGTTTTGGTGACAATATTTTATCTTTCCTTGGAAGCTAGGCTTCATCGCCTTACTCAATGTGAACAAAAATACCTAATGAGTGTAATTTTTAAAACGGGGTCGGGCAATTAGGGCACACATAATTGGCATGTTATTTAACGAGCGGCCACTCTCTGCAAATACATTAAGTCGATGGATAAGTAGTAGTCGTTTTCGTTTTCATCATATGTTTACCAGATGTCAGATAAATAATGGAAGAAGCCTGACTACTTATGAACCTGTGACGTTCCTATAATTGTACTTTTGCTTAGATTTTGTTCTGGAAAGTCGTATTTAAATGTGGTTCGTATTTATTTGCGTAATTATTTTACTAGGTAAATTTTTTAATGGTATTCGCTATTGTTTAGGGTGTGCGTATAATGAGTGTACAAAACAATACATTAGTGAAAGATTACTTTCCACTTGTGAAATATAGTAGCTGTATTGCGCTTTATAAATATAATACCCACTGTATTGTAACGGTTATTGTTGTTTTTTGCAATAAATTACTATAATTGAAAATTCACAAGCCTTCCTCTCATTAAATGAAATGCTACATGAATTTGAAACATTATCAGTGCTATAAGTAATTGAAATAACTATAATCGTCCATATTTGATTAGATAAGGGTAGTAAAGACTTACCTAAAATCGCCTTTATTTGATCGGAAAAGGGTTATAATGACGTACCTCATATGTCATTTACTTCATCGGAAAAGGGTTATAAAGACGTGTCAAAAATCGCCTATATTTGATCGGAAAGGAGTTGTAAAGAGGTTGTTTTTAGACGCCTATACTTGATCGGAAAGACGTAGTAATAGTGCAACTACAATTTTAAGCTTAGGCATAAAAGGGTAGTAAACCCGTAGACCCTGACCTTTCCGGTAGAGCTTTACACCGTTGAAAAGGCTTGTAAAGAGAATATTCAGACCCATTTCCTGAAGAGTAAAAGAGCTGAAAATTGACTTTTTGTGCTGTGTTAGCAATGTTCTTTTAGCTACATGTACCTACTATTATTCTGTCTGATTCTAAAATCTAAATAAATGTCTAACTGAACAACAATTATGTGAAGATTTAAAGCTATTGGTTATAATGTCATTTCACACCTTTAGGGTACTGGTATGTTACAGTCTGGCCACGTAATGTATAAGTAACTAAGTGAAAGCAGATAACGTATGGTGTAACCTGGTCTGCTTTATCACAAACGCCGAATTATCTTTTTTATCAAAATTAGTCGACGCATTATAATTTTGTGATTTGATACAAATTGAAATATCATTGAAATGATCATTAACTGTACGTAAAATGGTTTAAGAATCGGGTCACATGATGTTTCTGATCCAACGATCTGGTATCACTCAAAATCCTTTAAACAGAAAGCCGAAAAATCAGCTTACATGTAGCTATTAAGTTTTGCAAACATAACAACTAGAAAATCAAGCGATGTCAAATAGCAATAATTTCATTTCAAACTTACTTGATATGATTGTTTTCACCTGCGATGGCTATCAGTAGAGAGCTCCGACTGAAATGACAAACTACTCTTTCAAGGGAGTTTGTTACGATAGGTATGCGACAGTCAAGCCATCAGCAGACATACGGGTATTTTCGAAGTATTCATTGACGGGTAAAATTAAATCGGGACCCCTTCTACATCTCTCCTCTCTCCTATGATAATGTCCGCCTTGAAACAGGGAGTTCAAATTCGATTCAAATTGAAAAATTTCCTCACATCATATGCGTGAAAAACCTGTTTTAATAAAAAAGCATATACACGATCACGTAGCGAAGCCATTAATGTCTGCCTCGACGGCTGCCGGCATCATTTTCACGTGTAAATAGATACCGTGAACACAAAAGGACCGGATAATAGACGAATCAGCAACAATCAAAACGCAGTATTTTCATATACCAGTAAGACTTTTTTTCACAATTATTATTGAAATGTATATTTGTCACTAAATGTATAGTTTTTCATCGAAAAATTAATGAGATTTGCCAGTATTTCTTCCTTTCACAGTCTGATCTAACCAGGGAAATGAAGGCTGTGAAAGATATTTTAAGTACTTTTAATACATTTAAAGAATTCTGATCACATCCCCAAAACTGCTGGGCGTGTATGTACTGAAAACTGGAAAAAGGTGCTGTTGAACTCTCTCAACTTAGGGTAACACATTAGTTGTCTAAAAAATACGCAGCATATGCACTTTGACAGTCTTTTTTGTAAACTTAGTTGCCTTAGTAGCTACAATGTAACATGTAACAAAATTGATGAGTCCATTACAAAAATAAAGTTTTATTTTACTCCCACCAAAACACATTGGTTCCAACTGTCTACAATATACGTACCGGGTACTACCGTCAGTGTCACTAAATGGATAACAGAGTTATAGCAGACTTATATTATCGACTTAGTTTCAACCTTATCTTGGAAACACCCCTTTATATGACACAAAAGTCAAGTGTCAACGCAATCTCATCCACGCATCCTTCTCCATGTATCCATATAAGTTAGACGTTCATCTGAAAATGACATAACTTAATTAAGATTTGATTTGGTTTCTGGCATTACAATTCCTAACATACTATCAAAGAAGAAATTTGCCCTGAGAAATGTATCAACTTAAAGGGTGGGTAGCATAAGTTTGATGGTATAGCAGAGCGATGTCAATAATGAATATGTACACTGCAATCCTGGATGGCCAACACATGCTACAAATCGCATATCTTCCTAAACAGAAGGTGGGCCAGTATCATTCCTGTATGGCCTTCATATATTCTTGGATCTCCTCCTATTGGACAAAGAAAATGTGAACTCCGGTCACAGCTTGTCACTTTCATCGGATTGACAATATAAAAACCATCAATGATTTCCACTCCATATTTTACCAGGCTCTCCCTGATGATTTCGTTGACCGCTGCCACCATGTAATCATTCGCATTTTTGGCCAAAACCCTCGGCAGAATATTGACATATATTAGATGGAATTTTGCAGTGTTGGGATTTTTCCGAACTCTGCCCAGGAGGTCGACAAAACGACCAAAATCTTGTTTTATAAATTCGTAGGCACCCTTAAGTTCTATATCATGTATGCCTAAATCCATTACAACTACATCATCGCTTGTAGCAGGCCTTTTGTGAAATCTGGACGAGAGTGAACGGATTGCTTTCAGCCAGTCGGGAGTCCACGGAGTCCATTTAAATATATAATTGCTCAGACCTATAAGCTCCTTTCGGTCCGGTACAGAGTGCTTGGGATATATGCTAGGAGTAATGTGGTCTGTATAAGGAGGAATATGATGATATTTCGACAACAATTGATTCAAGTAATTACTAAGATATCTGAGATGTGAATCTCCGAGGATTGTGAAAGTGGTTTTCCTATTGTAACATTTCCAAAGGTCTGCCTCAGTCACGAACTCGAAAATACACCCGCTTTTAGTTCCCCATTTCCAGTCTCCTCGAATATTCCACCAGCGTCCATTCATGTATTCCTCAATGTTTGTCTTATTACAATTTTTACCTTCTGTTATTGCGTTCTGTGAACCGGATTTTTCGTGGGAAGCATAATCAAAGGAATGGATCTTTCTGTGGATTCTACAGGGGTTATTTTGTTTTGATCCAGCATCGTGGTGTCTGAATGCATCAAAATCCGTGTAGTCTAAGTATATCGTACCCTGTATACTAGAATGAACATCACAATATCCGAGGTAGGTTCCATTAAAGAAATCTCTCACAGGGCACACCATGGACAACGTGGCATTTTTCGTCGAGTCCCCTTTTCTTTCTTCTATAATGATGTACATATTATGAGAGTTATACATCACCACGTTGACATTGTACGTGTAATTCGCACTCTTGTTTGTGAAGCAATGTTTACTTTCAGCATCAGGGTTAAGACTTGACCAAGCACGTTCTAGTTGTTCCTTCTCTGGAATACCATTTCTAACCCAGCCGCGTCCACCCAAAAGACCATTTTCTCGATATTCAATAATCATTCCATGTTTGAATTGACCCACATCCAGTTCCCTGGTTTTCCTTGAAGGCGGGACCCTCTGCAATAAGTTCTGGATAGTAATACTTCTGTTGGGAGATTCCGACCAAATCAATGAAATATATATATTAAAATGCTAACGATCGCAAGACCCACACCGCGAAATGTACGTCGAGTCAAAGATTCCTTTCCCATCTTTTTGGAATTATGGCGTTTGTCAGTGTTGCCGACGCGGCTTTGTGTTCAGGTATTTATATGTTGCATGTGCTCAATTAGTGTTCTTAGTTCGCGTGATGAGCTGCGTCCGTTGCGAGCAAGAGCTTCGTATTGGTCAATTCATTGAACACTGTTCGCGATGCTTTTCTATTGTGTGGTTTGCCTAGTTTCCGGAGTGATTTCCTGTTATTTGCTATATGTCGTCACCCACCGGTTGTCTTCTTGCCTTTCTTGGAAAAGACTGGTGAATGTGTCCATGGAGACACCCCAAAACTTCTGAGTCATATAGAACACGAAAACTATGTGTTGTAGCAAAAATAAAGACGTGAAAGGGATTCGTAACGTGTATGAAAAATCGACATCCACCGTAAATCATGACAATTTCATAACCGCATGTCGTCATATTTATTGGAACACATTAAAATATGGGAATTACTTATAACAGAAGTTGTTTTCTACCGGCAGCACAGAATTATCCTGATGACAGGCGTATGTCTTTTACTTATGAGATATACTGTTTAACTATAAGGTTTATTTCAAATGGATATAATAACAAGGACCTTTCAGCCACCACACTAGTTTTTATTTTGAAATAATTAGTGAATTGTGGTATTCAACAAAACATTCTCAAAATTACTGACGATTCATAATTATATTTTTTCGCCATGATGTCTTCCTAAAAACTGGAACTGAAAAGGAAAAAATATTAAATGAAACTAGTATGTTTACCTTTGGGAGTTCAGTCTAATTCTATTTATTTTACGTAATCTACTGCATATGTAAATATTTCACCAGTTATCTATGTATCGATACATATGCCAAATACAAGTGTCACATATTCAGCACTTACCACTTATGACAAATATTGTGGATAGCTGTTTACTCCAGCGTGGGGTCGTACTCTTTTAAGAACTTAAATAGAAACAATATTGTAGAACCAAATTATTTATGAAATTTTCTCAAATACCGCTCATTGCAAATACAAACCCATTTATTTATACGCTTGTAATATCATTGAAGACATTCGGTTTCTACGAACTATAACGGTTTCAAACACTCTCACCTGATGTTTAGACAAAATTATCTTAAACTTCCTCCCAAGTATTATTTTTTGATTAAGTCGGGTATTTAATCCTTTCTATAGATACTTTCAAGATGTAACAAAATCTTTTTAATTACTAGAGGTACATTTATCCAACTGGACAGATTCAAAAAGTAAAAAAGATTGATTGTTTTCATAGTAATAATAGTATTCAAAATCAAGCATACCTTTTCGCATAATTCAATACATTCATTCTTGTCTGTTTGCCCACTTCCTGAATAAGATAAACAACTGTCATTATATGCGCATTGCCTTGTCGTATACACATGCATTTACTTCCAGTTGATATATATATGTATGTATGTTAAATGATGTGAGGTAAGGTTGAGGTTGAAAGCTATGCGCAGGAAATGGTGTATTAGAAGGCAATATGAAAGTAAGAAATCAAAATTGGTAAGTAACACGCAAACTTGGTAAGCAAGCACTGTTGTGCGAAAGACTAAGAGAATTTACTTAGCAGATAATAACCAGATGAAAAATACCCGTGTATTAATTATGCCAGCTTTTATTCTTTGTCCACTTCCATTAGCTATAGGCTCGCATCATTTCCGGCCCGACCCCCCTCTCCTTCAAAATCCAGGAATTTTCGCTTTATATTATACCAAGTCGCCAGTTTTGTTACGGATGATCCCCTTTACGAATACTTATTGTGTGATAGATCATAAAAAGCTACCAAATTGAGAAGGCTATCACACATATTTGGACACTAGAGACATAGGCCTTACTAAAAATCACTATGAAAATTTGGCCCTTTTTTGGTACCGATAGGTGAAAATCATGGGCTTGGCTCATGGACTATTAGAACCATTTTGTTTTTGATCGACGGTTAATGTCTTTTAAAGGATATTCATATTTAACTATAAATATTGTATTTGTTTTTTAGGCAAAGAGTGTTTTCTTCTTCAGTTATTTTAGAAACGGGACGATGTTAGACAGTAAAAAACACTCACCATCGGCATCTAGTTTCCCAAATTTAAACATATCATCTTCTGTCAGTACGCCATTTTTATCAAAATCAGCCGTTTCAAAGATTGCAAGAGACCACAGTGGGCGAATTCTGCTATCCAGTTTGACCATATATCTCAGCAACTCACTGTGCGTGACTTCATCATTGTCTAAAAACCCAAAGAATAATGGGTATTGGCAATAATCAAAAATTCACATTCAATCGATTCATGAAATTATTCTTTTTGATCACGCAACATTGAATGAGTTTACATGTTCATCTTGTGCAATGCTTATTTTTTGGTATTATAATTCAGTTACAAATTCCAGCTGAAGTTACGTTTCTTATGACTACTGCAGACCAGACGTGCTAAAACTTACGGTCAAAGTCCATGTTGGCCTCTGTCCCAATCCATTCCAGTTTTGTGATGATGCCATCGTTATTGCTGTCCGTGGCATTGCATATTAACTCTCCAATCTCTCTCGCTGTTAGCTGTGGCTTTGCGTCATTTACGGAAGCACAATAACTAAAACAATGTCAATTAAAATTCAAATTATCTCTCTGACGGGTATTTGCAATTATTGTGTTGTATTGTGTTGAGATGTGAATGGGAAGACAAAAGAAGTATCCATATCAGAAGAAATAGCTTATGGGTTTTAATTAACCGTACACTGTTATAAGCTGTCAATATGTAACAGATTCATCCTAATTATAAATTTTAACAGTTCTTTGATTATTAAGTTACCCTGAGTCATTGATGAAATTCCTAAAGCAGTTAAAAAGGGATTCCAGTGGAGCCCAGACCGACAACATACAGAGAGAGTGAGAGAGAGAAAGAGAGAGAGAGAGAGAGAGAGATTAAAGCATGATCCCTAGTACTTACATGTTGGTCACCATGGAGACAACAGACAAAATCACTGTTATCACGTGGAACTTCATCTCCTATCTGCAATGTGTGCTGCATTAATATATTTTAATGATAGTAACCCAGTAGATAAAAGTACAATGATACAACTACATGTGTATTTAGATTTTGCTCTAACACGTCATGAATTAAGGTTGCAAACTGCATCTCAAAGGGACCGTGTTTAAAGATACAATAATTGAATCAGTCTCGCTTTCGCAATGTTCCCTTAGCTACAGTACATGTACCTACTATTTTTATGTCTCATTCCAATATCTAAATAAATGTCTAACTGAACAACAATTATGGGAAGATTTAAAGCTATTGGTTGTAATATGTCATTTCACACCTTTAAAGTACTGGTGTATACTACAGTCTGTCACAGTGGATAAAGTTTGATTTTGGACAATACGAATCCTTTATACATACTGGCCACGTAATGTAAAAATAACAAAGTGGAAGCAGGTACACGACGTGCAATGTAACCAAGTAAACGTAACAAATTATTAGGAAATCAAGTGACGTCAAATAGCAATTATTTCATGTCAAAACTTACTTGAAATTAAGGTTAACACCAGCGATGTCTATCAGTGGAAATCTCCCACCTTAATGTCAAACAGAAGCGCACCTCTTTTTCAAGGACGTTAATTACGATAGCTACAAGCGATTGTCATTAGCAGACATACGGGTATTTTCGCGTACGTGAAAGAGAACGGAATCCCTTCTACAGCTCGCCTATGAAAAATGTGAAAAGTAGACAACAGTCTCTTACTTGAAAGAGGGACTTTCTTGCTGATATTAAAAATCTGCCCTGTTGAAATTATGCGAAAACAGGGGCAAAATATATAGGAAATTGTGAAAAACATTGGTAAGGTTACGTTAAGAGGTTATCAATGTCTACATGACACGTATCTTACCCCAATAACATTCTACTAGTACTTTATAGAAGTAAAAGCCGATGGAATTTTTTGAACTGAAGATTTCACTTGAAGATTTGAGATTATTTGTAGCTTAATCGTATCGCGTGCGTCAACAGAATGAATCAAGCAAAATGGGTCCAGGCAGTGATGCCCCATGGTATAAGTAGCAACATGTGCCTCATTGGAGACTACCCATCTAGGGTACAATTGAGCATGTGCAGAATGTGCATGTGCATAAATAAGCTCTGGAGATTGTTGT
Organism: Lingula anatina; assembly: GCF_051362555.1. Classification (NCBI taxonomy): domain Eukaryota; kingdom Metazoa; phylum Brachiopoda; class Lingulata; order Lingulida; family Lingulidae; genus Lingula; species Lingula anatina. The sequence continues at coordinate 23,763,438 of NC_141772.1, forward strand.
CGCCATAAAATGTCGTTTGACTACGCCAAACTAATTTGGCAAGGTCAGTTTATTCCAACTAGTCACAGAATAGCATAACCGTAGAATCGATTTAGACGTGAATTCGACCTATATTTGCATAACCCTCCTGTTCATCTCCTTGCGCTTCCCTACCCGCATGACTTTATTAGGCTGTCGTTTCATTAAAAATTTGCTATGTTTTTCTTAACATTTGCCATTTTGCGCCGGCATAAAATTATTCCAGGAAAACTAGCTGCCAGGCAGCCAAGCTTGACTTGTTTTTCTTACTACCTGTATAAGCTTGTAGATTTGTTCGTCTAGTTTGCATTCTGATGTCACAAGTTTATATATGAGGTTGCGTATGTATGGTTGTGTTAGTGCAGAGTAGTGTGTTCGTGCCTTTTCGTTTGTGTTCGTGCGTCTCCGTTTCTTTATATAACACGCCCCTCTTCCTTACGCGGTGCATTCATTTCTCGTTTCTGCCCCGTCAACTTACAGGTGAGATAGACTTGATTGGTTTGATTTTCATTTTCTTTGTGTTAAGATTTTGTATTCCTTTAAGTAATTTTGTTTGATATTTTCAGTGCTTGTCATTTCTTTTCATCCTTATTTGGTTTAGAAGTTTAGTTTAATCACAGTAACAAGTATCTTTAGTTCATGAATGTTGTTCACGTAAATTTTGCTATGTTAGTTCAGTTCTGCATTAAGTCCATTTTATTTATTTGTAAAGTATTAATTAGACATTCGTTTCTCGTTTCTGCCACGTCAACGTACAGAGTAAACTCGGGTTCTTTATAAAGTACAGTGAAAGCTGTTACACTAATTAGTGGACTCCTCTGTGTAAGGAATACGATTCCTCCACTGGATATTCCATGCTCTTCCTTATAGTAGTATGTAACTGCTTTCCAACTTCGGTTTTGGCCCAAGCTTCAGGTTTTGTAGTAAAAGCTCTCTACTCAAGCTAACTGAAAGGCTTTTATTTGAAGAGCGCTCTCCAGGTTGCTTTCTTCCCAGGTTTGAGCTGTTCTGTGTGTCAAATCTTGAGAAGTATAGGGGTTTAGGATCATTTAACGTTCACCTACGCTTCGCAATCTATTCTATAACATTTGATGTATTTTTTTTTAGACTTCTAATGTTGTTTTGTAGCGAATGTAAATGTTTTTGGGAAGTCCTTCAGAATGTCCTAGAACAGATTTAGAACATTTTTATTAAAAGAGAAAAACATTATGTTCTAGGACAGATTGAGAACCGCAAGTGAGCGTTAAATTAGACAAATTTTCGAAGGGGAGATTCCTGAATTTAGTAATTTAGGAAATTTAAATTTTAAAAAGTGTCACGTGATATGATATTCTGTTAAGAATCGGAGATGGTTTAGAATTAAGTGTTACATGGAAATAATTCTAATGTTGCGGTTTTGGAAGTGTCTGAAGTGAATTTTCATGTGGAGTTACAAGAACAGAAATGCACTTCATTTATCAACTTATTTTTGTTTTATGAAAAAATAAGTTAATAACTTTGAAAGATTTATCCTATGGAAAAAAAAAAGAAATAATCACACAACATTTCACTTTTTTAGGGTAACAGTCAAGTCTTAATCCACAAGATAAAACACAAGCACACCTTGGCTCGGAACTATTTCTCTCGTCTGCCAGGAATGACGGAGTACATGCACCAGAAGTCGAAAACAGCTCTAGCCAATCAGGACCACTCGTCTCCGTGCATAGCGGGAAAAGCAGTTCCAAAACAGATGATAAAAGCTTGAACTACAAATCATTTATTATTTCAGTAGGGGGAATGGTTTGTTGGTTTGGGCTTATGGATAAAGAATGTTTTCATTGAACTTATTGTGGGAGTGTCACAATAAATTATTCCGCACCAATCGGACAAATTATACTACGTTAGAGCTATCAAAATATGTTACAAATACATTACCGGCATATTTTTATGAAACAAACAAAAACACGGGGATTGATATGGCAAGTTCAACGATGCCCATGCGATATTATCTAGTTCCGTTGGGATCGGGTATATAATTATATATAAATGAGAATATTTTGAATACAGTTATGCTAAACGATTTGCAAAAATAAATTGTGCGATTTGTATATAAATACTTGTAAGCAAATTGTATTGTATCTGATCTTTGAGTGTTGGTTTTATATATTTTGATTTGATACGCCAGTATAAAAGTAACAGAAACCGCGACGCCAAAAAAGGTTAGGACAATTGCAATACTTAGTATTAAACATCGACTCAGTTATTAAAAGAGCATACCACGTGCCCCCCGCCCCCCCAAAAAAGTAGTAATAATAATAATAATAATAATAATAACAATAATAATAAATAAATAAATAAATAAATATAAAAGAAGCTCGAGCTTACGTAAGAGTATCATAGGCGCACGTGTCTAATGGGGCGACGTTACCAGCTCATTAACAATCTACAGTGGATTTGGGCAGATGTCATTTTAACGGGACATATAATTACCATCCTTACAATACATGCTGCCAAGCAATATAAAAAGGCAATATCGAAATACTGAAAAATAATTTGGAAGTAGTGTGATATTCTGTTTTTACTATGACATTCTTTGAAATGAAAACATCACAGTGCTATCACGCAAAATTTTAAAATCACCACATGTTTCATCCTTTACCCAACCGCAACTGAAATGGAAAAAAAGTAAACGAAATCAAACATGTCTATAGTTTATATTTCCCGACCTACGATCCCGATATTACACAAGGTTCATGACCATGCAGATAAATCGACTTGCAGAACTGCAATTGTTTTTTCGTTTTAAATGTTATTATTCAATAATCTGACACATTACTGAGTGTAACTTTAATATAGGTAGCTTGCGCTATTTGTCTTATTGGTTATTTAACATGGGGTCACCCAGCTGAAACATAATTTTACCTGACATACCGCAGTAGTAATTATTCTAATACATATGTAAGCATATATTGCAGGCCTACCTATATCCCATTTAATGTATGGTAAAACTTACCATTCATGATAAAGATTGGGGGTAGCTATTTACTCCAGCTGAGGGTCGGCCTTTTTCAATATCTGCAATTGATTGCATATTGTACGAATATGAATAGAATTTCCTGGAATACCCTTCACTACAAATGATTATACCCATTTAATTACGAGTTATTCATCATCGAAGACGTTCGGCGTCCTAGCATTCAGATGACACTTCAGCTGGCAAAAAATGACTGATGATTATTAGGAGAAAAAATTATCTGAAATTTCTTCTAAAATGTTTTTTTTTACATTGAGATTATTTCTTTAAGTGAGGTATATCTTATATCTTATTCCTGCATTGTACTGCAGATGCTTTAAAGAACTGATAAGCCTAAACACGTTTTACTAGTCGCAATATGAACTAACTCAAATAAAATTGTTAAAGTATGCGTAATAATAAATATAATAATAATAAGAAGAAGAAGAAGAAGAAGAAGAGGAAGAAGAAGAAGAATGAAAGCATCATTATAATCGAACACTACCTTTACACATTCCTCAATACATTCCTCGATGCTTAGGAATTCATCATCTGGATAAAAAAACATTTACGTACATCACTTTGTGCCGTTCCCTGAATCAACACGGAACATAATTGGCTCCGTTTAAGTATAAATAATTTTTGAAATTTAATCTTAACTCAAAGGAATAAAATATGCTTACCATCGATATCTATTGAGAGCATCCTGTCTATATCGGCCGCGGTCAAAACACCATCGTTATTGAAATCAAATAGTTTGACGATCGCATGGATCCACTTTGGTTTTAGCACAGAACTAGTTTTCATGAAATATCTCTCATATTCACTTGGCGTGACTTCATCATTATCTGAAAACACCGAAAAAGCGACAGGCATTGTCAATTATACGTTTCTGTCTCGCGTCATTTTATGATCTGTATACTTGGATGTACTTTTTAGTATATTAGACGGTACAATGATGTTAAGACAACCATAAACTACTTTTTATGAAATATTTAGCATATTTTATGTTGCTTTCAACCGTCAGCAACATTAGGTAACCGTAGTAAACCTACGATCGGTGTCAGCGGCATTTAAAAATGCAGCCCATTCCAATTTGCCGATCACTCCGTCGTTGTCGAAGTCGACGATATCGCAAAACAACACCCCTATTTCCTTTGCAGTGAGAGGTGGCTTTTTGGCATCCGTACGACCACAATAACTGCAACAATGTAAAACAGCTCTGTTGAAAAGTATCACTGATTGCGTAATGTGTTATTCATAAAGCATGGAAAGTCAAAAGAAAAAATATGAAACTGACAAAAACCAATGCAACACGACAATTTTTGTGTATGACTGCTGGTTGACGTTTTAAATCGCCGACTAAATGTCATAGAGTGTTGGAAACAATTAATTGCATTTGCTTTCACAAGTGTACTGAACAATGATTAACAATATATATATACAGTATATTAATATATATATATATATATATATACATATGCTCACGTGTTTGTCGCCATGGAGATAAGACACAGGCCCACGATCATCAAGTGGAACATCATTTTGTATTTGTGGAACTTTTATAGAAATTAGAAATCAGCTCAACACAATAAGGCAAACAAATCATTGCTAAGGATGATAAAAATTGAATGATTTACACACACACACACACACGGAGAGAGATTTATCACTTTTTGTAATCATATTTTTAGGAAAAGTAGAACTGGCAAATATATCATGAATTTCATTTTTCATTTCCCCGTTTTCTTCGAATGGACCTATATTTTGAAAACAGTGTAAACAAATGTAATTAGAAAAAAAAAAAGTAATTGAGCAACTGATATCATATAGAAAAAACCATTTTAAAACTTACTTGATATGATTGTTTACACCTGCAATGTCTATCAGCAGAGATCTCCTATTATAATGACAAACAGAAGCGCTTCAGGTAGGTTAATTGCGACAGACACGTCATCAGCAGACATACGGGTACTTCCAAAGTATTCAGTGACGGGTGAAATCAAATCAGAACCTCTTCAACAGCTCTCCTTTGCAAAATTTGTCAGGCAGACAAGAGTGTCCGATTTGGCAGAGGTAGGTCAGTTCAGATTAAACGCGACTTTTTTATATCCATATATTTGTTTAAATCATACAAAAAGGGGGTCAAAATATTAATGAGAAATTGTGGAAACCATCGGTAAGGTTTCGTCAGGAAATTATAAATGTTTGCCCCGACAGCAGCTACCGGCATCACTTTTACATGCTAAGAAATACCATGAAGACAAAGGATGATAAATAAAGGACAAATCAGAAACAAACAAAATGCAGTAGTTTCACATACCGGTATTTTATATTTTTGTCACAATAACCTTCTAAATGTTACAGGAAACAGAGGAAAGGTACATTGTATATACCTACCAACAATACACGTTTTTCTCTTATCATTTTGATATAGTTTCAAGGATGAGAACTTCATATACTCATATTGTAAAATTAAATTTAAAAGCTAGTTTCATAAGGTTGTAGCAAAAATGGTGTATTTTGTCACACGTTTCGATCAACAAATATAATATGTTCGTGTTTTCGCATCCATATCATACCCGTATCTTACCCCAGTAGCATTCTACTAGTACGTATTCGCAATGAATCAATTTACCGACTATGGATCCAAAAACATCTTGGGACTGGTTATTCATAATAAGGAATGAATCAGGAGTGGAGAGAAAAGCCGCACAATGTCTTCTAATAATCACACAACATTTCACTTATTTAGGGATACAGTCAAGTCTTTATCCACAAGGTTAAGCACAAGCACACCTTGGCTCGGAACTACTTCTCTCGTCTGCCAGGAATGGCGGAGTACATGCACCAGAAGTCTAAAACAACTCTAACCAACCAAGACCAGTCTTCTCCGTCCATAGCGGGAAAAGCAGTACCAAAACAGATGATAAAAGCTTAAAATACCAGTCATTTATTATTTTAGAAAGGGACAGTGATGTTGATTTGGGCTTGTGGATAAAGAATGTTTTCATGGAACTTATTGTCGGGGTATCATGATAAATTATTCCGCGCCAATCGGGCAAATTATACTACGCTACAGTCATCAAAATGTGTTGCAAAAACATTACCGGCATATTTTTTATAAAACAAACAAAAACACGTGGATTGATATGGCAAAAACGATGCCTATGTAATATAATCTAGTTCAGCTGGGATCGGGTATATAATTATATATAAATGCGAATATTTTGAATACGGTTATGCCAAACGATTTTAAAAATAAGTTGTGATTTGCATATAAATGCTTGTAAATTATATTGTATCTTATCTTTGAGTGTTGGTTTTATATATTTTGATTTGATACGCCAGTTTAAAAGTAATAGAAACCGCGACGCCAAAAAGGGTGGGACAATTGCAATACTTACCAATATAAATCGACTCAATTATAAAAAGAACATGCCACGTAATCCCCCCCCCCAAAAAAAAAATAAATAAATAAATAAAGAGACTCGAGCTTACGTGATAGTTCCAGAGCTTACGTGTCTAAAGGGATAGAGTTACCAGCTTATTAGTTGATTTTTGGCAGATGTCATTTTAACGGGGCATATGATTACTATCTTTGCAATATTTGTTGCCAGGCGATATAAAAAAAGGCAGTATTGAAATACTAAAAAATCATATGGAAGTAGTGTGACATTCTATTTTTACTATGACATTTTTTGAAGTGAAAACACCACAGGAGAATCACACAAAATTTTAAAATCACCAAAATGAAATTCTTTCACATGTTTCATCCTTTAACCAACCCCAACTGAAATGGAAAAAATGTAAACGGAATCAAACATGTTTCAGTTTATATTTCCCGACCGACGATCCCGACATTACTACAGTTTTTCTCTCTCAAAAAGTTAACAATCAATGATCTTCTGACATATTGATTAGCATTACTTTAAAATTAATTAATTCAAGCGAACCTCAGACCGGCGACAGGCAGAGAGAAAGAGAGAGAGAGGTTTAAGCATGATCACTAGAACCTACGTGTTTGTCACCATGGAGACAACAGACAAGGTCACTGTACATGTCATCAAGTGGAACTTCATCTTCTATCTGCAATGTGTGCTACTTTTACATAATTTATTCATAGTAATCCAGTAAATGAAAGTACAGTGAGACAACTACATGTAAATGCGTATTATTACTCTAACACGTCATGGATTAAGGTCGCAAATTGCACCTCAAAGGGATCATGCGTAAAGATAAATTATCGAATCAGTCTCGCTTTAGCAATACTCTTTTAGCTACACGTACCTACTATTTTTCTGTCTAATTCTAAAATATAAATAAATGTCTAACTGAACAACAATTATGGGAAGATTTAAAGCTATTGGTTATAATGTCATTTCGCACCTTTAGGGTACTGGCATATTACAGTCTGTCAAAATGGAAAAGTTTGACTTTGGACAATGCGAATACTTTATACATACATAAGTAATTAAGTGAAAGCAGATAACGTATGGTGTAACCTGGTCTGCTTTATCACAAACGATAAAAACCCCGAATTATCTTTTTTTATGAAAATTAGTCGAAGCATTATTCTCTTTCAAGGGAGTTTATTGTGATAGCTATGCGATAGTCACGTCATCAGCAGACATACGGGTATTTTCGAAGTACGGGTGAAATTAAATCGTAACCCTTCTACAGCTCTCCTATCATTTCTCCTATGATAATGTACGTGTGTAAGGTTGACATGAGTGTTTGCCTTGAAAAAGGGAGATCAACTTTGATTCAAAGTGAAAATTTCCCTGATGCTATATGCCAAAAAAACCTGTTTTAATCACAAAAACATATACAGGAAGTAATGAAATCTATCGGTTGAGATCACGTAGGGAAGCCATTAATGTCTGCCTCGACGGCTGCTGGCATCGCTTTCACATGTTAATAAATACCTTGAACACAAAAGGACTGGATAATGAGAAAATCATGAACAATCAAAACGCAGTAGTTTCATATACCAGTGTTACACATCATCGTTTGTGATAAAGCAGACCAGGTCACACTACACGTTGTGTACCTGCTTCCTCTAAGTTACTTACACATTACGTGGCCAGTATGTTTAAAGGATTCGTATTGATCTAAGTCAAACTTTTTCCATTTTGACAAACTGTAATATACCAGCACCCTAAAGGTGTGAAATGACATTATGACCAATAGCTTTAAATCTTCCCATAATTGTTGTTCAGTTAGACATTTATTTAGATTTTAGAATCAGACAGAATAATAGTAGGTACATGTAGCTAAAAGTGCATTGCTGAAGCGAGACTTATTCGATAATTGTATCTTTAAGCATTGTCTATATTCAATAATCAGATCGTGTTTAAATTGACCCACATCTTGTTCCCTGGTTTTCCTTGAAGGCGGGGGCTTTTGCAATAAGCTCTGGATAGTAATCCGTCTGTTGGGAGATTCCGACCAAATCAGTGAAATATATATCAAAATGCTAACGATTGCAAGCCCAACACGACGAAATGTACGTCGAGTTAAAACTTCCTTTCCCATCTTTTGGGAATTGTGGCGTTTGTCAGTGTTGTCGACGCGGCTATGCGTTCATGTCATTTATATGTTGCATGTGATGTAGTTGTAGTATCTCACTGCTCAATTAGAGTTCTTAGAGACCATTCACAGACCCTATCGTACTAACTTTGGATCGAGCTATCTCCAAGGGGATTCTCGCTTAATTGCAATTAAACGGATTAGATGTCTGTCACGCCTACTGAAGCTGATAGGGGTCATTAGCTATTGTTTAACAGCTTTAGTGGGCGTCCCAGACATCTATGCCACTGAAGCTGGAAGCAATTTAGTGAGAAACCCTGTGGAGATGGACCGATTCTGTTAGATCGATCTGGCGATGGGAACCCAGTCTTAGTTTGCGTGATAGGGTGTGTCCGTGCGAGCCACAGCTTCGTATTGGTCAGTACACTGAATACTGTTCACGATGCTTTTCTATTGTGTGGTTTGCGTAGTTTTCAGAATGATGACTTCCTGTTTTTTGCCATATGACGTCACCCACCGGTTGTCTTTTTGTCTTTCTTGGAAAAGACTGGGAAATGTATCCATGGAGACACCCCAAAACTTCTGATTCATATAGAACATGTAAACTATCTGTTGTAGCAAAAATAAAGACGTGAAAGGAATTCGTAACGTGTTTGAAAAGTCGACATCCACCGTATATCATGACAATTCCATAACCGCGTGTCCTCATATTTATTTGAATACATTAAAATATGGGAATTACTTTTAACAGAAGTTGTTTTCGACCGGTACAAAACTATCCTGGTGATAGGCGTAAGTATTTTACTGAGATATACTGTTTATCTATGAGGTTTATTTCAAATGGATATAATAAGGACCTTTCAGCCACCACGCTAGTTTTTATTTTGAAATAATTAGAGAATTGTGGTATTCACCAAAAATTCTCAACATTACTGATGATCCATAATTATATTTTTTCGCCATGATTTCTTCTTTAAAACTGGAACTGAAAAGGAAAAAATATTAAATGAAACTAGTATGTTTAACTTTGGGAGTTCAGTCTAATACTATATATTTTACGTAATTTAATGCATATGTAAATATTTCACCAGCTATCTATCTATGTACTTGTACATATGCCAAGTACAGGTGTCACATATTCACCACTTACCGCTTATGGCAAATATTGCGGGTAGTTGTTTACTCCAGCGTGGGGTCGTACTTTTTCAAAAGCTTAAAAAGAAACAATATTGTAGAAATTTTCCGAAATACTGTTCATTACAAATATAAACCAATTTTTATAAGCGTGTAATATCACTGTAGACTTTAGGTTTCTATGAACTAAACCGGTTTCAAACACTCTGACCTAATTGCAGCCAAGTCAAACGCGCTTGCTGTCAGAAAAAATGAACGGTGATTGTTTAGACAAAATTATCTTAAACTTCCTTTCAAGTATTTCTTTTCGATTAAGTCGGGTATTTAATCCTTTCTATAGATTGTTTCAAGAGGTAACAAAATCTTTTTTACAACTAGAGGTACACATATCTAACTAAAACGATTCAAACAGTTAAAAAGAGCGATTGTTTTCATAGTAATAATGATATACAAAATAACCAACCATACCTTTTCACATAATTCAATACATTCATCATTGTCTGTTTGCCCATTTCCTGAATAAAATAATCAGCTGCCATTATATGCGCATTGCCATGACGTATACACATGCATTTACCTCATCCGCCCCACTCTCCTTCTAAACCGACGAAACTTCGCTTTATTTTACACTAAGACGCCAGATTTGTTACGGATGATCCCTTTTACGAGCATTGTCATTACGAACACTTAAGAACATTTTCGATCGACGGATAATGATTTTACTGTATTGGTTTTTTTCAGGCAAAGAGTGCGTTCTTCTTCAGTTGTTTGAGAAACGGGACCATGTTAGACATGAGAAACACTCACCATTGTTATCTAGTTTCCCAAATTTAAACATATCATCTTCTGTCAATACTCCATTTTTATCTAAATCACCCGCTTGAAATAGTGCGCTAGACCACAGTGGGCGAATTCTGCTATCCAGTTTGACCATATATCTCAGCAACTCACTGTGCGTGACTTCATCATTGTCTAAAAACCCAAAGAATAATGGGTATTGGCAATAATCTAAATTTCACATTCAATCGATTCACGAAATTATTATTTCAGATCACGCAACATTGAATGAGTTTACATGTTCATCTTGTGCAATGCTTATTTTTTGGTATTAAAATTAAGGTACAAATTCAAGCTGAAGTTACGCTTCTTTTAACTATTGCAGACAAAACATGCTAAAACTTACGGTCAAAGTCCATGTTAGCCAGTAACCCAATCCATTCCAGTTTAGTCATGATGCCATCGTTATTGGTGTCCGTGGCATTGCAGATTAACTCTCCAATCTCTCTCGCTGTAAGCAGAGGCTTTGCGTCATTTACAGGAGCACAATTACTAAAACAATGTCAAATAAAATTCCAATAATTTCTCTGAAGGGTGCTTGCAATTATTGTGCTGTGACGTGAAGACAAAAGAAATATCCATATCAGCAGAAATAGCATATGAGTTTTAATTAATTATACACTGTTATAAGATGTAATGTATATAACATGTATTTATGTTATAAGACAGATTCATCCTAATTATAAATGTTTACAGCTCATCGATTATTAAGTAATCCTGCGTCATTGATCAAATGCCTAAAGCAGTTAAAAACGGATTCCAGTGGAGCCCAGACCGACAACATACAGAGAGAGAGAGAGAGAGAGAGAGAGAGAGAGATGAAAGCATGATCCCTAGTACTTACATGTTTGTCACCATGGAGACAACAGACAAGGTCACTGTCATCATGTGGAACTTCATCTTCTATCTATCGTTTATTGCGATAGCTATGTGAAAGTCACGTCATCAGCGTGTCCGACTTGAAACAGGGATATCAAATATGATTCAAAGAGAAATTTTTGCCTATATCATATGTCAGAGAAACCTGTTTTAATGAAAAAAATCATATACAAGAAATTATCGGTTAAGATCACGTAGGGAAGCCATTAATGTCTGCCTCGACGGCTGCCGGCATCACTAACACATGTTAATACATACCGTGAACACAAAAGGACTGGATAATGACAAATCAGCAACAATCAAAACGCAGTAGTTTCATACACCAGTATTACATTTTTTCACAATTATTATTGAAATGTGCATTTTTCACTAAACAAACAGAGTTTCATTTGTCAAAAGCCATAGAAAAATTAATGGGATTTGCCAGTATTTCTTCCTTTCACAGTCTGATCTAACCAGAGACATGAGGGCTTTGATAGATATTTTGATACTTTAAATTGCTTTTAAGTGCGTTTTAAGAATTCTGATCTCAGCCCCGAAGCTGCTGGGCGTATATATACTGGAAAGTTAGTCCGTTGAACTCTCGAATATATCCAATTTAAGGTAGTATAATTGTTGTCTGCACGAGACGCAGCATATACACTTTGACATACTTTTTTTGTAGACTTAGTTGCCTTAGTAGCTAACAAGTAGCAAAATCGATGAGTCTATTGCGAAAAAAATGTTTTATTATACTCCCACACCACAAAAACAAATTGGTTCCATGAACTGACTACAGTATACAGGCTTACATCCCGTACTACCGTCAATGTCATTAAATGGATAACAGGGTTATAACATAATTATGTTATTGACTTAGTTTCAATTTGATCTTGGAAAAGCCATTTATATAACACAGAAATTTAATTGTCAACGCAATCTCATCCACGTATCCCTGTCCATGTATCTAAATAAGTTAGACGTTGATCTGAAAATAACAAATCTTAATTAAGCTTTGATTAAATTTCTGACATTACAACTTCCTAACATACTATCAAAGAAGAGACATACGAAAAGTATCGCCTTAAACTGAAAGTACGGCTGGCATAAGTTTGGTGGTATAGCCGAGCGAAATATCGTAAATGAATATATGCACTGCAACCCTGGATGGCCACCATATGCTACACATGCTACCCGAGCTTACTTGACAGTTCCATACCCGCACGTGTCTACTGGGATGACGTTACCAGCTCATTAACAATCTACAGTGGATTTTGGCAGATGTCATTTTAATGGGGCATATAACTACTATCACTGCAATTCGTGTTACCAGGTAATATGAATAGGCAATATTGAAATACTAAAAATCATTTGGAAGTAGTGTGACATTCTATTTTTACTGTGACAATCTTTGAAGTGAAAACACCACAGTAGTATCACACAAAATTTCAAAATCACCAAAATGAAATTTCCTTCACATGTTTCATCCTTATACCAACCCCAACTGAAATGGAAAAAAAGTAAACGGAATCAAACATGTCTGTAGTTTATATTTCCCGACCGAGGATCCCGACATTACTACAGTTTTTTCTCTCTCTCTCAAATTCAGTAATCTTCTGACATATTGCTAAGCATAACTTAATTACAGGTAGCTTGCGCTATTTAATCCTATTATATAAAACAGAGGGTCATCTGGCTGAAACACCTGACATACCGCAGTAGTAATTATTCTAATACATATGTAAGCATATATTGCATGATATCTCATGTAATGTATGGTAAAACTTACCATTCATGATAAAGATTGGGGGTAGCTTTTTACTGCAGCTGAGGGTCAAACATTTTCAAAATCTGCAATTGATTGAATATTGTATGTTTAACATCAAATACGAAAAGAATTTCATGGTAAGAAATGACCGATGATTATTAAGAGAAAATTATTTGATTTTTTTTCATTGAGACGTTTCTTATTATTCTAAAGTGAGGTACGTAATTCCTACTGCAGATACCTGCAAAAACTAATACGCACATTTTACCTATCGCGGTGTTCAATATGAATTTTCTCAAACAAACAAATCGTTATCAGGCCTACCCAACTACCAGACTCGGCACCGAATGATCCTGAATTCACCGGTAGATCAGACCACACTACCCGTTTTCAAGGTGTGAGTCAGTACGCATTACACAGTATCATACCCTGAACAAATTTTGAGTGGTGATGCAATGCATTTCAACCCCGCTGAGAATCGTCACTATCACATCGCGTACTAGGCAAGAGCGGTGTCGCGTCTGATACTGTGAAATGCGTACTGATACGCACCTTGAAAACGGGTAGTGTGATCCGATTTACCGGTGAACTCAGGATCATTCGGTGCCGAGTCTGGTAGTTGGGTAGGCCTGGTTATTATGTGCAGAATAATGAAAGAATCGTTCTAATCAAGTTTACCTTTTCACATGCTTCAATACATTCCTCCGTCCTCACGATCCCATCACCTGAATTAGAAAATAATAACTTTGTGACGTAACTTTTAGAATTTGTGCAACATAAGGCATCGGCTCTGTTTCAGAAAAATATGAATTTAAGGTTTACTCTTCATTCGAAAGAATAAAGCAAACTAACCATCGATATCTAGTGTGAGTAAAAGGTCTACATCAGCCGTAGTCAAAACACCATCGTCATTGAAATCATCCAGTTCAAATAATGCACGGATCCACTTTAATTTTAGATCATGATCAGTTTCAATGAAAAATCTCATATATTCGCCTAGAGTAACTTCATCATTATCTGAAAAAAAAGGTTGGTATTTTTAAATGTGGAGAAAATTACGTGTCAATTTTCTCGATTATAAAAGACTTATATGACAAACTGGAATGGTATCCATTCCATGTTTCTAATTCCAGCTTATGCTGAACTATCAATACCGTTCCGGTTAAGTAGTGACGAGACTTAAACCCCATTCCCAGTGATTAGATCGATCCAACTAGATCGACCTAACTCCCTGGGGGTTCACGCTAAATAGCTGTCAGCCGAGCGGTCACGAAAGTTAAATACCCCCTTAAAGCTTGTAGTAGGCGGGACGGGCATTTAAGGTGGATTATCTGACAGCAATCTAGCGAGACTCCCCACCGGGATAGATCGCTCTAAAACCTATGGGAATGCGCCCTTACGGTTCAAATCTATACTGGCCAGTACAGCCCCCCATTCGAGTTTTGTGAAGATACCATCGTTATTGGTGTCCGTGGCATTGCAGACTAACTCTCCAAGCTCTCTCGCTGTTAGCCGTGGCATTGTGTCATTTACAGGAGCACAATAACTAAAACAATGTCAATTTAATTTTAAAAAATTCCGATAATCTTTATGAAGAGTATTTGCAATTATTGTGTTGTGTTCAGAGATGTGAAAGGAAAGCCACAAGAAGTATTCTTAAATGAGGCAAGCCTGTGTTTATAAGGAAATGGTTTAACAAAGGCGTTAAAAGTAGTGGCGATTTTCTTGAAAATAACAGAATTTTAACAAAGGAATAATTTGAACAAATATTTAGCCTACAAAACTGTGGTGTGCTCACATTTTACGGTGTACGAAATTCTGTTAAGCACAGGCCTATGAATAAAACACAAAACGATGTTCTTGAGTTTACCCTTCACCCATTTTTGCCTCAAGCAATGGAGTTTCTTATCAAACATAGTAAAGGGTGTATAGACTTTTATCAAACTCTCTACCAGCCAGCTACACGGATGACAAACGAAAAAAAATTGAATGCAAAGTTAAATTTTGATGTACATTGGAAAGATGTATATAATAACTGTTTCGAAACAACAAAGAATACCACACGCAGTGGTTCCAGTGCCACATAATACATAGTCTCCTGCCTGTTTAATCATATTTAAAAACTATAGGGCTTGAAAATAATGACGTCTGTTCTCTGTGTTGCCAGGAGAAGACATTTCGCTTACTTTCTTCCACTGCGCGTATAGTAAGAAAATTTGGGCAGAACTGAAAGCTTACATCTTTATAAGAACAAATAAAGACATTACCTTTAATGAAAAATGCATCATTTTCGGCTATTCAACAAACCCAAACAGCCCAATTAATTTTGTTATTCTTTGTACAAAATTTTATATTTACAAAATTTTCAAAAAGAAATAATGTGTGCGTCTTTTTTCATTCATAAATTACACAAAGGATCAATTTATAATAGAAAGATTCAATGTATTAAAAAAGCTAAATTTAACAAGCTTTGAAAAAAAATGGGAAAATTGGTCAGACGTGTGAATTTAATGAGTATTCATCTGTTTCAGCAAAATAATATATTGCACTTTTTTCTTGTTTAATAATCTATTGTATGTTTAGTTGAATACATTGAGGTATCGATATTTTTTTACACCTATTGCTCATGAGATTATAAACGTATATTCGTGTGTGTGTGAGAGAGTGTGTAAGAGAAAGAGAGAAAGTGAGTGTGCATTTAATATTTTTATGTATATGTTCTTCCCTGGACTGAAATATATCAATTAAAAAAAAGAAGTATTAGCACAAATAGCTAATTTATCATACGCTGTTATAAGCTGTTAATATACACATGTTATACATTCACCCTAATTATTAGTTGTTTACAAACCATTAATTGATTTTAAGTTATCCCGAGTCAATGATCAAAACACTAAAAGAGTTAAAAACGGATTCAAGCGAAGCCCAGACCGAAGACAAAGAGAGAGAGAGAGAGAGAGAGAGAGAGAGAGAGAGAGAGAGAGATGAGGGGAGAGAGAGAGGTTTAAGCATGATCATTAGTACCTACATGTTTGTCACCATGGAGACAACAGACAAGGTGACTGTCATCAAGTGGAACTTCATCTTCTAGCAGCAGTGTGTGCTACTTTAACATAATTTATTTATATTAATCCAGTAGATGAGAGTACAGTGAGACAACCAAATGCATATTTTAATTTTACTCTAACACGTACGGCATGGCTTAAGGTCGCAAATTGCACCTCAAAGGGACCACGCGTAAAGATCAATTATAGAATCAGTCTCGCTTTAGCAATGCTCTTGTAGCTACATTTACCTACTATTTTTCTGACTAATTCTAAAATCTAAATAAATGTCTACATGTAACTGAACAAAAAATATGGGAAGATTTAAAGCAATTGGTTATAATGTCATTTCACACCTTTATTGTACTGGTATATTACAGTCTGTCAAAATGAAAAAGTTTGACTTTGGACAATACGAATACTGGCCACTTAACGTATAAGTAACAAAGCGGAAGCAGGTACACAACGTAAAGGGTAACCTGGTCTGCTTTATCAAAAACGATTAAAAAAAACGAATTATCTTTTTTCATGAAAATTAGATGAAGCATTGTAATTTTGTGAATTGATACAAATTGAAATATCATTGGAATGATCATATAAACTGTATGTAAATGGTTTAAGAAACGGGGTCACATGATGTTTCTGATCCAACTATCTGGTATCACTCAAAATCCTTTAAACAGAATGCTGAAGAATCAGCTTACATGTAGGTTTATGTTTTGCAAACATAAACAACTAGTAAATCAAGCTATGTCAACTAGCAATAATTTCATTTAAAAACTTACCTGATATGATTGTTTACATTAGCGATGTTTATCAGTAGAGATCTCCGATTAAAATGACAAACTGAAGCGCACTTCTCTTCCAAGGGAGTTTATTGCGATAGCTATGCGACAGTCACGTCATCAGCAGACATACGGGTATTTTCGAAGTATTCATTGACGGATGGAATTAAATCGGAACCCCTTCTACAACTCCTATCATAACTGCTGTAATAATGAACGTGTGTAAGGCAGACATGAGTGTCCGCCTTGAAACAGAGAGATCAAATTTGAATCAAAGTGAACATTTTCATCATGTCACATCCAAGAAAAACCTGTTTTAATTACAAAAACATATAGAGGAAATTGTGAAAACTATCGGTTAAGATCACGTAGGGAAGCCATTAATGTCTGCCTCGGCGGCTGATGGCATCACTTTCACATGTAAATAAATACCGTGAAAACACACACACACACACACACACACACACACACACACACACACGAATAAACCCTGGATAATAGACAAATCAGCAACAATTAAAACGCAGTGGTTTCATATACCAGTATTACATTTTTTTTTCACAATTATAATTCAAATGTACATTTTTCACTAAAACAGAGCTTTATTTGTCAAAAGATTTTAAAAAATTAATGAGATTCGCCAGTATGTCTTCTGTGATATATATTTTAATACTTTCAAGTACTTTTAATACATTTTAAGAATTCAAAAACAGCTCCAAATCTGCTGGGTGTACATTACATGTACTGGAAACATCCCTAGTCTTCTAAACTCTTGAATATAGCCAACAAAAAGTAGCATATTTTTTATCTAAACAAGACACAGCATATACACCTTGACATAGATTATTTTATAGACTTAGTTACCTTAGTAGCTTACAAGTGACAAAATTTATGGGGTCATTGCCAAACAAATGCTGTATTATACTCCCATACCACCAAAACACAATGGTCCCATGAACTGACTACAATATATACAATCCGTACTACACTCAAACCCAATATAGAGGTGTAATTGAGGTCAAAGGCATGCTCTTAAAATATTTAGTGCACAGACTGCAATCTGTGTTTGATTATTTAAGGGTCCCACAGGAAGAAGTTTGTATCAAAGTTTCACTCTCATGGAACCATGAATAATAAAAAATAATTCATCGTCTATCTCCAAAAAGGAACATACTTTACCGTCACAAATGCAAAACGTCCAGCTGTTTTTTATTTACTCAGCTTGAAAACCGGTTGTCTTATTGTCTTTCTTGGAAAAGACTGGTAAATGTGGCCATGGAGACACCCCAAAACTTCTGAGTCATATAGAACACGTTAACTATGTTTTGTAGCGAAAAAAAGAGGAAATCGTACCGCCTATGAAATATCAACATTCATCACATTCCTCACATTTATTGGGACACATTAAATTAAAATCTGGGTATTAGTTTTAACAGAAGTAGTTTTCTACACCATTGTAACGATACTGGAGGTCCGTGTAACAGAAAGTCCGTACTCCATTAAGTTATAATGGTTAAGGTTAGTCTGACCTAAGTGGGTCAAAATCTAGGGCTAGGTTTACTTGAACATGGGGGGGGGGGTCTCTAGATCACGTTACACCGTTATTTATGCAAATCATGTTGCCAGGCATATCTGTATTATTATATTATTACATTATATTGTATTATATAGTTTTATATACTATATTACTAATATGTTTGGTTATACAGTTTATTACAAATGGATATTATAACGAAAACCTTTAAGCCACTAAACTAGTTTTATTTTTTAATAATTAGTTAATTGCCCAAATGGTATTGAACCAAATATGTTCAAAATTGCTGATGATTCACTATGATAATTTCCTGTCACGATGTCTTCTTAAAAACAGGAACTGAAAAAGAAAGAAACGATGTTGAATAAAACAAGTATGTTAACTAGACCAACCGACTGATACACAGAGGTGTCACTCAAGTGGCTGAACATGCAAAAAAATACTCCCCCTCCAAAAAAAATAAAATAAAAGTGTTACATTGAATTTCATCTTCTGTTATTGAATTTGTGTGAATTTAGTCCGGAAACATCGCATCATTTGTCTTTTGAGCATGGTTATTAGGCTTTTGGGACTTCAGTCTAATACTGTTTTACGTAATCTACTGCATGTGAATATACCTACAAATGTCTATGTATTTATCGATACCTGCGCATACACCAAAATGCATGAGTCACACATTCAAAACTTACAAATTTTAGGGTAAATATTGTGGTAGCTATTTACTCCAGCGTAGGGTCGTACTTTTTCAAAATCTGAAATTGATTAAAATAATTGATTAGCAATAAATATGAACGTAATTTTCTGTAACACTCATCCTTATACATTAATTTTCGAGTGTGCTGTCTCAAAAGGCTTTAAGTTTCCCAGCATTCATTCAAAAACTGTGATGTGGTAATTCGTCAGATGGTAGCACTGTGCATTCAAGCGTGCTTACTGTCAGGGGCTGCTTCTTTTTAGTTTAGGGAAAGATCATCTGAATTTTCTTTCGTAAAGTGATATATCTTTCATATTGACATATGTTTCAGCTATTTGTGAGGTATTTAATTTCTAGTATAAATGAGCTAATGAAAACGTTTCATATAAGATACGTATTTCCAACATGCTTAATTTCTAAGATTAAAAATGTTGTTGCTTTCAAAACGCCATCCATACGGATATGGATACAGACATGGATATGGATATGGATACGGATATGGTCTTACAACGTAGTAAGTACGAACTTGGTTTTTGTTTATATTCGTACTCGTACTTCATCTCTTGCCAAACCTCCCTCAAATTAAAACTCAAACAGACCTTTACACACGCCTCGACACATTCCTCCTCTTCTAACTGGCCATTGCCTGAAATAGAAACCAACAGTCATTTTATGGGATGTCGGATAATTCAAGCACACGTCTTCGACATTTAAGTTTTATGATATACAATATGACGAACCATACATGATTATAACTAGGTATAATACTTCAGACTTGTGCGTAAACATTTATTGGCTCCTGTAGCTTATTACAATTATACAAGTTACATCTGCTTCTTTGATAACAGTGTTTTATTTATTTATTTATTTATTTATTTATTTATTTATTTATTTATTTATTGTTTTTTTATTATAACTTTGTATTTTTTAAAAAGTTTCGAGATCGCTAATGTTAATTGAACAGCAGGAATTTTACAAGCTCTGAATCGAGTTAGAATTGAATTAGAAGCTGTGTCTATATGTTATATTGTGGTTAAGACGGCATCAGGTCTAAAGACAAAATTATCAAAGCCGTGCTCATACTCTATTTCACTTGTAATATGTGGAGATTTCAATCAGAAAGATTGACTTTCAGAATAAAACATCCCTTGTGTGTTACATTACATTTTGATGAAAATATTAAAATAACTTTAGTATCATTGACCACATAACAAAAAAGTTTTAAGTGAACTTCTTGGGTAGATTTCTTTAATTTACGTCTGTTTTACAACAAGAAGCAAAAAATCCATATTTTGTTTTCATGAATATCTATTTTTTCAACTGTAACCCGTATTTTTTGTCATTAAATGACTAATTCATACTTCAGATATTTGAATAAACTGTTATGGCAGGGGCAAAATGCACTTACCATTGGTATCTAGTGTCAATAAGTCAGACAATTCATCTTCTGTCAGTACCCCGTCTCCGGTAAAATCAACCATTTCAAAGAGTGCACGAGACCAAAGCGGCTTAAATGTGGGATACTTTTTGGTCAAAAACCTCAGCAGTTCACTTTGTGTGACTTCATCATTGTCTACAACACGGAAGAATATTGAGCATTGTCGGTTAAGCAATACTTAATTGCATGGATTCGTACAATTAATCTTTCAGAGAATGTTCAATGTGTTCACAGTGTCGCCTTATATTTCATACTGTAGCTTATTGAGAGAGCAATTAATATTAAATTTTATTCAAGAATTTCCACCATCTCAGTGCTATGAATATTAGCAAAGGTTGTGGTCAGTGACTTCATAATTCCAGAGTTATTTGTGAAAAATATTTAAATTATATCACGAATTTGGTTTGGTTGCAACGTTTAATGCTAACTTACTGGTACTAAAAATACAAATAGAAATTTCGGCTATGTTGCGGTGTTATAACCGTTACAGATAAGACATACTGCGTTACGAAAGTGACACGCTGCAACTTACGATCAAAGTCGGCGGAAGCCATGACGGCAGCCCATTCCAACATAGTGATAATATCGTCATCATTAGTGTCCAAATAATCGCAACCCATCCTCCCAATCTCCAACGCTGTCAACTGAGGCTTTTCCTGATTTGTGGGAGCACAGTGACTAAAATAAAGTAAATTGATTCAAATAATCAAGTATGTGCTATGTTCAAGATGTACGTATGTTTCATTTCAAATGTAAAAAATGCATCCTTTTGATTTTGTGTGTCTTGCACAACCATCCTGTGTTGTGATTGAATTTCGAAGTGTTGAAAATAATGCCAATGGGTTTTAATAGACAGACCCCTGAGTGCCGAGAGAGAGAGAGAGAGAGAGAGAGAGAGAGAGAAACCGAGCATAAGCACAAGTACTTACATTTTCCTAGCCATGGAGACAACACACACAACCACGATTATCAACTTCAACTTCATTCTGCAGTTTGGTGTACTTGAACAGAAGTAATTGATACAAATATGAATATAATTTCAAAACTCACGTGTTGATGTTAATGTTCAAAAACGCAATGGAGTAGAGCTCTCCGACCGAAATATCCACAAAACAGGATTCGCTCGAGTCTTTTTATGAGAAATTATAGTGAGAGCTAAGTCAGCTGCTAACATACGGGTATTTTGATGTACTCTACAAAAGGTGAAAGTACACTGTAAATGAGTCCTTGAAAAGTTTCCACTTGAAAAGTGTTTTATTAAGGCGTTTTTGTCCGTCTTGGGAGAAGGAGGTAGAATTTGTTTCAGTCAAAAGGATGTTTTGCTTACGTAAAATTGTGTGAGAACAAGTTTGCCCTGTTCAAGACAAACAAATATAAAAAGGAAGTATTGACCCTTTATATATATATATATATATATATATATATATATATATATATATGGAATTTCCAATAGCATTTGATAAGGTCACGTACGACAGCTGCCAGCATCACTTAATTACATGTTAAAAAACCCATGGAGCCAACAGACAACATATAATAAATCAACAGAAATAAATTTAAATGCAGTAGTGGCACATCTACATTTATATAGTATAGCATCATGAATAGCGGAAAATCAAGACATTCAATCACTCTGTCCTTCCATGGTTTTATTGAAACGTCGTTACATCAGCAATTTGATATGGTTTGTGACAGATGTCATTTTGCACCTGCACAAAATTGTCCCTGGTAACCAGTAGTAACTAAAGACATATCTCTGCCAGTTTTGAAGATATAAGGAACGAAAAAGTTGTCCAATTCAGTTCATGGTGAAAAATAGACCAAAGGTCAATTTGAAGGTAACAGTTAGATTGCCAATATATATCTTCCTATGCAAGTTCAACAGTAACTATAGTTCAATAGTATCTCTACCAGTGTTGGAGATATTAGGGAAAGAAATCTTGCAAAAGTCGGTTCATGTTGAAAAGTAGGTCCAAGGTCAATCTCAGGGTCACATTTAGATTGCCAGTATATGACTTCCTATTCAACTTCAATAGTAACTATGGCCCTATCTCTGCCAGTTTTGTCGATATAAAGGACTAAAATGTTTTTGGAGTTACGGTAATTTGCCATAAATTCCTTACAGAAGAAATTAATTGAAATAAAGAAAAGGGACGTGAGACGTGCTCAGAAATTCCAGATGTTCGAATTTAATGAAATTAATTTCATTTTTTACCATGGCGGCGGAGCCGGCGGACGAGACAGGTCGGGACTTAAACCATGCGTATCGCCAGCGCCTACGCTGGTGGTAAAATAATAATCCATTTTGCAATCTTAAAGTTTAAAATTGAAAAAACATCACAAGATTCCCTCTAAAAATAATCAGAATGAAATAACACCCATTTCATGGGCTTATTGGAGTTGTCTAATTCCAATTATATGACCTCAAAAATAGACAGTACTTATACTGGTTTGGCGTTTTAGACATTTGTATCAAAAGACGTCGACCTTTGTCATCAAATATAACTTAAAACATTCTTTGTATTTATAACATTTTAAAAACCTCATTATGACTTTATAAGAAGTATTCGCAAATAAGATTTTAAGGTAGTCCTCACCCTAACCTTGAATAAATTTTAAGTAGTTAGCAATTGCTATCAAAAATGAACGATTTCATTTCAAAACTTACTTGAATTCTCACCAGCGATGTACATCAGTGGCGATCTTCGACTTAAATGTCAACTAGGAACCCCCTACTGTTGCCATCAGCACAATATGGGGATTTTTAAAGCTTGAATCGATTGCGTAATGTATAGTAAGACATGACTGACGCCTGCCGTTTTTAAACATATACACACGTAATTGTGAAAAGCAAAATCTATTTTGATCACGAAAGGAGGACGTAAAATGGCAACGATACCGGCATTAGTGTTTGCAGTGTTAAAAGCGTAATTGAAAGTTTGACAGATAATAAATAATCACCTAAAAACATATAAGCGCCATACACGTCTACCAGTATCTCACGCTTCACAGTTAGCACGAAAAATTACACATTCGACACTAATGTGAAATTCATTCAATTCACTGTGTTAGGAAAAAGTTACTCAAATTTTAAGCCACATAAATCGTGTTCCATAATCCCTCACCACAAAGCTCGTGTATATTGATTTCATTTGATGAACTCATTTAGTATTATATCTTTCTCAATAAAGCGGGGTAAAGGGATATAAATTTGATTGATTGTGTTATGTCCGTGGTTTCGTCTGATATGACCGTCGGGTTCTGCTTGAAACTGAATGCGATGTATTCACAATGCCCGAGTTCAGTTGAGCGATGGCGTAACAAGTTGTGCAATACAGAAATGTGCACAGCTAGTGAATAACCACGGAAATACATATATATCGATACATATCTGGTGAAAGCGCCCGCTCTGCAACACGACAGAGGGTATAGTTTGGTAGAAAAAAGAGCCAAGGGTCGGGATTTCATGTGCTGCTGGGATTAGCAAACCTGACATATGATCAGGGTGCTGCACTAATGACTGACAGGTGTAGACAAGCGTATTTTGCGTCAACTTCAAAGGGAAATTTCATTTTAAAGAAAAGGATAATTTTTTTCTTTCGTTTTCAACCGTTAATAATGTGTGCTAGGAATGCTTTTTTAAAGAATTTTCTGTGAATACGGTTTTCACAAAACTTCGTGCCGGGTTCCTTTGACTCTTTGATTCCAAAGTTACATGAATAAACTAGAACATACATGAACTGGAGTGTGCAATGCAGAGAAGAACCAATCCCCAAATAATCTGGACCAACTTCGCTAAGTTCTTTATGAAAAATGGGACAATGTCCCACAAAACAAGATTGTTACGCTTGGTGAAGGCTTGTTGCGCCGCCTACAGGAGATAACTGCAGTGCGCGGTAAACACACACGCTATTAGACACGTGACCGTTAATAAGCAAATTCTAATGCTAATTGTGTGTAAATTTGGTGATATTTGGTGGGCTCTTTTTAATTTAACAGACGCTGCTTTACCTCTGTGGAAATCACAGTGATATATAGATATTTTCTCCGCTATTTTGAATTTTCTGAACGATTAATCATGAAAGTTATGTTATTTGGAATAAAAAGCAATGTTTAGAACAGTTTACACCAGTGACGTTACCATTTGTTAATAAAAGCACATGGAATTGGGGGTCGGATAACCTTTTTGGCAAATGTTGTATGTGTATTAGTAATATGTTTGATTATAAGGTTTATTACAAAGGGATATAATAACAAAGACCTTTAAGCCGCCAAACTAGATTTTATTTTTATAATTATCAGTAAATTGCCCAAGTGGTATTGAACAAAATATTCTAAATATTAGTGGTGATTCTCTATAACATCTTCCTGCCATGATGTCTTCTTAAAAACAGGAACTGAAAAGGAAAGAAATGATGTTGTATAAACAAGTATATTACCTAGATCAATCTAATGATACACAGAGGTGTCAGTCAAGTGGCTCAAAATGAGAAAAAAAAAGCATTTTCCCAAAAACGTGTTACATTGACGCCCATCGTCTGTTATTGAATTTGTGTGAATGCATCGCATCATTCGTCTTTTAGACCATGATTATTAGGCTTTTGGGAGTTCAGCCTAATGCTGTTTACGTAATCTACTGCATGAGTAAATATTCCGACAAATATATATGAATTTATTGTCGTTTAACGAGTCAACGTAAATGTGTTAGAGAAGCGAGTAAGGTGAGAAAATGAGTTCATAGGGCGGAGAATTCGAGATGCGCAGATTGAGTATTGCGCATTAGTATAAAAGGAATAACGAGATGAGTAGTTTTCATTCGAGACTGTTTCAGCCGTCTGCGTCGGACTGGTGAAGTAAATCGCGAATGAGTTAAAAAAGGAGGCAGGAGTCGGATTCGGATAGTGAATTAAGATTCCGTAGACGAACGAGAGAGCAGAGATTTTGTAGAGTTGGTGGTAGACGATAAAGAGAGGGTAACGAAGAGACATAAATCAGGACAGGGGATGTAATTGAAAACAGTTCCGTCGGTAATATGGCAGACACGTTATCGTTGTCTAAAGTCCATATGGGAAAAACAGTTCAAATAGTTGAAAAGAGAACACGCACAAGAAAGTCAAAGCCAATACACAAAGTTCAAGACGGTATAGCAAAAATCTTTATTTACGGGAAATCAAAAAACAGTAAGAAATAAATACCGAAGTAATTGAAAAAATTCAAAAAGTAGATATGTTAATTAAGGATGAGCAGGTAAAAGAAGACCGTAAGGTATTGAAAGAAAGCATTGGCATTTTTCAAAAGCGTAATAAACACATAAGAATAGCAGAGAAGTCAAAAGCAGGTTAGAAAGCGGTAAAAGAATTTAAACTGCACGAGTCAATTTTGCATGTGTTTCTGACAGAGGATATTTCCTTTTTTGAAGAGAAAGATGCCCAAAATCAAAACCAGTGATTTGCCTACGGGATATATGGCCATTGGACGGAGTTCTGCACAAATAGATATCAAACCCAGGGTACAGTGCCTCCACGTGAAAGAACATACGGACACACAATTCGGGAAAGAGAAGATACAGGTAGCGGGAGATAACAGAACTAATAGAAGCAAGACGAGCAAATGAAAATAACAAGATAAGTATATGATCGATAATAATTTGAGAGATTCGGATAAGATGAAGAATTACCAATTTAATGTTAAAGGGAGACGTAAGAGAAACTACCAGTTCTGGGAAAGCATACAGAATTTTAACTGTGTTTTAGACGTATTCAAAAATGGATAAATCTTTCCATTTATTCAGACTTCGTTGGATTCAGTTATCAAGAAAGCATCTTTCGAAAACACAGAATATGTCAGCAAAGACATTTGTTAAAATCTGTTAGAATTTGAGAAGTGAAAGAAATCCCAAAGGTGGTAAGTCCGTTGAGGGTTACTTCTAACAGCAGTAATTGATTTAAGACACGCGAATCCATACATTTGAAAAGAGAAGGTAAAATTTAAAGATGCGAACGAGGATATACAATATGTTAAATTGGGAAGGTTTAAGGTTGATTTGAAAGATGGTTATTATCACATATATATATATATATATATATATATATATATATATATATATATATATTAGGGAATCACAATTTTTGTTTTCAACCAATTTTTCTTGATGTATGAACGGTTAAAAAAATACGATATTGATACAATGCTTTATTTTTAGAATTTCCTCAGCAGGTTACATATTCAATAAAGTTTTGAAATGTTTAGTGAAACAGAGATCAAATCATATAACAATTATTATGTAGATGATTTGGGATTTAGTGAAAATTCAGAGACTTGTGGAAATTTTACGAATCTAGTCGGACACGATTCAATTAAACCTGGTGTCTGGTATACGGAAAATAGCACAAAAGTCGAGCTGGTTGGGGTTAAATTGGAATTTGGAAACAGCAATTATTTCAATAATTAACAAATCATTTGCAGATTTTAAAGTTCATTTAATGGATATATCAAAATATGATATAATATAAAATATAAAATATATAAAAAATATCTGCTCGAAGTTACGAGAAAAATTATGTATTTACATATAGTAATAGGTGATGTAACGAAAATGACGACTAGAAATTTGTATCAAGTCATAAATGGCTAGGAAAATTGGGATGGCCTTGATGATTTACATTACAAGTTAGATATGTTAAATGAATTAAAATTTTGGTTGTCGGACATAAACAGACTAAATCGCAGAGACATGTTCGTGAATGATGCACCAAAAATACTGGGTTTTTCAGATGTAAGCGAACACACATTTGGCGGTTATTTGTTTTGATGCAATTTTGAGATTTGTTAAAAAAATGTGATCAGATATTGAGAAAAAGCAGAGCTCAATACGGAGACAATTTAAGTCGTTACTTATTTCATTGCAGTCATTTATAAAATTTATTAAAAATCGCAAAATCGGGTGATTTACAAACAATCAAAATGTTGTGAGAATGTTACAAACATGGTACAAACTGGATTGACTAAAGTGAATTTGCAAACATTGGCATTAAAAATTTCAATTTTAGTGTAGAAAATAATACTATTTTGCAAATAAAATGGATTCCAAGAGCACAAAACGAAAAAGAGGATTATGTAAGTAAAATTATAGACACGGAAGTTTGGCAAGTTACGAAAAATTTATTTAATTTTATGATTAAAAAATGGGGCACATATACAATAGATAGATTTGCAAATTACGAAAATACAAAGGTATCTCGTAAAGGTAATTCAAAATTTAAGAACTAAAATACAGAAGCTGATGATTCGTTTTTACAGGATTTGTCAAATGAAAATAATTGGTTATTACCTCCAGTGGTGTTAGTGACAAAAGTTATAAATCATTTATTATTTTGCAAATTAAGAGATAATTTAGTAGTACCAGATTGGAAATCGCCAACATTTTGGTCTATATTGCAGGATTAAAAATCAAAGCGGAAATGGTATGTTTAAGATACCATAGCTTTTAAGAACAGACATTTGCAAACAGGAAAAACAAAGGTCTTATATAGGATCAAATAATTCAAGCATTAAATTCTGGAAATAGTGATAAATTGCTCTGTATGAAACGATTAGATCGAGATCGAATTTAGAAGAAATTGAAATAGTTATTGAAATAATTATATAGCGAGTTTGAAATGGACACGGAAGAGGGTAAAACGATGTTTGTTTTGATAAAATTAATGAGAGAGAAAGACAATGAGGCAAATTATTTTTATTTAAAATATAACAGGTAAAATGCAATGGAGCACGAGTAAATCGAGAAGTGATTTGACGGATTTACAATGGATTATGCTATTAATTACATAAAATTTGTATGTATTATAATCATTTATGAAGAAGACATAGTGAGATATTGATCAATATGGTTGATAATCGAATCGAGATGTGATTCGATGTGAACCGAGATGTGGTTCGATACGAACCAAGGTGTAGTTCGTTAAGAAGTGAAATCTGATTTGATGCGAATCAAGATGTGATTCAATACGAATCAAGATGTGGTTCGATATGAACAGAGATATTTGATACGAATCGAGATGTGATTCGATGCGAACCGAGATGTGGTTCGATACGAACCGAGGTGTGGTTCGATACGAACCGAGGTGTGGTTCGTTAAGAAGTGAAATCTGATTTGATGTGAATCAAGATGTGATTCGATATGAATCAAGATGTGGTTTGATATGAAAAGAGATATTTGATACGAACCAAGGTGTGGTTCAATAAGAAGAGAAATGTGATTTGATGTGAATAAAGATGTGATTCGATATGAACAGAGATATTTGATACGAATCGAGATGTGATTCGATATGAATTGAGATGTGATTCAATATGAATTGAGATGTGATTAGATATGAATCGAGGTGTGGTTCGATATGAACCTAGATGTGATTTGATATGAATCCAGATGTTATTTAACATGAATTGAGATGTGATCTAATATGAATCAAGATGTGATTCGATGTAAATCGAGATATGATTCAATACGAATCAAGATATGGTCGATACGAATTGAGATATGAATCGAGATGTGATTTGATTAGATGAATGTGGATTTGATATCAGTTTGAAGTTAAAAGGTAGAATTGAGATGAGATCGAGTACGATATAGTCTAAATGTGATTAGATTTCAAAATTGCAAATAATACAATGATTATATGGCAAAAAAAAAATAATAATAATAATTGATTAGACAAATGCAAAAAGGGAAATTGTAAGGTGAATGTGGAATGGTGAAATTACCATACTGAAATAGACCGAGCTTAGAGATGATGATAAGAGATAAGTAGCATAGATATCCATTATTGGTATTAATGTGAATAATAATTTTCCATTGCAGATTTTCAAAACGGAGATAAAGACAAAGTTGAGAGAGGCACAGGACACATCACTAAAGATTTTGGGTACAAATTTACCACAGGTGTTGGAACATTCGAGAGCAGAAGATACTGTGCGGTAATACTTATATGTATTTCAGAGAAAAATGGGCAAGTAATTTTGTATAAGTAAATATTTTTTCCAGAAAACAAGCATGACATTGAACTTTTAAGTTAAAACATGTTTAGTTTTATACAACAGTATTGTAAATCAGGAACGATTCAAGACTTTAAGTACGGTTTAAAATGGGCAGATGAAATATCAGGTATGAATACAAATTCTTGCGATAATATTATGACAAATTATCTTGTTGAAGCGTCAAAGAGAATGTCATGCAAGAAAACAGTGAAAAAGGAAATAGTTATTCCGAAAATATTAGAATTCAAATTGTAGTTTAGCAGATTTACGAGATGTTGGTATATTCTTAATATCATTTGCAGTTTTGTTAAGATAAAGTGAAGTATGCAATATTAAGAGATCGGATTAATATATTTATAGAAATAAATAAAGACTGACATTTAGGCTTCGTTCACATGCAATGTCTATTTTCTAATTTCTATTTTCTATTTGCGCTATCTTATGATCACGGTCTGTGGCCTGAATATCCCGCCGCGTAATTACTGGCAGCGCGAGCCAGTTACTTATAGTAACTTATAGTAACTGGCTCGCGCTGCCAGTAATTACGCCGCGGGATATTCAGGCCACAGACCGTGATCATAAGACATACCGAAAATAGAAAATAGAATTTAGAAAATAGACATTGCATGTGAACGAAGCCTTACAGGGACGGATCTACTGCTTAGGTTGCTAAAACCGGAGAAGCTACATGTTAAAAAGACATTTGAAAGTAGGTAGTATTGATGAGAATTCAGATAATTATATATTTAGAACAGTTACTTATTTAAAGAAATCCAAAAAAGCACATTTTACGTAAAAATGGGAAATCGTCGTAAACAAGAATAAGAGCAGTTATTTTAGAGAAGTTAAAAAAAAAGTTTGGTTTACATAGTGTTGGAGTCAAAGATCATTTGTTTAAAAAGCATGGACGTTGGATTTAATATAAAGCAAAAGACACATATACAAGAGTTTTTCAAAAGGAGTCAAGTGTCTCTAAATGTGGTAAATTTTAAGATGTAGAATACATTATTTTAATCGGATTCATAATTCGTGATCATTATCAATCACTTATTACGGTAAGTACTTTTTTC
Organism: Lingula anatina; assembly: GCF_051362555.1. Taxonomy (NCBI): domain Eukaryota; kingdom Metazoa; phylum Brachiopoda; class Lingulata; order Lingulida; family Lingulidae; genus Lingula; species Lingula anatina. The sequence continues at coordinate 23,794,175 of NC_141772.1, forward strand.
AGGTGGTAAGTATACATGTATATCTTTGAATAAAAGAATTAGTAGTTGTCGTTTTTTAATCAAAATTAAAATAAAATTGCCCGTTCTTTGTGGTCGACGCAGACAGGCATGCAACAGCTCATAGCAAGGGTTAACGAAATAAATGATTTGAATTGGAAACGGTGGTTTGTGTTTTCGTTGCGAGTTATTAGACAATAAATGATTTATATGCGATTAAGTGAAACGAATAAGAATATAAATGAATTTATTGTCGTTTAACGAGTCAACGTAAATGTGTTAGAGAAGCGAGTAAGGTGAGAAAATGAGTTCATAGGGCGGAGAATTCGAGACGCGCAGATTGAGTATTGCGCATTAGTATAAAAGGAATAACGAGACGAGTAGTTTTCATTCGAGACTGTTTCAGCCGTCTGCGTCGGACTGGTGAAGTAAATCGCAAATATGTGATAAAATAATAGTATAGATAGCATACGAAGAAATTATTAGCAGGTCAGAGAAGTAATGTTTATAAGAAAAGGTATAAGAGGGTCCAGTTGACATAAGTTGATGTATTGAAAAAGGGTATATATATTTTGTAGTATTAACGAGTGCAATTTCAACACTGTAAAAGGTGAAAGCGGGGTGTAGGTAACAAAGAAGAAGTGGTAGTAGTGGTAAGATTGAGAAGGTGATAGTTTCTGATGTTCAGTTTGTTCGTGGTATGTACGCATTCGGTAATACAGATAAGAAGGCAACCATTAAAAGGGTTAATTGAATTGTATAAAAGGTGGAGACCTAGATGTGTGGAGAGACATGATCGCCAACGCTGAACAGCAGGGCACTACAAAAAGATGATAAAATGTAAATGTGTATAACAAAATAGCAGATGTATTGTATAAGAGAAGTTGATAGAGGGTTATAGTTTGAGAGTGGGTGAAGTACAGTTAATGCGTGGTATGTACGCATTCTGTGACGCAGACAGGCATGCAACAGCTCATAGCAAGGGTTAACGAAATAAATGAATTGAATTGGAAACGGTGGTTTGTGTTTTCGTTGCGAGTTATTAGACAATAAATGATTTATATGCGATTAAGTGAAACGAATAAGAATATAAATGTATTTATCTATACCTGCGTATAGACCAAATTCCATGAGTCACACATTCAAAACTTACAAATTTCATGGCAAGTATTGTGGTAGCTATTTACTCCAGCGTAGGGTCGTACTTTTTCAACATCTGAAATTGATTAAACTTATTGAGTAACAGCACCCTGAGCTTCAGAGCTGACTTGACACTAACCTTTTCACTGTAGCCTATCTCCATCGTGTCAAGTAACCTCTGACGAAAATAGTTTGACCTATTTTATATAAGCCAATCGAATCCATGTTTCAAAATTTTTCACCAAAGTTTGGTGAAAACGCTGATTGGTTGATCGTCAATCGGCAATCCTCGGCTGATTCCGCAAGTTCCATACTAACAACATAGTTATTGTCGAGTGCGGAGACATCCGAGTAGTTCCGAATGGTTCCGAGTGCATAACCGTACACAAAGAAAGCATGGAGTATATCGGAATTGAAACCAGAGCAGTATGATGCCCTGCATCATTATCTACTGAGGGATGATGTATTTTGCGTGCTGCCCACAGGTTACGGCAAGTCCCTGATATTCAGCCTTATCTTTGATTGGTCCGGATTTGAACAAAGCGCGCTATGACTCGTTCGCGTTCATTGGCTAGATCGTTCAATGAGTCATTGAGTGCGGGCTTTAAATTTGATTGGCGGGCGGCGGGGGCACTCGAATCTGGTCAGAGGTTACTTGACACGATGGAGATAGGCTACAGTGAAAAGGTTAGTGTCAAGTCAGCTCTGAAGCTCAGGGTGAGTAACAGTGGATATGAACGAAATTTTCTGGGACACTCATCATTATATAGAAAAACATTATTCGTCAGATGGCAGCACTGTGCATTCAACCGTCAGGACTGCTTCTTTATAGTGTAGGCAAAAGTCACTAGGATTCCCCATAGGGGAATACTATTGTTTTTGGTATTATTATTATTATTATTATTATTATTATTATACTTATTCTTTCCGCGCGTTTTTTTTTTGCAAAAAATCTGAAATAATTTACATAGGTAGCCTATGGTAAGAACATGCCATAGACCCAGTTTCAGTGACCTTGACCTACTTTTCAAGGTCACAGGGGCTTTTGAAGGCAAAATTTGTAAATTTTGAAATTGCCATTAGCCCTTAAGTATAAGCCATATGGCTAAGTGCCTTAGAGATAATGATACGGAGCCAAATCGCCACATATTGACCTACTTTTATGCAAGTAGGTCAAGGTCAAGGTCGCTAATGGCCAAACGGGCTCAAAAAAGGTTTGTTTCGGAGATCTCAAAAAACCGGAAGGCCCAGAGCCCCAATCATAGTGGCAAATGATGCCCTATATATTTATCTAAGGTTAGCTGTAAATTGGTAGCGACTGCCTAATTACTTTTTTTAATATAGATTTTTAAATATTTATGACATTGCAGAAATCTTGAGTTTGGCAATTTCTCCATGAAACACTGGTTTTTGGTCATAGCATGCTATAGTAAACTACCCCAAACATATACCCAAAACCCCCAAATCAAATGTCAAATTTGACCTTGACCCTCATTTTCAAGGTCATTCGGCTATTTCATGGAGAAATATTGACGTGGGCTAAAAGTGATGTTTTGTTGACCCCCCCCCCCCCCCCCCCAAATTCGCATATGCTCTTTCAGAATATGGGATCAAATTTAACCCATGACCTTCACATGACCTTGTAAGAGCATTTCCACGCCTATTTTGCAGGGGAATCCTCCGCCACTGGAATTAGCTAGTTGCAGTCTAGTCTGAATTTTCTGTCCAAAAGTGGCAGTCTTTCGTATTTACATGTTTCTGCTGTGTGTCAGGTATTTTATTTCTAGTATAATGAACTAAACAAACGTTTTATATAAGATACATAGCTCCAACATGCTTAATTTCAAAGATTAAAAATGTTGTTGCTTTCAAAGCGCCATACATATGGATACAGATATGGATACGGATATGGTCCTACAATGTAGTGAGTACAAACTAGTTTTTTGTCTATATTCGTGCTCGCACTTCATCGCTTGCGAAACCTCCCTCAAATTAAAACTCAAACAGACCTTTTCACACGCCTCAACACATTCCTCCTCTTCTAACTGGCCATTGCCTGAAATAGAAACCAACAGTCATTTTATGGGATGTCGGATAATTCAAGCACATGTCTTCGACATTTAAGTTTTATGATATACAATATGACGAACCATACATGATTATAACTAGGAATAATACTTCAGACCTGTGTGTAAAGAAATTATTGGCTCCTGTGGCTGATTACCATAATACAAGTTACATCTGCTACTTTAATGACGGCATTTTTTGTTTATAACTATGTATTTAAAAATAGTTTCGATATCGCTAATGAAACTTGAACGGCAGGAATTTTACAAGCTCTAAAATGAGTTAGTATTGCTGTTAGAAGCTGTGTCTGTATGTTATAGTAAAGATGGCATGTGGTCTAAATACAACGTTATCAAAGCCGTGATCATACTCTCTTTCACTTGTAATATGTGGAGATTTCAATCAGAAAGATTGAATTTCAGAATATAATATCCCTTGTGTGTTACTTTACATTATGATGAAAATATAAAAATAACTTTGGTATCGTTGACTAAATAACAAAAAAAATTTTAAGTGAATTTCAATAAAGAAGAAAACTTGAGTGGTTTTCTTGAATTTACGTCAGTTTTACAACAAGCAGCAGAAAGCCCATATTAACCAACAGTTAATTTGTTTTAATGAATATATCTTTTTTAAACTTAAACTCGTATTTTTTGTTATTGAATGCAGATTAACTCATACTGCAGATATTTGAAGAATGCTGTTATGGCGGGGGTAAAAAGCACTTACCATTGGTATCTAGTATCAATATGTCAGACAATTCATCTTCTGTCAGTACCCCGTCTCCGGTAAAATCAACCATTTCAAAGAGTGCACGAGACCATAGCGGCTTAAATGTGGGATCCCCTTTGGTCAAACTCCTCAGCAGTTCACTTTCTGTGACTTCATCATTGTCTACAAAACGGAAGAATGTTGACCATTGTTGGTTAGGCATTGTTTAATTCCATGAAAATGTTCAATGTGTTGACAGTTTCGCCTTATATTTCTCACTGTAGATCTAGATTATTGAGAACTCAAATTAAATGTAATTTTATAAAGAATTCCCACTATCTCAGTGCTATGAATATTAGCAAGGGTTGCTATCGGTGACACCATAGTAATTTATTGAAGGGAAATTTTGTGAAAATATTATAAATTATATCACGAATGTGGTTAGTTTCCAACGTGTAATATTAACATTTCTTGTATTAAAGGAAGCTTATTTTATAATAAATGCAGATACAAATTTCGGCTATGTTGCGGTGTTATAACCGTTACAAATAAAACATGCTGCAACTTACGATCAACGTCAGAAGAAGCAATAAAAGCTGCCCATTCCAACACAGTGATAATATCGTCATTATTAGTGTCGGCGAAATCGCAAACCATTTTCCCAATCTCCGCCGCTGTTACCTGAGGCTTTTTGTCATTTGCAGGAGCACAGTGACTAGAATAGTGTGAATTATTTCAAATATTCTTTCTGCAAGGTATTTGCAGGTATATGCTGTGTTTAAGATGTATACGCATATTAAAATGTCAAGAGAGAGAGAGAGAGAGAGAGAGAGAGAAACCGAGCATGAGCACAAGTGCTTACATGTTCGTCGCCATGGAGCCAACACACAGAACCACAATTATCACGTGGAACTTCAACTTCATTCTGCAGTTTGGTGTACTTGAATAGAAGTTAGATATCAGCTAAATATAAGAAAATACAGTGAGACCTGTTAATAATTTCTAATGTTTTTTTAATGAAAACAACTGTCGTTTTGGACAAGAAACGAATTTTCCTGGGGTAAACGACGATTTTCCCATACTTACCAATGGTTATTGAATCTATTCCGGCATTCAAAGTAAGTCCACGCTATTTTTTTCATAAGTTTGTTTGTAATAATCTCGTACATGTAAGATTTGGATACATTTGAATCTGTATAGATGGGAAATGGGTTTAAGACAACTAAAGCCCCACATAATATTTAACGTAATATTTACCATAGTGGATACCAGTAGAAAACTTAAAGGGTACCATGGTCTTATATATCACAGGAAATAAATATCCCCGAATTTAATCAATGATAAATTACAAAAAATTAAAATACCCTCAAATGACTAGAGAATGTTTAAAATGGTACAAAAACAATATCGCTGACAAAATGATCAGGTATCATGTTTTACATGTAGGTATGACTAGATCATGATCATAAAAAATAAAGTAAGAGGTTCGATTGAACCCAAGTGTTCATATAATTCTAAAGCTAAAGCTTTATAATTCTAAAGCTGTAATATTACACAAAGGTGTAACAAACGAAATAGGTCATAGAAATGTAATAGAGCAATTGATGAAAATATAAATGCTGTGTCAATACAATAATCGAGCAATCGATAAAAAAAATAATTTCAAAACTTACTTGTTAATGTTAATGTTCAAAACAGCAACAACTTGGAGTAGAGATCTACGACCGAAATATCCACAAAACAGGATATTTCGAGTATTGAGTATTTTTATAAAAAATTCTAGTGAGAACCACGTCAGCTGCTCACATACGGGTATTTTGACGTTCTTGATGTAATAGTAGTATTTATTTTCTTAAATTTTTATTTATTTTGTCATATTTTCAGTCTGTTCCGTTTGTATGTTTCCATTCCTTATTTTCTGTATTCCCTGATTTCTTTCTTATTCCTTGTTTTCTGTCTCTATACGTTCTTGCTTTTCATTGGTTTAAAGTCTCTAACCGGTAATTTCCTTTGTCCGATTCCTCACTTTCTCTTAGATCTCGTAGGCTGAAGTTGTCTTTTATTTTACAGGTAAAATTATTTTCTTTTTATCTTTAATTTATATTAAGTCATATATTATTTGATTAACTCTCATTATTTAGTTATTATTATCAATTTAATGTTTAATTTAAATATTTATTTAGCAAACTATGTAATTTATGTAAAAATAAAGACTTTCTCTTAGATCTCGTAGGCTGAAGTTGTCTTTTATTTTACAGTAATAAAAACTGTTACAATTTGGCGCCCGAACAGGGACCTACGATAGTAAAAGAGAAGTCACGTAACACGTATCTGCAGTTGGTCGATCCCACTCATTGAGCTAATGGTAGCCCGAATGGTGATTCCTTGGTGTTAAAAAAAAAAAAAACTGGTTGAGCATATCGGGTAAAATGATCGGTAATGACAAGAACATTGCCCACACCACCTTTGCAATCCTCAATAGACAAGTAATCATGCGTGTACACTCAAGAAGTTTTACATTGACAAAAGGTAAAAGTACATTGTAAATGAACCCTTTAACAGTTTTCGTGCGACGTGACTGTCCGTCTTGGGAGAGGGAGGTCGAATTTGTTTTAGTCTGAAGGACATTTTGCTTACGTAAAATTGTGTGAGAGCAATCTGTTTATCCTGTTTAAAGCATACAGATGTAATTAGGAAATTCTGTCGTGTAAAGAGGAGATTCTGTCCTGTTTAAAGCATACAAAAATATATATATATGGAATTCCCAATAGCATCTGATAAGGTCACGTACGACTATTGCCTGCATCACTTAATTACATGTTAAAAAACCCATGAAGACAAAAGACAACATATAATAAATCAACAGAAATACAATAAAAAGCAGTAGTGGCTCATAAACGTGCCGGTATAGCATCACGAAAATCGGAAAAAACAAGATTACTCAACCCTTCCATTGCTTAATTGAAACGTCGTTAAATCAGCACTTTAATACGGTTTGTGACAGATGTCATTTTGCACCTGCACAAAATTATCTTGTTTATGTTAATGTTTTCCTGGAAAACGTGTTTTTGTTACTATACAATTGACCATTATGTATTTCACACATATGAATATAATAATAAAAAAAAAACATTTAATCATGCTGAGAAAGAGTGTTACTGGTGAAGTCAAAAGTGTTTGGACGAAAGCAATTAGTGTAACTGAACAGTTTATAATCTTCCTTTATATTACAACACTATTACACAGAACAATTTCTTTCAGGTAATGTGTTTAAGCCAACTCACTATATTTTAATATTTATGAACAATTAGCAGCCTTTTGTACTGGACAATTTCTTAGAATTAATTGAACGCGTGAATTATCTACCTTTTCTCTGATAATATCTTCAAAATAGGAAGTGAAATGGAAAAAAAAACTGAATGAAACAAGTCTATTTAGTATCAGTGTTTGCAGTGTTAAAAAGCACTATTATATATTGAAAGTCTGACACTATAAAATTCCTAAAACACTTAAGTGCCATCGAGTCTACCAGTATCTCTCGCTTCACAGTTAGCACGGAAAATGACACATTCGACACTTATGTTAATTTCTTTCAATTTACTGTGTTAGCTACTCAAATTTTAAGCCACGTAAATCGTGTTCCAAAATCCCTCACCTTTTTGACCAATGTTGTGTGTGTATAAGTAATATGTTTGATTATGAGGTTTATTACAAAGGGATATAATAACGAAGACCTTTAAGCCACCAAACTAGTTTCAATTTTTAATAATTAGTTAATTGCCCGAGTGATGTTGAACAAAATATTCTCAGACTGATGATTCACTATAATATTTTCCTGCCAAGATGTCTTCTTAAAACAGGAACTGAAAAGGGAAGAAATGATGTTGAATAAAACAAGTATATTAACTAGTCCAACCCAAAGGCCGAAACCTGTTACATTGACTCTCATCGTCTGTTATTGAATTTGCGTGAATACATCGCATCATTCGTCTTTTAAGCCATGGTTATTAGGTATTTGGGAGTTCACTTCAGTCTAATACTGTTTTACGTAATCTACTGCATGAATAAATATTCCGACAAATATCTATCTATTTATCGACACACCAAATGCACGAGTCACACATTCAAACCTTACCAATTTTGTGGCAAATATTGTGGTAGCTATTTACACCAGCGTAGGGTCGTACTTTTTCAACAACTGAAATTGATTAAACTTATTTATTAGCAAATAGATGAATGTAATTTTCTGTAACATTCATTCTTATAAATTAAAAACATTTATTTTCGAGTTTGCTGTCACGAACGACTTTTAGTTTCCCAACATTCATTCAAAAACAGTGTGGTGTGGTTATTCGCCAGATGGCAGCACTGTACATTCAAACGTGCTTACTGTCAGGGTTGCTTCTTTTTAGTTTAGGCAAAGATCATCTGAATTTTCTTTCATAAAGTGACATTTTTTCATGTTTCAGCTATTTGTCAGGTACTTAATTTCTAGTATAAATGAGCTAATGAAAACGTTTTTATATAAGATACGTAGTTCCAACATTCCTAATTTATAAGATTAAAAGGTGTTGCTTTCAAAGGGCCATCCATACGGATGTGGATACAGATATGGATACGGACATGGAAACGGATATGGTCCTACAAAGTGGTAAGTACGAACTAGGTTTTTGTTTATAATCGTACTTCATCGCTTGCGAAACATCCTCAAATTAAAACTCACACAGACCTTTACACACGTCTCGACACATTCCTCCTCTTCTAACTGGCCATTGCCTGAAATAGAAACCAACAGTCATTTTATGGGATGTCGGATAATTCAAGCACATGTCTTCGACATTTAAGTTTTATGATATACAGTTTGACAAACCATACATTATTATAACTAGATATAATACTTCAGACCCGTGTGTAAAAATTTATTGACTCCTGTGGCTGATTACCATTATACAAGTTACATCTGCTTCTTTGACAACAGTGTTTTATCTATTTATTTATTTATTTATTTATTTATTTATTTATTTATTTATTGTTATTTTATTATAACTTTGTATTTTTTAAAAAGTTTCGAGATCGCTAATGACATTTGAACAGCAGGAATTTTACAAGCTCTAAATCGAGTTAGAATTGAATTAGAAGCTGTGTCTATATGTTATATTGTGGTAAAGACGGCATCAGGTCTAAAAACAAAATTATCAAAGCCGTGCTCATACTCTATTTCACTTGTAATATGTGGAGATTTCAATCAGAAAGATTGACTTTCCGAATAAAACATCCCTTGTGTGTTACATTACATTTTGATGAAAATATTAAAATAACTTAAAAATCATTGACCACATAACAAAAAAGTTTTAAGTGAACTTCTTGAGTAGATTTCTTTAATTTACGTCAGTTTTACAACAAGAAGCAAACAAACCATATTTTGTTTTCATGAATATATATTTTTTCAACTGTAACCCGTATTTTTTGTCATTAAATGACTAATTCATACTTCGGATATTTGAATAATCCTGTTTTGGCAGGAGCAAAATGCACTTACCATTGGTATCTAGTATCAATATGTCAGACAATTCGTCTTCTGTCAGCACCCCGTCTCCCGTAAAATCAACCATTTCAAAGAATGCACGAGACCAAAGCGGCTTAAATGTGGGATACTTTTTGGTCAAAAACCTCAGCAGTTCACTTTGTGTGACTTCATCATTGTCTACAAAACGGAAAAATATTGAGCATTGTCGGTTAAGCATTACTTAATTCCATGGATTCGTACAATTAATATTTCAGAGAATGTTAAATGTGTTCACAGTGTCGCCTTATATTTCATACTGTAGCTTATTGAGAGCGCAATTAATATTAAATTTTATTCAAGAATTTCCACCATCTCAGTGCTATGAATATTAGCAAAGGTTGTGGTCAGTGACTTCATAATTCCAGGGTTATTTGTGAAAAATATTATAAATTATATCACGATTTTGGTTTGGTTGCAACGTTTAATGCTAACTTACTGGTACTATAAATACATATAGAAATTTCGGCTATGTTGCAGTGTTATAACCATTACAGATAAGACATACTGCGTTACGAAAGTGACACGCTGCAACTTACGATCAAAGTCGGCGGAAGCCATGACGGCAGCCCATTCCAAAATAGTGATAATATCGTCATCATTAGTGTCCAAATAATCGCAACCCATCCTCCCAATCTCCAACGCTGTTAACTGAGGTTTTTCCTCATTTGTGGGAGCACAGTGACTAAAATAAAGTAAATTAATTCAAATAATCTTTCTGCAAGGTATTTGCAAGTATGTGCTGTGTTCAGTATGTACGTATGTTTCATTTCAAATGCATCCTTTTGATTTTGTGTGTCTTGCACAACCATCCTGTGTTGTGATTGAATTTCGAAGAGTTGAAAATCATGCCAATGGGTTTTAATAGACAGACCCCTGAGTGCCGAGAGAGAGAGAGAGAGAGAGAGAGAGAGAGAGAGAGAGAAACCGAGCATGAGCACAAGGGCTTACATTTTCGTAGCCATGGAGACAACACACACAACCACGATTATCAACTTCAACTTCATGCTGCAGTTTGGTGTACTTGAACAGAAGTAATTGATACAAATATGAATATAATTTCAAAACTCACTTGTTGATGTTAATGTTCAAAAACGCAATGGAGTAGAGCTCTCCGACCCAAATATCCACAAAACAGGATTCGCTCGAGTCTTTTTATGAGAAATTATAGTGAGAGCTAAGTCAGCTGCTAACATACGGGTATTTTGATGTACTCTACAAAAGGTGAAAGTACACTGTAAATGAGTCCTTGAACAGTTTCCACTTGAAAAGTGTTTTATTAAGGCGTTTTTGTCCGTCTTGGGAGAAGGAGGTAGAATTTGTTTCAGTCAAAAGGATGTTTTGCTTACGTAAAATTGTGTGAGAACAAGTTTGCCCTGTTCAAGACAAACAAATATAAAAAGGAAGTATTGACCCTTTATATATATATATATATATATATATATATATATATATATATATATATATATATGGAATTTCCAATAGCATTTGATAAGGTCACGTACGACAGCTGCCAGCATCACTTAATTACATGTTAAAAAACCCATGGAGCCAACAGACAACATATAATAAATCAACAGAAATAAATTTAAATGCAGTAGCGGCACATCTACATTTATATAGTATAGCATCATGAATAGCGGAAAATCAAGACATTCAATCACTCTGTCCTTCCATGGTTTTATTGAAACGTCGTTACATCAGCAATTTGATATGGTTTGTGACAGATGTCATTTTGCACCTGCACAAAATTGTCCCTGGTAACCAGTAGTAACTAAAGACATATCTCTGCCAGTTTTGAAGATATAAGGAACGAAAAAGTTGTCCAATTCAGTTCATGGTGAAAAATAGACCAAAGGTCAATTTGAAGGTAACAGTTAGATTGCCAATATATATCTTCCTATGCAAGTTCAACAGTAACTATAGTTCAATAGTATCTCTACCAGTTTTGGAGATATTAGGGAAAGAAATCTTGCAAAAGTCGGTTCATGTTGAAAAGTAGGTCCAAGGTCAATCTCAGGGTCACATTTAGATTGCCAGTATATGACTTCCTATTCAACTTCAATAGTAACTATGGCCCTATCTCTGCCAGTTTTGTCGATATAAAGGACTAAAATGTTTTTGGAGTTACGGTAATTTGCCATAAATTCCTTACAGAAGAAATTAATTGAAATAAAGAAAAGGGACGTGAGACGTGCTCAGAAATTCCAGATGTTCGAATTTAATGAAATTAATTTCATTTTTTACCATGGCGGCGGAGCCGGCGGACGAGACAGGTCGGGACTTAAACCATGCGTATCGCCAGCGCCTACGCTGGTGGTAAAATAATAATCCATTTTGCAATCTTAAAGTTTAAAATTGAAAAAACATCACAAGATTCCCTCTAAAAATAATCAGAATGAAATAACACCCATTTCATGGGCTTATTGGAGTTGTCTAATTCCAATTATATGACCTCAAAAATAGACAGTACTTATACTGGTTTGGCGTTTTAGACATTTGTATCAAAAGACGTCGACCTTTGTCATCAAATATAACTTAAAACATTCTTTGTATTTATAACATTTTAAAAACCTCATTATGACTTTATAAGAAGTATTCGCAAATAAGATTTTAAGGTAGTCCTCACCCTAACCTTGAATAAATTTTAAGTAGTTAGCAATTGCTATCAAAAATGAACGATTTCATTTCAAAACTTACTTGAATTCTCACCAGCGATGTACATCAGTGGCGATCTTCGACTTAAATGTCAACTAGGAACCCCCTACTGTTGCCATCAGCACAATATGGGGATTTTTAAAGCTTGAATCGATTGCGTAATGTATAGTAAGACATGACTGACGCCTGCCGTTTTTAAACATATACACACGTAATTGTGAAAAGCAAAATCTTTTTTGATCAGGAAAGGAGGACGTAAAATGGCAACGATACCGGCATTAGTGTTTGCAGTGTTAAAAGCGTAATTGAAAGTTTGACAGATAATAAATAATCACCTAAAAACATATAAGCGCCATACACGTCTACCAGTATCTCACGCTTCACAGTTAGCACGAAAAATTACACATTCGACACTAATGTGAAATTCATTCAATTCACTGTGTTAGGAAAAAGTTACTCAAATTTTAAGCCACATAAATCGTGTTCCATAATCCCTCACCACAAAGCTCGTGTATATTGATTTCATTTGATGAACTCATTTAGTATTATATCTTTCTCAATAAAGCGGGGTAAAGGGATATAAATTTGATTGATTGTGTTATCGCCGTGGTTTCGTCTGATATGACCGTCGGGTTCTGCTTGAAACTGAATGCGATGTATTCACAATGCCCGAGTTCAGTTGAGCGATGGCGTAAAAAGTTGTGCAATACAGAAATGTGCACAGCTAGTGAATAACCACGGAAATACATATATATCGATACATATCTGGTGAAAGCGCCCGCTCTGCAATACGACAGAGGGTATAGTTTGGTAGAAAAAAGAGCCAAGGGTCGGGATTTCATGTGCTGCTGGGATTAGCAAACCTGACATATGATCAAGGTGCTGCACTAATGACTGACAGGTGTAGACAAGCGTATTTTGCGTCAACTTCAAGGGGAAATTTCATTTTAAAGAAAAGGATAATTTTTTCTTACGTTTTCAATGTGTGCTAGGAATGCTTTTTTAAAGAATTTTCTGTGAATACGGTTTTCACAAAACTTCGTGCCGGGTTCCTTTGACTCTTTGATTCCAAAGTTACATGAATAAACTAGAACATACATGAACTGGAGTGTGCAATGCAGAGAAGAACCAATCCCTAAATAATATGGACCAACTTCGCTAAGTTCTTTATGAAAAATGGGACAATGTCCCACAAAACAAGATTGTTACGCTTGGTGAAGGCTTGTTGCGCCGCCTACAGGAGATAACTGTAGTGCGCGGTAAACACACACGCTATTAGACACGTGACCGTTAATAAGCAAATTCTAATGCCAATTGTGTGTAAATTTGGTGATATTTGGTGGGGTCTTTTTAATTTAACAGACGCTGCTTTACCTCTGTGGAAATCACAGTGATATATAGATATTTTCTCCGCTATTTTGAATTTTCTGAACGATTAATCATGAAAGTTATGTTATTTGGAATAAAAAGCAATGTTTAGAACAGTTTACACCAGTGACGTGACCATTTGTTAATAAAAGCACATGGAATTGGGGTCGGATAACCTTTTTGGCCAATGTTGTATGTGTATTAGTAATATGTTTGATTATAAGGTTTATTACAAAGGGATATAATAACAAAGACTTTTAAGCCGCCAAACTAGATTTTATTTTTGTAATTATCAGTAAATTGCCCAAGTGGTATTGAACAAAATATTCTTAAAATTAGTGGTGATTCTCTATAACATCTTCCTGCCATGATGTCTTCTTAAAAACAGGAACTGAAAAGGAAAGAAATGATGTTGTATAAACAAGTATATTACCTAGATCAATCTAATGATACACAGAGGTGTCAGTCAAGTGGCTCAAAATGAGAAAAAAAAAAGCATTTCCCCAAAAACGTGTTACATTGACGCCCATCGTCTGTTATTGAATTTGTGTGAATGCATCGCATCATTCGTCTTTTAGACCATGATTATTAGGCTTTTGGGACTTCAGCCTAATGCTGTTTACGTAATCTACTGCATGAGTAAATATTCCGACAAATATATATGTATTTATCTATACCTGCGCATAGACCAAATTCCATGAGTCACACATTCAAAACTTACAAATTTCATGGCAAGTATTGTGGTAGCTATTTACTCCAGCGTAGGGTCGTACTTTTTCAACATCTGAAATTGATTAAACTTATTGAGTAACAGTGGATATGAACGAAATTTTCTGGGACACTCATCATTATATAGAAAAACATTATTCGTCAGATGGCAGCACTGTGCATTCAACCGTCAGGACTGCTTCTTTATAGTGTAGGCAAAAGTCATTAGGATTCCCCATAGGGGAATACTATTGTTTTTGGTATTATTATTATTATTATTATTATTATTATTATTATAGTTATTCTTATTCTTTCCCCGCGTTTTTTTTCGCAAAAAATCTGAAATAATTTACATAGGTAGCCTATGGAAAGAACATGCCATAGACCCAGTTTCAGTGACCTTGACCTACTTTTCAAGGTCACACGGCTTTTGAAGGCAAAATTTGTAAAATTTGAAATTGTCATTAGGCCTTAATAATAATAATAATAATAATAATAATAATAATAATAATAATAATTTATTAGATAAAATTGCAACCCTAAGGTTGAAGTTGTACAAAGAATGTTTAAAAGAAAAATTGACAATAAACTTTAAATTATAAAACAATAAATTATTCTTAAAATACTACAAATTAAAAAGGCATCCATAATTACTACAAGTTAAAAAGGCAATAATTAATAAAGGAATTTTTAAAACGTTCCGTCTTCACTTTTGGTTGTAAGAATTTGGTGTTGTTTCGTAAAGGGCGGGTGTTTCTTTCAGGCAATAAATGACTTAACTTTTCACAATATTTTAATTTTGTATAAAACCTCTGATACAGCAAATGTCTACGTTTGTCTAGGGTGTCAATGTTACAAACTTTTAAGGCATCATCATAACTGAAACCCGGGCAAATAATCCTTAAGGCTCTCTTTTGAACTGATTCTAGACATTCAGATTGCGCAGCAGTCAGACCTGGTCCCCATACTGGACAGGCATATTCTAAAACTGATCTTATTACAGACTGGTAAATAGTTAATAAATCTTGTATGTCCAGTTTTGCCCTCTTTAGCTGTCTGAGATAAAAAAAAAAAGCTTTAAACATGCCTTAGCATACATGGTTTGGATGTGTTCAGCCCACTTGAGGTCTGGGGTTAAAATAATACCAAGTATCTTAAACGTTTTGACCTTTTCTACACGTTCACCATCTATTTCCAATGTTGCTATTGTAAGATTACAGTTCTTGGTAAAATTAATGTCCATCAACTTAGTTTTCTTTACATTAAGTTTCATCTTGTTTTGCTTGACCCAGTCAGCCAATTGGTCTATTGCTTGTGGTAGATGCGGTGTTTTGCCAAATTTGCAAATTTCGTAAATGGAGGTATCATCGACAAACTTAATGTCTGAATAACAAGTTTTCAGGTCATTAATCATTGCAAGGAAAAGAATGGGACCCAATTTAGTGCCCTGAGGCACTCCCCCCACTAGCTGAACCCAATCAGATTTAAAGCTACTGCATTTTACTCGTTGCAACCGTTCGCAAAGGAAGGAATAAATATAAGCCATATGGCTAAGTGCCTTAAAAATAATGATACAGAGCCAAATCGCCACATATTGACCTACTTTTATGCAAGTAGGTCAAGGTCAAGGTCGCTTATGGCCAAACGGGCTCAAAAAAGGTTTGTTTCCGAGATCTCAAAAAACCGGAAGGCCCAGAGCCCCAATCATAGTGGCAAATGATGTCCTATATATTTATCTAATGTTAGCTGTAAATTGGTAGCGACTGCTTAATTATTTTTTTTAATAAAGATTTTTAAATATTTATGACATTGCAGAAATCTTGAGTTTGGCAATTTCTCCATGAAACACTGATTTTTGGTCATAGCATGCTATAGTAAACTACCCCAAACATATTCCCAAAACCCCCAAATCAAATGTCAAATTTGACCTCGACCCTCATTTTCAAGGTCATTCGGCTATTTTATGGAGAAATATTGACGTGGGCTAAAAGTGATGTTTTGTTGACCCCCCCCCCCCCCCCCAATTCGCATATGCTCTTTCAGAATATGGGATCAAATTTAACCCATGACCTTCACATGACCTTGTAAGAGCATTTCCACGCCTATTTTGCAGGGGAATCCTCCGCCACTGGCTTTAGCCAATTGCAGTCTAGTCTGAATTTTCTGTCCAAAAGTGGCAGTCTTTCGACATGTTTCTGCTGTGTGTCAGGTATTTTATTTATAAATAGTATAATGAACTAAACAAACGTTTTATATAAGATACATAGCTCCAACATGCTTAATTTCAAAGATTAAAAATGTTGTTGCTTTCAAAGCGCCATACATATGGATACAGATATGGATACGGATATGGTCCTACAAAGTAGTGAGTACAAACTAGTTTTTTTTTGTCTATATTCGTACTCGTACTTCATCGCTTGCGAAACCTCCCTCAAATTAAAACTCAAACAGACCTTTTCACACGCCTCAACACATTCCTCCTCTTCTAACTGGCCATTGCCTGAAATAGAAACCAACAGTCATTTTATGGGATGTCGGATAATTCAAGCACATGTCTTCGACATTTAAGTTTTATGATATACAATATGACGAACCATACATGATTATAACTAGGATAATTCAGACCTGTGTGTAAAAAAATTATTGGCTCCTGTGGCTGATTACCATAATACAAGTTACATCTGCTACTTTAATGACGGCATTTTTTGTTTATAACTATGTATTTAAAAATAGTTTCGATATCGCTAATGAAACTTGAACGGCAGGAATTTTACAAGCTCTAAAATGAGTTAGTATTGCTGTTAGAAGCTGTGTCTGTATGTTATAGTAAAGATGGCATGTGGTCTAAATACAACGTTATCAAAGCCGTGATCATACTCTCTTTCACTTGTAATATGTGGAGATTTCAATCAGAAAGATTGAATTTCAGAATATAATATACCTTGTGTGTTACTTTACATTATGATGAAAATATAAAAATAACTTTGGTATCGTTGACTAAATAACAAAAAAATTTTAAGTGAATTTCAATAAAGAAGAAAACTTGAGTGGTTTTCTTGAATTTACGTCAGTTTTACAACAAGCAGCAGAAAGCCCATATTAACCAACAGTTAATTTGTTTTAATGAATATATCTTTTTTAAACTTAAACTCGTATTTTTTGTCATTGAATGCAGATTAACTCATACTGCAGATGTTTGAAGAATGCTGTTATGGCGGGGGTAAAAAGCACTTACCATTGGTATCTAGTATCAATATGTCAGACAATTCATCTTCTGTCAGTACCCCGTCTCCGGTAAAATCAACCATTTCGAAGAGTGCACGAGACCATAGCGGCTTAAATGTGGGATCCCCTTTGGTCAAACTCCTCAGCAGTTCACTTTCTGTGACTTCATCATTGTCTACAAAACGGAAGAATGTTGACCATTGTTGGTTAGGCATTGTTTAATTCCATGAAAATGTTCAATGTGTTGACAGTTTCGCCTTATATTTCTCACTGTAGATCTAGATTATTGAGAACTCAAATTAAATGTAATTTTATAAAGAATTCCCACTATCTCAGTGCTATGAATATTAGCAAGGGTTGCTATCGGTGACACCAAAGTAATTTATTGAAGGGAAATTTTGTGAAAATATTATAAATTATATCACGAATGTGGTTAGTTTCCAACGTGTAATATTAACATTTCTTGTATTAAAGGAAGCTTATTTTATAATAAATGCAGATACAAATTTCGGCTATGTTGCGGTGTTATAACCGTTACAAATAAAACATGCTGCAACTTACGATCAACGTCAGAAGAAGCAATAAAAGCTGCCCATTCCAACACAGTGATAATATCGTCATTATTAGTGTCGGCGAAATCGCAAACCATTTTCCCAATCTCCGCCGCTGTTACCTGAGGCTTTTTGTCATTTGCAGGAGCACAGTGACTAGAATAGTGTGAATTATTTCAAATAATCTTTCTGCAAGGTATTTGCAGGTATATGCTGTGTTTAAGATGTATACGCATATTAAAATGTCAAGAGAGAGAGAGAGAGAGAGAGAGAGAGAGAAACCGAGCATGAGCACAAGTGCTTACATGTTCGTCGCCATGGAGCCAACACACAGAACCACAATTATCACGTGGAACTTCAACTTCATTCTGCAGTTTGGTGTACTTGAATAGAAGTTAGATATCAGCTAAATATAAGAAAATACAGGGAGACCTGTTAATAATTTCTAATGTTTTTTTTTAATGAAAACAACTGTCGTTTTGGACAAGAAACGAATTTTCCTGGGGTAAACGACGATTTTCCCATACTTACCAATGGTTATTGAATCTATTCCGTCAAAGTAAGTCCACGCTATTTTTTTCATAAGTTTGTTTGTAATAATCTCGTACATGTAAGATTTGGATACATTTGAATCTGTATAGATAGGAAATGGGTTTAAGACAACTTAAGTCCCACATAACATTTAACGTAATATTTACCATAGTGGATACCAGTAGAAAACTTGAAGGGTACCATGGTCTTATATATCACAGGAAATAAATATCCCCGAATTTAATCAATGATAAAATTAGAACAAATTAAAATACCCTCAAATAACTAGAGAATGTTTAAAATGGTACAAAAACAATATCGCTGACAAAATGATCAGGTATCATGTTTTACATGTAGGTATGACTAGATCATGATCATAAAAAATAAAGTTAGAGGTTCGATTGAACCCAAGTGTTCATATAATTCTAAAGCTAAAGCTTTATAATTCTAAAGCTGTAATATTACACAAAGGTGTAACAAACGAAATAGGTCATAAAAATGTAATGGAGCAATTGATGAAAATATAAATGCTATGTCAATACAAATAATCGAGCAATCGATAGAAACATGAATATAATTTCAAAACGTACCTGTTAATGTTAATGTTCAAAACAGCAACAACTTGGAGTAGAGATCTACGACCGAAATATCCACAAAACAGGCTTCGCTCGAGTATTTTTATGAAAAATTCTAATGAGAGCCACGTCAGCTGCTCACATACGGGTATTTTGACGTACTCAAAAAAAGGTAAAAGTACATTGTAAATGAACCCTTTAACAGTTTTTGTGCGACGTGACTGTCCGTCTTGGGAGAGGGAGGTCGAATTTGTTTTAGTCTGAAGGACATTTTGCTTACGTAAAATTGTGTGAGAGCAATCTGTTTATCCTGTTTAAAGCATACAGATGTAATTAGGAAATTCTGTCGAGTAAAAAGGAAATTCTGTCCTGTGTAAAGCATACAAATATATATATATATATATATATATGGAATTCCCAATAGCATCTGATAAGGTCACGTACGACTATTGCCTGCATCACTTAATTACATGTTTAAAAACCCATGAAGACAAAAGACAACATATAAGAAATCAACAGAAATACAATAAAAAGCAGTAGTGGCTCATAAACCTACCAGTATAGCATCATGAAAATCGGAAAAAACAAGATTGCTCAACCCTTCCATCGTTTAATTGAAAAGTCGTTACATCAGCACTTTAATACGGTTTGTGACAGATGTTATTTTGCACCTGTACAAAATTATTCCTGGTAACCAGTTTTCCTGGAAAACCTGTTTTTCGTTACTATACAATTGACCATAATGTATTTCATACATATGAATATAATAAAAAAAGCATTTAATCATGCTGAGAAAGAGTTTGACTGGTGAAGTCAAAAGTGTTTGGACGAAAGCAGTTAGTGTAACTGAACAGTTTATAATCTTTTTTACATGTATATTACAACACTACTACACAGAACAATTTCTATCAGGTAATGTATTTAAGCCAACTCACTATATTTTAATATTTATGAACAATTAGTAGCCGTTTGTACTGGACAATTTCTTCTTTGAACGCGTGAATTATCTACCTTTTCTCTGATAATATCTTCAAAATAGGAAGTGAAATGAAAAAAAAACTGAATGAAACAAGTCTATTTAGTATCAGTGTTTGCAGTGTTAAAAAGCACTGTTATATATTGAAAATCTGACACTATAAAACACCTAAAACACTTAAGTGCCATCGAGTCTACCAGTATCTCTCGCTTCACAGTTAGCACGGAAAATGACACATTCGACACTTATGTTAATTTCTTTCAATTTACTGTGTTAGCTACTCAAATTTTAAGCCACGTAAATCGTG
Organism: Lingula anatina; assembly: GCF_051362555.1. Lineage (NCBI taxonomy): Eukaryota > Metazoa > Brachiopoda > Lingulata > Lingulida > Lingulidae > Lingula > Lingula anatina. The sequence continues at coordinate 23,814,552 of NC_141772.1, forward strand.
TTCCAAAATCCCGCATCTTTTTGACCAATGATGTGTGTATATTAGTAATATGTTTGATTATGAGGTTTACTACAAAGGGATATAATAACGAAGACCTTTTAACCACCAAACTAGTTTAATTTTTTAATAATTAGTAAATTGCTCGAGTGGAGTTGAACAAAATATTCTCAGACTGATGATTCACTATAATATTTTCCTGTCATGAAGTCTTCTTAAAAACGCGAACTGAAAAGGGAAGAAATGATGTTCAATAAAATAAGTATATTAACTAGACCAACCAAATGGCTGAACATGCAAAAAAAAAGTGTTATACATTGACTCTCATCGTCTGTTATTGAATTTGCGTGAATACATCGCATCGTTCTTGTTTTAAACCATGGCTATTAGGCTTTTGGGAGTTCAGTCTAATACTGCATACGTTAAATATTCCGACAAATATCTATCTATTTATCGATACACAAAATAAAGGAGTCACGCATTCAAAACTTACCAATTTTATGGCAAATATTGTGGTAGCTATTTACTCCAGCGTAGGGTCGTACTTTTTCAACATCTGAAATTGATTATACTTATCGAATAGCAGTGTATATGATCAAATCATCATTATACAACATTCATTTTTGAGTTTGCTGTCACAAACGGCTTTAGTTTCCGAGTATTCATTAAAAAAGTGTGATGTACCTATTCGTCAGATGGCAGCACTGCGCATTCAAACATGCTAACCTACAGGGTTGCTTCTTCATAGTTTAGGTAAAGATCATCTGAATTTTTTCCAAAGGTGACATGTCTTTCGTATTTACATGTATCTGCTATTTGTCAGGTACTCAATTTCTAGTATTGATGAGCTAACCAAACGTTTTATATGAGATACATAGCTCCAACATGCTTAATTTCAAAGATTAAAAATGTCGTTGCTTTCGAAACGCCACCTATACGGATATGGCCGTACTTCGTTAAGTACGCGAAACAGTCCTACAAAGTAGTAAGTGCGCACTAGGTTTTTGTTTATATTCATACTCGTACTTCATCGCCTGCGAAATCTCCCTAAAATTAAAATCAATCAGACCTTTTCACACGCCTCGACACATTCGTCCATTTCTACCTGACCATTACCTGAAAAAGAAACCAACAGTCATTTTATGGGATGTCGGACAGTTCAAGCACAAGTCCCCACACTGACATTTAAGTTTAATGATATAAAAGAGGAAGAACCATGCATATTATTAATATGACTTAGACGAGTACTTTTTGACATAAAATGAAAACTAACTCATACTTCAGGTATTTGAAGAACGCTGTTATGGCGGGGGTAAAAAGCACTTACCATTGGTATCTAGTGTCAATAAGTCAGACACTTCATCTTCTGTCAGTGCCCCGTCTCCATTAAAATCAACTATTTCAAAGAGTGCACTAGACCATAGCGGTTTAAATGTGGGATCCATTTTGACATTAAACTTCAGCATTTCACTTTGTGTGACTTCATCATTGTCTACAAAATGGAAGAATGTTGAGCACTGTTGATTAAGCATTGTTTAATTCCATGGCTTCGTACAATTAATCTTTCAGAGAAAGTTCAATGTGTTCATAGTTTCGCCATACTTTTCATACTGTAGATTATTCTAAAATACCCACTATCTCAATGCTATGAATATTGGCAAGGGCTGTTGTCAGTGACTTCATAATTCAAGGGTTATTTGTGAAAATATTCTAAATTATACCACGAATTTGGTTATTATGCAACGTGTCATGTTAATTTTCTGGTATAATATCAAGTTTATTTCAGAAAAAATACAGTGACAAATTTCGGATTTGTTGCGGTGTTATAACCGTTACAGATAAGACATACTGCGTTACGGAAGTGACATGCTGCAACTTACGATCAATGTCGGCAGAAGCCACGACAGCAGCCCATTCAGACACTGTGATAATATCGTCATTATTAGTGTCCGCGAACTGGCAAGCCATCCTCCCAATCTCCGCAGCTGTCAAGTGAGGCTTTTCGCCATTTGCAGGAGCACAGTGACTAGAATAATGTAAATTAATTCAAATAATCTTTCTGCTGGGTATTTGCAAATTAATACTGTATGTACTGTGTTCAAGAAGATATGTACGCGTATTTCATTAAAAATGTCAAAACTGCAATGCTTATGTGTACGTTTTTCAAAATCACCCTTTTGATTTTGTGTCTTATACAACCATCCTACATTGTGATTGAATTTGGAAAAGTTTGAAAATCATGTCAGTTGGTTTTGATGCAACAGCAAATAAAATGTCGAGAGAGAGAGAGAGAGAGAGCATAAGCACAAGTGCTTACATGTTCGTCGCCATGGAGACAACACACAGAACCACGATTACCAACTTCAACTTCATTCTGCAGTTTGGTGTACTTGAATAGAAGTTAGATATCGACTAAATATATAAAAGTACAGTGAGACATGTTTATAATTTCTAATGTTTTTTTAAATGAATTTTAATAAATTTTCCTAGGATAAAAGACGATTTCCCATACTTACCAATGATTAATAAATCTATTCCACATTAAAAGTAAGTCTGTGTTTTTTCTAATGCTTTTTGTAATCATCTCTCATTATTAATCTCTTAAGAGATTATTACGGGGGTATAACCATCTACGAAGGTCCATGGTCTGACACACGAGATACAACACTCCCCCCCCCCCCCGTTAGATTATCTTCTAATAATTAAACGCATCAATCACAGTTCAAAACATATTTTAAAAACCCTCAAAATAAGCAGAGACTACGTATAAAATGGTACATAAATCCTTGCTGAGATAACCGATATCGACGACGAAATTATCAGATATAAATTTTTGTATGATTGATCATCAAAAATAAACTTTCGATTGGACTAAAGTGTTTATGTAATTCTAACATGACACTCGTGGTAAAGCTGTTATATTACACAAAGTTTAAACAAGTGAAATAAGCCATAGAAATGTAATAGAACAATTGATGAAAAACATAAATGTTGTTTTTTTTTACAATAATCGAGGAATCTCTTTGAATATGAATATAAAACTTACTTGTTGGTGCTAATTTTCAAAACCGCGATGACTAGGAGTGGAGCTCTCTGACTGAAATATCTACTAGAAAGGCTTCGCTCGAGTCTTTTTCTGAGAAATTATAGTGAGAGACAAGTCACCTGCTCACTACGGGTATTTTGATGTACTCGATGAAAGGTTAAAGCATACAAAAATATATAGGACATTTTGAAAAACAACGGATAAGGTCATAGAATGTCTGCCCGACAGCTGCCATCATCACTTTTACAAGTGAAAAAGACCCTTGAAGACAAAAGACAATATATATAATAAACAAATGGAAATTAAAATGCAGTAGTGGCACATACAGGTACCAGCATTTCATCATAAAAAAATGTACATTTGGATTAGATGTAAAATTCATTGTTCCCATTCTGAAAACGGTTTCGAACAAAGCTGATGCATTTTCTGACATATGTTTTCAAACAGCCACTGTTATATTTGTGGTTTTGGGATTTCTGCCAGGTCCGAACCAAACTAGGTCTTATGATCAAAAGGCAACAGCTGCTTTCGAGGACTACAGATACCTATATTATTGTATTTTATGTTTCAAAGAAGCCACCTGTTTCATTGTCAAATTTTAATCAACACTTACAAAACGGGAGTCAGATTTGTTAATGATTTATTGAGATTTAATAGGTACACTCCTATATTCGTTACATGTCTCTCGGTACAAACATTCGAGTGTTTTTCTTTTTCTCTTCTGTCTTTACTTGGCAAGATACAGATAGGTTAAGTTTTACTTCATTTGCACGTCACTTGTTAGTGTGCTATGCTAATATGGAAAAGACGATTCCAATATACAAGATATAATTCAAAAAGGTAAATAATCAGAATAGATACACTTTTATAAGTCATACGTTAATTAGATATTATATATCCTGGGTAGCTTTATGTTAAGAAATATACGATATATACGAGTTAAGGAAAAGTATAAAAAAAGTAAGGATTCCATGCGTTCCAAACTGAAACAAAAAAGCAACAGAATGCCATCAACCTGTTGAGTTTTTCAGTTGCTTCTTTAACAACTTTGTCCGTCAAGTATTATAGAGGCATTCTGGCACACCGACTTTGCTAACTACACGAGCAAACAGTTCAGTAAGCAGCCGAAGAATCGCACATAGGCAACTCCCTGCAGTCTTAATCGCTTTCATTTTCACTTTTATATTCTGTCTAATCAAACCGGAGAAAAAGAAAAGGATGAACACAAATTATCATAGATTGAGGGCCATTTTTAAAGGTATTACCGCGTTAATGTGTTGTGGTTTTAAAATATATTTGATAAGTGGTAAGATTTCACTGTCCACAACTCTCATTTATTTGCATAGACTTCTTTGCTACCTGCTGCAAAGTTATGGACCGCTGTTCAGCAACTGATATCACGTTTCCTTCTGTGTCACGATGTACACTGACAAGGCATAAAAACAAAGTTCAATGAGACAGCACATTATCCGCCAGCAGATGGCGCGGGGCTTTCAGCACGATACGCAGGGCCAAACGATATATTGCTGATCGCCGAGTTCCCAGTGAAAACCTGCGATACCACATCAATGACCACTCCGTCTGAGGTGTATCTTGTTATCAACACTTCCCGACGATCCCCTACGGTAGATTCTTCCGTTATCGTATACCTGCCATCTGGAAACGTTTCTCGTGTGGTTGTGATCTCCCTTTGCGTCCCATCTGGTCCTGCTTCTACCCTGCGGCTGGTTGTGACCTGGGGGTTGGCGGTATTTGACGAGAGGGTGCGAGAGTTGGCGGTACTTGACGAGAGGGTACGAGAGTTGATGATATTAGACAAGATAGTACGAGAGGTATCAGTAGAGCTTGCGACATTTGCAGAGGTACCGCTTGTGTTCGAGTCACAGATTTCATTTCGTCTCGAGATCTCTGGTGGTAGGTTGGGATCCTGTGTTGGAACAAATTCCGTTATGACACGGCAACGTCCGCCACTGCTGCTAGACAGAGGGATTTCTTCTTCCATACGACCAAGCACCTGGTTTTCGGCACCTCTTGTCACCGTTGATACAATTCGCCGACCGCCCTCAATCCTCTCCGTCCGAGTCACTGTCCGTGTCTCCCTTATCGTCTGCCCGGATAATGTTCCCCCTGAAACGACCTGCCCGCTTATCAAACTGGAGGAACCTGTTTGCCCAGCAATTGTTGCTGTCAGAGTTTGACCATTGCGACAACCAATGATGACTTCTCTCCCTGATGACGTCACCACCTCTCGCGGCAAAATCTCACTTGAAGTACATCCACGAATCAGAACCCGTCTCCCATTGCTTGTGAACACTTGTGATCCAGATATCCTTCCGCCGGTTATGATTATTTCTCTACTGGAAGTTGTTCCCGTTGTCGCAGTGCCTTGCCCACTGATTGAAACGGTTGTCCCCTCTGTCCTGTTACTGAGAATTTGACCATTTGCGCCAATTACCGAGAGACGAACCCCGGTCTGTCTTCCCCCGACCAATGTTACTTCACGAACATATGTCTTCCCCGCACTGTCTCGAGTTCTGGTAGTAGTAACCACCGTCAGGACTCCATTGATATCCAGTAAAGTCCTTCGCTCTATAGATCTCGAGATATTACGAACGAGTTCAGCCTCAGTGGTAGAGCTGCCACTCCCTTCAACGCGTCTGTCGATAACTTCACCATTTGCTCCAAGAAGGGTGATGACCACTCTTCTAGTTGTGCCTCCTACAACGGTCTCTTCCTGAACGTAAGTTCTCCCTGCGCTGTCCAGGGTCCTGGTTGTCGTCACCACAGTTAACACTCCATCGATGTCGAACAACGACCTACGCTCTATCGATATTGAAATATTACGAACAGGTGGAGTGGGCGGAGTTACGACTATGGCACTACCCTCCACTCGTCTATCAATCACTTGGCCATTCGCTCCAATAATTGTTACTATAACTGTAGTCCTTTGTCCTCCGACTACCGTTTCTTCTCGAACGAAAGATCGACCGGTACTGTCAACAGTTCTGGTTGTAGTTACTACAGTTACAATGCCATTGATGTCCGTTGATGTTCTTCGTTCTACGGATGTTGAAACATTACGGACTGGTGGAGTGGGCGTTGTTACAACAATGGGACTACCTTCTACTCGTCTGTCAATCACTTGGCCATTCGCTCCAATAATTGATATTATAACTGTGGTCCTTTGCCCTCCAACTACCGTTTCTTCTCGAACATAGCTTCGACCGGTACTATCAACGGTCCGTGTCGTAGTTATTACAGTTACAATGCCATTGATGTCCGTTGATGTCCTTCGTTCTACGGATGTTGAAACATTACGAACTGGCGGAGTGGGCGTTGTTACAACAATGGGACTACCTTCTACTCGTCTGTCAATCACTTGGCCATTCGCTCCAATAATTGATATTATAACCGTGGTCCTTTGCCCTCCAACTACCGTTTCTTCTCGAACAAAGCTTCGACCGGTACTATCAACGGTCCGTGTTGTAGTTATTACAGTTACAATGCCATTAATGTCCGTTGATGTCCTTCGTTCTACAGATGTTGAAACATTACGGACTGGTGGAGTGGGCGTTGTTACAACAATGGCACTACCTTCTACTCGCCTGTCAATCACTTGGCCGTTTGCTCCAATAATTGTTATTATAACTGTGGTCCTTTGTCCTCCGACTACAGTTTCTTCTCGAACATAGGATCTACCGGTACTGTCAACGGTTCGTGTTGTAGTTACTACAGTTACAATGCCATTAATGTCCGTTGACGTTCTCCGTTCGACGGACGTTGAAACATTACGAACTGGTGGAGTGGGCGTTGTTACAACAATGGGACTACCTTCTACTCGCCTGTCGACGACTTCTCCATTTGCCCCATACACTGTAATAATAACTGTTGATGACTGACCTCCTACGGTGGTCTCTTCACGGACTCTAGTCTGACCATTAGGAAGTGTAGTCCTCGTGGTAGTCACTACAGTTCGGACTCCGTTAATGTCGATGGACGTTCTGCGTTCCACAGATGTACTGCCTGTCACAATCTGGCCCGATATCACGCGGCGACACGAGATGAAGACCTGACGTCCTGATGACGTCACGACTTCACGTGTCAGCGCACCACTCGCGCCGCAGCCTTGCACAACCACCTGCCTGCCATCTGACGTCAGCACTTGTCCACCGATAATTCTTGCGCCACTGATTATTCTCTCTGTCAACCCAGTGGAAGTTGACGTGGTCAGAGATCCAAGGTTAAGAACCAGACGAGTTCCCCCAGTGACTGTTTCTCCAGTTACAACACGGCGACATCGGATGTAAATTTGTCTGCCAGAGGATGTTGTCTCCTCGCGCGTGATCACCCCTGCGCTGCCGCAGCCTTCCACCACCACCTGCCTTCCATCACCTGCAATTATCTGTCCTCCACTCACTCTACCGCCGTTTACTAAAAACTCTCTGTTGGTGGAGAAACCGCCATTGATTATCAATCGTCCGCCAGAAGTACCAGAAGTAGTAGTAGTAGTGCGCTGTCCATTTACAATGACTGTGATTTCTCGTCGACTTCCGCCCGCTGTCACGGTTCCTCCGTTAATCACTCGGCGGCAACTGAGATAGATTTGCCTCCCTGCAGACGTCTGTATTTCTCTGTTGATGGTTATCCCAGTGGAGCCGCAGCCAGGCACTTCCACCAGCCTCCCATCACTGGTGATCACCCGCCCACCAACAACCCGAGCGCCATCTAGGAGAAATTCCTGAGTGGGTGACGTAAGACCGCGTACAATAAAGCGTCCTTGTGAAACGTTGATCCCACCACCGCCACCAGAGATCCGTATGATTCTCAACCCTCCGTTTATGATCATGAGCCTTCCAGTGATAACTCTTCCTCCACTTATTACAATCTGTCGTCTGCTCGAACTTGAGCTAGAAACAGAAGTGGAGCTAGAGCTGAAAGTGCGAGAAGAGACAGAAGTTCCCGAACCTCCATTAAGTACAGCGCCACCTCTGAAGGGTGAGGAAGCAAATCTAGGCACAGGTACCTCGTCTACAGCAACACTGCCCTCTACCATTTGGACGTCGCTTCCAGACCCCGGGACAATGACAACTTCTTCCTCGCTTTGACCTTGACCTCCAGTCACTGCTGTTTCTACCAGAGTTCTGTTAAGCGTGATCACGCGTCCTCCACTGAACAATCGGCCTCCATTTATTATGACTTGCCGGCCGTCAGTGGTTGTCGATGAACCCCCTCGATCTTGTGTGACCCTCAGCGAGCCGCCAACCCGACGGATGGTCAGTTGACCTTGACCTTGACCCTGATTGACTATCACTGTCCCATCAGGCTGGACGCCGCTCACTGAACCGCTGATTGTGATTATGGAATCAGTATCGGGAACAATTTTCCCGCCGGTGATAGCAATATTGTCCCCGCCCTCAGAGACACTACCTCCCCTTACACGAATGACTCGCCTGCTTGAAGAGGTAACCAGGTTGGAGCTTCTAGAAACAGAATCCGCTGTCGAGAGGACGGTACCAGCGGACGCTGAGGTTCCCTGTAACACAAGAGCTGGACGTTCTCGTATCACTGCGGCTGAGAGTTGTTGTACAGGTGCACTGAGTAAAGCAGAGTTAACAAGTACTCTTGACCTGGCACTGGTGTTGCCTTCCAGGATCATCCCACACGTAATAGGGCCGGAACCTGTCACGCTGGCTGGGTCTATAGCCGTCCCTGGAGCGCACGGCATCTTATAGGCGTAACCATTGGAACACTGAACAAGAGAGCGCATGTCTTCGTGAGCATAGATGATGTTTGGAGACTCGCACGATCCTGGAAATGAAGACGAAACTCGAATTAGTGATCGTGTGAACTTCGTGGACGCCAAAACGAGTTTAATCAGTAAAACATTTGAACTTAGTGCTGTAGGTCTGGCATTTGGTCATTTGAAAATCAAAACGTCACCTGTTGGCGAAGATTCTTTTTCTTGTGTTAGTACGATAAAAGGCCATTGTGCTAGCTTTTGTCTATGTAAATCTAAGCAAAGCATAATGAAAATTTTAAGTGTGCCACAGAAATTATGATACAAACGTCTTCCGTGTCTAAATTAGCAAAACTGTGCCGAAATAGAGTATCAGAGGCCCGTATTTTACTGCGTTCGTGACGTCAAAAGTTTCAGCGCGTTAGTTTTTAAGCTTACACATATTTTGAAATAAAAAATAGTAAATGCCAATAATATTGAACATTTCATTGACACAGGGATCACGAACCTCGAAATATGCCTCCGAACGCTTTCCCCTGCTGCACCGTGGCTTGGTTCATGTTAAAAGGGTTGTGAAGTCCCGCCGACCCCGCGGCCTCGTTTGACATACGGAAACCCATGAAGTGCTCGCCGCCCGATGCTGAGTCACTGAAAAGGTAAATACAAATGGTCTTCTTATGAAATATGTTCATTATGATAAAGTTTTAATTTATTCGAAAAACCATATGAAATGGCAGACGAAAAGACAAAATACGCGCCTTGTGTTTTACCGATAATAAAAAATTAAGTAGCAAATTTGGATGCCTTTGATATTTTTCTCAAAAAAAAAAAAAAAAATCACTCTTGACTCGACAAGTGCTTACAATTTGGCTAACTTTCTCTATCTTCTTTGATTAAAAGTAAATAAAATTTGCTTCCAAAATAGGAGCATTTTGGATTTCGCGAGGAAGGTATTTTCGCGAACAAACACGTACCAGAATCATATCAAGTAACTTTCAAGATCTTTTCTTTTTTTTTAAATTTTATCTACCTTTGTCCAGCTGATGTCCTAGTGACAGTCTGACCACATACAATGTCCAGTAATACAGCGATGACCGCCAGGTACGTCAATCGTCCTAACACCGCCATGGCGTACCTCTTTCTATCCCCGATAGACCCGCGTCTTCACCCACTAAAATATCCCCGTATTTCAGTCGTCCAGTGCTCCTTGCTCAGCCCACTAACACTTCTGCTGGTAATATCAAGTGTGATGTTTATTTAAATGCACAAACCGGGGTATACACTCATATGTTTGGCCTGATTCACTCGTCTTTTTTCTCTACACCGGGCTCCTGATCAACTACGACACACGTGTACCATAGCATATATGTTTTAAGAGACATCAATTCGCATCAGGCATTAAATTCTTATTTCTAGGAATTATGTGAATACTAGATTTGGGGACAAAAAGTTTAGTTACCTGCGTTTTACTTAAATAATTTTTTTTATTTTATTTTATTTTATTTTATTTTATTTTTGGGGGTGGGGTGGGGTGGGGGCTAATGGCCCTAGGATGTTTACACAACGTCTTCACTATGCTTATTTCAGATATCAAATGTAATGATAAAATCATATCCTTAAAATTCATCCCACCTTCTCATTTTGGTCCTACTGCTTTATTTATTTATTTCTTTTATTTTTATTTTTGCTTTTTTTCAGACTATCTAAACATACCCACGCCGCACCTGGACCGCACGCGAACTCAACCAGTGTGAACAGGCCTCGCGTCTTCTCCGTCATGCCGCTGGTTTGACAGATGGAGGTGGCGGTGCCGTGGAGCAGGTCTCGTCTGGGGCGTTGAAATTCTGGACATAATTACTTAGGATGATTAATTAATCAGCTTGTCAGTGTATTATTTCCGCTCGTTTTTGTCAGGTGAGAAAGGATTGCCCACCGGTTTAATTAGACTGAAGGTGCGATTATTTATGGAACCGCTGCAGAGGACGACTGACTTGATATCCTCGCTCATGAGAAATAGAGTTATCAGGTCTATAAGTCCTAAATACTGGTAGAAATGCAAACAGAATGTTATCCAATCAAGCAATTGGATAATTTTTGAGAATGTTAAACAGGAATTGCACAGCATTTTACCAGATCATGATATTTCAGCAAAGAAACAGTCAACGATAGCTTCTCCTCTCTCTCCTGTCTTCTTCACAATGCCGTTTTTATTCTCAGCCAGGAAAAATTAAACATAGGATTGATCTTTAAAACATGAAATTTATACACCGACATTTTGCATTCTTTTGAGTGACCACGTGAAGCTGTGAAGATGACACGTTCATTTAGTAGACAAAATATTCTACGATTGTATGTTAAAACTGAACTATTCAAAAGCTCTGTGAGAAAAAAGTTTTTTAACTGAAGTGTTTCTCTTGGACAAAGTAGATTTATTATTTCAAGGTTCTTATGCGTCTTGTTTTTATTTATTTCCTTTTCTTTTTCTTTTTTATGACGATAAATTTACAATGTTTTCTGTTCGCAACCTGTTGATTAATCTATTCATTTCTAATTCTTTTAAATGATACAGTGAGGTTATTCATTCATTTATCTTTCTTCCCTTTTAGTCACTTATTTATTCTTCTAGTTATTCATTTATATTTGAAAAATTTCAGATATTTGTTTTCCTCATCTTTCATTCGTATCTGTTTGTGTCTTTTGCGTCCTGTGGATACCATACGGTACCAAGGGGCCAGTTGTGTTGGAGCAATTTATCTGGGAAAATAAATAGCACTGGATCGCACCTGTCTACGTTATGAGATCGGTCACTTGCCTCTCTCTCTCTCTCTCTCTCTCTCTCTCTCTCTCCCTCAGCTAATAATTGACTGCAAGCATACATTTACAGTATATTAATCATATATTTTTCTCTTAATCCCTTTGTCTTTTTGTCTCTTAGAAGAAATCTAACATACAGGAATCGCGTTATTTTTCATTTTTAACTCTCTCAATATAGTTTATGCTTTCTTATTATTATCGATACATGTTCCAAGGTAAACGCTCTGATTTACTGGAGAGAAATACATTATTAAAACGGATATGATTGTGTTTGCGATACTTTCCGAGTTTAATGAGCTTATTCCATTCATTTTAAACACAGTATAAAAAGGTGATTCCATCAAGCGTTAAATGGTTTTGTGGGGAAGTCTTAAAATGACAGAGATCTCAGGTCCAATAGATATGTTATGATCATTGCTAATATTGGAGGAAAACGTTGAAAAGAAAATTTTGACGAATTATGAAAATAGCACCCCCCATCCGAAAAACGAAGGAAAGAAAGCTAAAGAAAAAGAGCAAAAAGAGGGCGGCTGCATCATATTTTGGCGTTTATGATACTTAATAAGTGCTAGTTTGATTTCATTTTCTTAATTTCATTTGTAATAATTCAGTTAAGAACGAACTTTTTAAAAATCAGTATGCTAAAATTTAGAATTGCAAAAAAATAATATCGGGGATTGCATGATCAGAGTAATGGCTGGGAAGAAATTGAAGTCGCACACCCATAAACAATTCTACATGTACTCCTAACTCTCTCTGTCACCAACCCTGGAAGCAAACTTGTCGGTCTCCTGTCACCTTTCCTGTCACCAACCCTGTTGCCCCCTTCCTCCCCCCCCCCTCGTCACCTTCCATGTCGCTTTCACCTTTCCTGTCACCAACCCTTTCACCAACCCTGTCACCAACCCTGTCGCAACCCCCCCCCCGTCACCAACCCTGCCCCCCCCCCCCCCCCCCCCCCCCCCGTCACCAACCCTCATCTTACTGTCGCCCTCCTTGTCACCCTCCCCGTCGCATTCCCTGTCACCTTCTCTGTCACCAACCCTGGAACCACACCGTGAACCAGCACCTGACATGGCTGACAGCAAGGACATCTGGGGCCCAGCACTCGGTCATCCGGTCATGGGCAGTGGTGAGGATGGCTAAGTTTTATCGGTCATACACGGTGACTGGTCACTGAACACTGCCTTATGCCTTAAACTTAGTCGACTATTGGTTAATTCTATAGCCACTGAATGCCCCCCCCCCCCCTTCGTGATAAATTGGGGAATCTCACATGTAGTAAAGCTGCTCTGTGATGTATGCCAAGATTTCCGGCCCTGGAAGGGTTGGGTGAGCGTCGAAATGGTTTCAAAGTGTGTTAGAACAGTAGTACTTGCTGCAAATGAGTGATAAATTCTGGTCCCAAACCGCCATAATTCCTTTTAAAATGAACTTGTTTCCCACAGCAATTGACATACCTTAATTTTGCATTAATTTTGTAAAAACCAGGAAGTCAGAGACAAATGGGCAGGATTCTTGCTTAATTGACAGCCCGTTAAACCATGCAGTAAAATTTAAAAATTAAGAACCACGTTCACATTTTCACGTTTTGATAATATGCTTGGGAAAAAGTTATAGGCACACAGATATTATTTAAATATATGCGTTGTATGAAATATCTTAAATTCATATAATGTAAAAACAACATCGAAATTATCTACTTGCAGGGTGTGGTGATGAGAGGCAATTTGTGTGAAAACTGCAAATTATTTCAAACGGTCAGAAGAAGGATACTGGATACGCTAGTCTAAATACATGAGTGATATAAATCTCGGTTGGCATCGAGGGAAACTATTAAAAATGCGATTAAAGACCATTTCATGGTGTTTATTTTTTGCCCACCACCTCCATTTATACATTAAAACAAATGGGTCACAGGAGCGGATCCATATACCTTTTCTGACAGTCTTCCAAATTATCTTTGTTGGTCCATCCCCTATTTTTGACCCTCTTCCGACTTAAAAAATTAGATACCCGTCAGTATATATAACTTAAAAATCTGACTGTCTTCCAGAAGACCCAGAAGACGGCCTTAATCCGCCCCTGCGTCATAGCAACTTAAACAACAACAAAAACGTCACGCTCTTTTCACTTTTATGTATTTTTATTTAACATAAAACATTTTTGCTTGCAGAGTTTAATAAACACTTCGTATTAAATGTGATAACATGATGATAACGAGGCATCTTTTGCAGAGGAGCCTCTTTTCTAATACTGTCAAAGCATATCTGATAATGCTGTAATGCTGTACTATTTTTGACGGTGTTAAACTTGAGAGTAACAGGATATCGACATATAATGATATCGTGTTTAGTATTCATCAACCCTGACCTCTTACGTACACAATAGAAGTCAACATCGTTATGGCCTTTCTTTGATTTAGTTTAGAAATAATTATTACACCATAAAAAATAAGCATAAATCAACAACAGTTATCATAATTTTATGATTTGAACCCTGTCAATGTTCATTTTTTTTTCAAACAGCAAACACCTGCTTGCCATTCCTCTACCTTCCAAAATTAAAAGTACTTCCACCATTACCGAAAGTATTAAACCCTCCAGTATTGGTTGTAAATCCTCCAGTATTGGTTGTAAAACCTCCAGAACTCGTAGAGCCTCCAGTGCCGATGGTTCCGGTGCTGGCACCTCCAGTGCCGAGGGTTCCAGCACCAAAACCTCCAGATCCACTGCCGATGGTTCCAGTGCTGGTACCTCCAGTGCCAATGGTGCCAATGGTGCCGGTGCTGGTACCTCCAGTGCCAATGGTGCCAATGGTTCCAGTGCTGGTACCTCCAGTGCCGATGGTGCCAATGGTACCGGTGCTGGTACCGCCAGTACCAATGGTGCCGGTGCCGGTAGTGCCAGTACCGATGGTGCCAATGGTGCCAGTGCCGGTAGTGCCAGTGCCGATGGTGCCAATGGTGCCAGTGCCGGTAGTGCCAGTGCCGATGGTGCCAATGGTGCCGGGGTTGGTACCGACAGTACCGACAGCTCCTTCATTAATCGTGCTTATCGTGCCGGTATTGGGGATAACTTGACCAGCTCCTCCAGTAATTATCTGTCCATCGGTTCCTACATTTCCTACGGTTCCTACAGTTCCAGGGTTGACGGCACCCCCAGTGTTGGTAGTAGTGGTGACAGTGTTAGTCACAGCCCCAGCGCCGCCTCTTGGAATGTTGACGCCAGTCGTGCCCGAAGTCACTTGTACTCCATCAATGAAGGCTGTTGCCGGCTGCCCATTGTTGCAACTAATGACAACCTGGCGGCGCCCGCTTGGATCGACCTCCTCTCTGGCAGTGGCTCCTGGGCCGCCGCAGGGACCAATGGTGACGATTCTGCCATCTCTGGCTATAATCTGGTTGTCAACTATCCTGGCTCCAGTGATTGTGACGTCATTGGAGGTGGGAACTGTGAGCATACCAGTTGCTGTAGATGGTGCAGTCTGTCCGCCTGTTTGGGTGGTGGTTGTGGTCTGGGTGCCGGTTGGTCCCTGGACGGTGCCTGCGGTGCCTCCTGTCTGGGTAGTAGTAGTAGAAGTGCCTGCAGGAGCGGTGGAGGCTGGAGCTGGTCCGACTGTTGCGGTGAAAACTTGACCAGTGCGGCAACGGATGACCACCTGTGGCTGTCCTGTGGCAGAGACCTCAGAGCGCGCCGTATAACCTCCAATACCGCAGCCGTCAATCATGATAGGTCTTCCGAGGCTTGTGAAGATCTGATCACCTTCTAGTCTTCCGCCAGTAACGATGATTTCAGTGCCAGATGCTGTCTGGCCGGTTGTGTCAGGCTCAGCGGCACCAGTGTTTGTAGTGGTAGTGGTCGCTGTGTTAGTGGTCGCACCAGCAGGTGCTTGTCCACCAGTCTCAGTGGTGGTGGTGGTGGTGGTGGCAGTGCCTGTGGTGCCTGTGGTTTCAGTGGATACAGCGGGTGGCTCAATTACTGGCCCAAGAGTAACCGTCACTGGCTGACCATTTACGCAGCGGATGGTGACCGTGGTGTCGCCATTTGGCTCAATGTTTTCACGAGCGGAAGCTCCAGCGATTCCACAGTCTCCAACCTGAATGGATCGTCCATCTCTGGTGACGACATTGGAGCCGGAAATTCTGGCGCCAGCGAGATCGATCTGGCGTCCTGTAACTGTAGCACCCTCTCCAGCACCCCCGAAAACATCAGTTTGGACTGCTGGTCCTACCTGCCCTCCAGTCTGTTCAGTGAAAGTTGTAGTGGAGCCAGTGCCAGTTGAGGCACCTGTTACACCTGTTGGTCCGGTCTGTTCAGTAATGGTAGTTGTTACGGTATTAGTGCCTGTGTTTCCTGTTGGGGCAACCACTCCGCCAATTGTGCCTGTAGTGCCTGTGGGTCCAGTCTGCCCTGTAGTGGTAGTTGTCGCGGTATTTGTGCCTGGGGCAACCACTCCGCCAATTGTACCTGTAGTGCCTGTTGGACCAGTCTGTCCAGTAGTGACAGTTGTCACGGTATTTGTGCCTGGGGCAACCACTCCACCAATTGTACCTGTAGTGCCCGTAGTGCCTGTAGGTCCAGTCTGCCCTGTAATGGTAGTTGTCACAGTATTTGTACCTGGGGCAACCACTCCACCAATTGTACCTGTTGTACCCGTTGTGCCTGTTGGTCCGGTCTGTTCAGTAATGGTAGTTGTTACGGTATTTGTGCCTGTGTTTCCTGGGGCAACCACTCCGCCGATAGTGCCTGTAGTACCCGTAGTGCCTGTAGGTCCAGTCTGTTCAGTAATGGTAGTTGTTACGGTATTTGTGCCTGTGTTTCCTGGGGCAACCACTCCGCCGATTGTACCTGTAACACCTGTAGGTCCAGTCTGTCCAGTAGTGATAGTTGTTACGGTATTAGTGCCTGGGGCAACCACTCCACCAATTGTACCTGTAGTGCCTGTAGGTCCAGTCTGTTCAGTAATGGTAGTTGTTACGGTATTTGTGCCTGTGTTTCCTGGGGCAACCACTCCACCAATTGTGCCTGTAGTGCCTGTAGGTCCAGTCTGACCAGTAACGGTGGTTGTCACGGTATTTGTGCCTGGGGCAACCACTCCACCAGTTGTACCTGTAACACCTGTTGGGCCAGTCTGTCCAGTAGTAGTTGTCACGGTATTTGTGCCTGGGAAAACTGCTCCACCAGTTGTACCTGTAACACCTGTAGGGCCAGTCTGTCCAGTAGTAGTTGTCACGGTATTTGTGCCTGGGAAAACTGCTCCACCAGTTGTGCCTGTAACACCTGTAGGTCCAGTCTGTCCAGTAGTAGTTGTCACGGTATTTGTGCCTGGGGCAACTGCTCCACCAGTTGTGCCTGTAACACCTGTTGGGCCAGTCTGTCCAGTAGTAGTTGTCACGGTATTTGTGCCTGGGGCAACTGCTCCACCAGTTGTGCCTGTAACACCTGTAGGTCCAGTTTGTCCAGTAGTAGTTGTCACGGTATTTGTGGCTGGGAAAACGGCTCCACCAGTTGTGCCTGTAACACCTGTTGGGCCAGTCTGTCCAGTTGTAGTTGTCACGGTATTTGTGCCCGGGAAAACGGCTCCACCAGTTGTTCCTGTAACACCTGTTGGGCCAGTCTGTCCAGTGGTGGTGGTGGTGGAGGTTGTTGGCCTGTTGACATTGTTGCCAGTAAACCCAGTGTTGGTTGTTGGCGCAACACCAGTGCTTGTACTTGGACCGCTGACGAGGGCCTGCCTGGGGTTAGGTTCAACCATCGTGACGGTCACTGGTCGGCCATCGGCGCAACGGATGACGGTCTGGCGGCCAAAAGGTGCCACAAACTCGCTACCCTGAGCACCAGATGGACCACAGTCGCTAATCAGGACTCTTCTTCCGTCATTGGTGTACACTCTTCCATTGATGATTCTGCCACATGGAATTGTGATCTCATTGTCGGTGTAGGACAAGGAACCACCTGTGGTCAGTGGGGTAATGGCTCCTGAGGACTGGCTTTGGAAGGCATTACCAAATGGGGATGTAATGCCTGGGAAGCTGCCACCAGTGGTTGTGGTTGTTGTACCAGTTTGGGTTGGGAATCTGCCACCAGTGGTTGTGGTTGTTGTACCAGTTTGGGTTGGGAATCTGCCACCAGTGGTTGTGGTTGTTGTACCAGTTTGGGTTGGGAATCTGCCACCAGTGGTTGTGGTTGTTGTACCAGTTTGGGTTGGGAATCTGCCACCAGTGGTTGTGGTTGTTGTACCAGTTTGGGTTGGGAATCTGCCACCAGTGGTTGTGGTTGTTGTACCAGTTTGGGTTGGCAATCTGCCACCAGTGGTTGTAGTTGTTGTTGAAGTACCTGTCTGAGTCGGTGCTCTTCCACCTGTTGTAGTAGTAGTAGTAGAAGTTGATGTTGACGTCTGCCCGCCAGTTCCGAACTGTCCGCCGGTTTGCGTGCCTGTCGTGGTCGTGACTGTATTTGTGGCTGTTCCTCCTGTCACCTGCCCACCAGGACGTCCACCGAAAAATATCTGGCTCCCTTCCCCACCCTGGCCGCCGGTTTGCGTGCCTGTCGTGGTCGTGACTGTATTTGTGGCGGTGCCTCCTGTTACCTGCCCACCAGGACGTCCACCACCAATAAATATCTGGCTCCCTGCCCCGCCCTGTCCACCAGTTTGTGTGCCGGTCGTAGTCGTGGTTGTGACTGTACCGGTGCCTGTAGCGCCACCGGCCGTTCCGCCTGCAGCCCCACCTCCAATCAAGAGCTCGTCCCCTGTGGCTTGCCCACCAGCGCCCCCTGTCGTCACGGTGTTGTCGGTAGCAGCTGCGGCGATTTGGCGGCCACCAACAAAGTCACAAACAACGTCCGCCGAAGGGTTGGTCAAGATATTGCGGTTAATTCCAGTTCCCGGGGCGCAGGGGAAGGTGTAGGCTATCCCGTTGGCGCATCGGACCATGGCTCTGAAGTCCTCGCTGGAATAAATGGCGTTTGGCTCCTGGCAGGTTCCTAAAGGGTACAATCAGTGTGTTATGTTTGTGTAAAGATTTGGTTAAGATACAATGTTTATATATGTTAAAACACTGAATTTATGTGTGAGTCAAGACGATGTTAAAATCAAGTAGGACAGACAATCTGGACAGGTGAGAGGTCAATACTTTTTTAATACCTGTGACAATATGCCTTGGTCAGATGCGTATTTATGAATCTTGCCTTAACGAATTGCTCATCTGTTTTGGATTTGAATCTTGCTAGCGGCATACATATTGTGTGTGTGTGTGTGTGTGTGTGTGTGTGTGTGTGTGTTTGGGGGGGCAGGGCCGTAGCCTGAGCAAAATGCCAGGGGGGGCAGTAAGCGGACACGAGGGGGCAAAGCCCCCTGAGTGGGGAGGTTGTGGGAGGGGGTGTCCCACGGTGTGGAAAAATTTTAAAAACTGTATGTATAATACTGCATTCTCGTGCATTTTAACTGTTATTTATTGCTCAATCAGAAGTCAGAAATTGCGATTTTTTTTGCACCTCAAATCCCAGGGGGGGCAGCTGCCCCCCCTGCCCCCCCGGAGGCTACGGCCCTGGGGGGGGGGGAGAGAGAGAGAGATTGACAAAGAACTCCGTCATTAATGCGTGGGGACCACATGTGTACAGAAGTTTACATGGAACTTATTTCGATGGTACAAAAATTGAACTTTTATGAATTTTTCATTTAAGATAGATTAATGGTTGTATGATCCCTTTACGAAACTGATGAACACCTTTGTGGGTCTCTCTCTCTCTCTCTCTCTCTCTCTCTCTCTCTCTCTCTCTCTCTCTCTCTCTCTCTCTCTCTCTCTCTCTCAAGGGCTCATGCATTCTTACCTGAATATATCTTTGACGTATCCTGTGCGTTTACACTGAAATAATATAATATAATATAATATAATATAATATAATATAATATAATATAATATAATATAATATAATATAATATAATATAATATAATATAATATAATATATAGCGTACAATCTTGATTTTGAAGAAATGTCTATTTATAATGATATATATCAGATACCATTAAATTTTTACAATAAATCTCTTCGAGTATGTTTTCCTTTAATTTGTTTTTTTTATCACTTTATAAGTTTTATTGTATTTTTTTAACACTTCATTATTCCATGCTTTATTATAATTATCATTTTGTGTTATCATTTATATAACTTTTTAATGTCATTTTAACATTTTATTGATCTATTATTTTGGTTTATAATTTTTATTTCTTTCATTATTCTGTTCTATCAGGTTTAATCATTTTTATACTATTAATTCACGTTAACATTTTCATTACTATTTTTACTTTTCTTTTCCATCATTCTTTCTCCACCTGCTATACATCAATGAACTGAACGGAATCCTGCAGTCAGCATTAAAGCTATTTTAAAAAATGGCTGCCTAAATATCACTTAATTTTCTTAATTGCGGCTTTGAAATATTAATCGTGGTTTGAGATATTTCACAGAGAATGTATTGGACTTGTTGAGGATTATCGGGGTTTTGAAAGAAAACAATGGGTTATTATGGCGCACAGTGTAGATAGTATTTCTACTCAAGATAACATTAATGGAGAATAACATGCAAAGCGCGAATTTAGCGACCGCACGCGACATAGAATGTCGAACGTCACTTACGGCTACAATCAAGACGTTATGAAATTTCAAAGCGTTCTGTGTGACTTCCTTTTTAATGTGTCGCAAATCTGTCCCAAATGCATCCCAATTATGGCAATCAAACTAAAGCAGATATGTGTAGAAAAAAAACTACCAAACACCCAAACCAGGGCTCAAAGTTTCTCCGATACTATATGAGAATTAAATCCCGTTTCATGGCCGATTATGTAAATCCGTCTATAACACACACCATAAACGGAACCTGAGGTGTGTGTTGTGTGTGTGTGTTGTGTGTGTGTGTGTGTGTGTGTGTGTGTGTGTGTGTGTGAGAGAGAGAGAGAGAGAGAGAGAGAGAGAGAGAGAGAGAGAGAGAGAGAGAGAAAGGGGGGGAGAAAGGGGGAGGGAGGGAGGAACGATAGTAAAATGTGTGGAAACAATTAATACCCACGATTTTCTTTTAATCCCGAATACTTCACTGCTTCCCAACCACTCTTGATCGCATCAGCGAACATTGAAATAGATCCGGCGAATAAAAAACTTTCAATTTTCTTTCTTTTCAATTTAGAAAACAAGGTGAACACAGTGTGCAAGGAAAGGGGAAGAACACG
This sequence comes from Lingula anatina, assembly GCF_051362555.1. Taxonomy (NCBI): domain Eukaryota; kingdom Metazoa; phylum Brachiopoda; class Lingulata; order Lingulida; family Lingulidae; genus Lingula; species Lingula anatina. Next base: position 23,835,373 of record NC_141772.1, read on the forward strand.
TCACTTCATCAAGTTAAATATTACAGGTTATCCGTCCAGGCACTTAATGTCGGTCCGGCACTTTGGACTACAGGTTAAATTAAGAGGAATTTTTTTATATTAAAAAGCGTTGCTCAGGGCACTGGTTTGAGGCACTGATAAGAGCTCCAACGAATTACGTCTTATAGCTTAAATTTTCTTTTATACAGATGCAATACGCAGTTTTTGGTTAACTGGGTTTTAAGATTTGCAGCATTTTATTCATTTGTTGGAATAACATTGTCACATGGAAACTTCACCTCTGAATACAATAAATATATTCATGACACCGTTTGTTAGGAATTCAAATCAATTCAAAACAACGTTGTCTTCAAGGTCACTTTTTTGTATGTTTGGAAAAAGTTTATAAAGCAACTCCTGATTGTCTTGACAATGATTGTCATTGTCAGCGGTGACAAAAGCACATTTCGATGTGTCAGCTACATTTATTGCTGGTGAATCGTTCACAGCACGCTTTAGATTCTATTCACACGGTCGACAGGGAGATTTTAGAAAAGTCCAATTTTAAATTTTAATTTTAATTTTTTTTTTTTTTTTTTTTTTTGGTGAAACAGGACCTGGCTTCTTAACAGGACAAAAAAGCCGGTCACTTTTAAATTTTGTTTTCACTGTTATATCTGCCAGAAGATTCTAACTCTTGTGTCACAGCTACATGTTACCATCAAGAAAGTCTTCAAATTGACAATAGTATTCATAACTCGACTCTTTTTTATCAACAGAAAACAATGTCAACTAATAAAAAGAAACAACATAATAATAATAATAATAATAATAATAGACAAAATACTAAGCTCCACATCTAATAAGGCTAGTCAAACCCACATTCAAATATGTCGAATCCGTCAGTACAGTTTGTCATTAAAAACACATCTCTTTAAACACGTACCTTTGACCGTCGAAGGAAAAAGCAGCTACAAGAAACAGAACGACAACTTTTGGCAGCTGAGCCATTTTGTCTTTGAGGAGTCCTCACGTAACCAGATAGTCGAAATAGTCAGCACGTTGTCCAGGGGTACAATGTCTCGTTCTAGATCTCTCCGTCCCTCACGGACTGTCAGTCCTTTAGTGACCAAGGCGAGTCTTGTCCACCGTTTTATTAACTGGTCTCCCACGGCGGGATGAGTGACCCCGTGGTTCCTTCAACGTCGTGACTGTTTGGGGGGTGATTAAAATGACCACGCGAGCTGACCGGCCGCGTAATGGCTAAGGAGTGTCCGGAGAGAGAGAGAGGGCGGGTCTGCAGCTAGCTCTCCAAGCTGTGCCTCCGTGTTAACATATAATGTTTATTCAAAGCAATCCAGGGGTGATGGAGTCTGTATTTCTGTCATGCTATGAGAAGAGGGCTTGCACAATATTTATATCAGTCTTTTGAACGACATGCGTTAGTTAGCATGTTATTTGTTGTACGATGTGAAGAATATCGAGGGTTGTAGCTGAAGTGAAGAAGAAGAGACTTCTTAAAATTCACAAATCATGATACTGTGTAAAGTCAAACCAGTAAACATTTATTTTATTGAAAGCGTGGGAAGGTGGGGTGGGGAGGAGGGAGGACTAAAGGGTGCACTTCATGTTGAATTTCTAAAACGCAGATATGCGTTAGGTTTTTAGCATGTCACGATTTGTACCTTTAGAGGGACGACATTTTTCATACTTCTGTCCAACCTTTGACAGCTGTCATAATTTTTGTTTGTTTGTTTACTCGCGTGCATTTTCCGACTCTGATATTTTTAAGATGTGTTTTAAATGGTTTTCACCCCATGAACTCTGGATAAACGAAATATTTGGAGTGTTCTTTGCTCCAAATGCAATTAATCTACTAGTAGAAATGACCGCTTGAATACGTCATTATCAGAAGTGACTAGCTGTTTAAGATTAACCCAGATGTGACATTTAGAATATAGTATCTTTGTTGATAATATCTTAATAATTACTGATTCACTCATTTGTGATTTCTGACAATAGCGTTAATTGTGTCTGTCACTTCCTTCATTTACCCCTTCCAACGAGAAGAACGCATTTTTATTATCATTTCACTATATTGCACAAACAATTGGGACAATCCAAATATGGTCAGGAATAAAAAAGTAGAACTTTTTTCAAAATAGCCTTTGACTAGGTGCAAATTAGTTTCGTATTCTAATTCTTTCTTTCACTTTTGTATGCTCTATAATAGTCATGAAATTGGGTGAAAAAAGAACGAAAGGCACACACCTCTGGTGCCATCTCCTTTTTGTAAATAATGTCCTGCTTTTTCTTTCCTTTTTTCTTTCTTTTACGTGTTTTTGCCCGCGTGGACACCTTAACCTCAAATGACATCCACCGTTACTGTCATGATACACAGGAATAACAAATACATTACAGTAGCCATTAGGAGGCGAGTTTTTTTATGTGTCAGATGGACATCGCAACGATTACACGCCCCATGCTTTTTCGAAGATCAAGCTTCTGTCAACATCTTCGGCGAATTTTTAAACAAAAGACTATTAAAACATATATTTACTTTTTTGCATTACTAGATACTGATAATAGCCTTTGTTTAATATGAATTCCTTAGAACTGGCAGGTAAGCGTGTAAAGGTATAGAAAAACACATAGGATCTTGTCTTCTTCAGCACAGTGATAGTGCTGATGATAAAGCTATCGGTGTAGGATCATAAAATTGTGGTTTGGAGACGAAATCTTTGTAAATGATGCCCATTACCCTATGATACCGTCTCCTTTAGACCACTTGTAGCAGTAGAACTAGCAGCTCTTCACCACATAGGAACACATCATAGGTGGCCTGCCGCTGAGGTGGTGCCTACACCATGTCAACATAGAGGATTCAGATTCAGATTTATGCCTCATTATTATTATTTATACATTTTAACTATCAAAAACACGGCTGCAGACATAATTTACCGCCCCCTTTCTTTTTGTCGTTTATTTATTAATACTTGTGGTTTATTTCACGTCGTGCAACCACGCCTGTCAAGCGCCAGGTTAGTGCCCGTGTCATCCACTCCTGACACGATAATTTAGATGACCACTGACAGAGCCCTTGGAACGTTGCAGGAATGATGTCATACTGCCCCCAATACAAACAGTAGATGCATAGCGTATAACAGTGATCTGGCCCGAATTATCCGAAACCGCAGAAAAAAAAGACACGTGTATTATATCTTTATGACTGCTCCGCCCCAAATTACCACAAATATCGCACCATCATTCTCACCAAGTAACAAAGAACACAGGGTTTTGGTTGGTAGAATTGTGGCCAATTAAGGCCACTTTTATTACCTCACTAATGAATTCCCTTAATTTTTACATTGCAACTAATTATTGCCAGTATTCATAATTAATATAATGAAATCCAAAATTAAAATAGATATTTCATATTTAAGACAAATTATCCAAAATGTTGTTTTAAATAATCATGAAGCATCAGTCATAGTTTGGTATATATAAGGAACTGCACCCGTTGGAATTGCCTTGGATGATTCACATTTATGACGGTATGGCACACGACTTGGGAATTAGGTTGTTCCCATCCCGATTACCTTTTGCCCTCCTAATGTTATCAGATAGGGAAGAGTGGACAATGAAGAGATACAATGGCTAGTTAGTTTTTGTCACGAGGCGAGAACAAAAGACCTCTGAAGGACCACGGCCATGGTCTGCCTACTGCAAAACAAAATATCCTCCTATCTTGATGTAAAGGACACTTTTATATGCATGGTCAAAGGATGTATAATTTCTGAAGACGTTCGTTTGGCGTTAGCGTCTCCAAGACGTATGAGAAAAATGCTTGCGTTTTAGTAAAACGTTATCAAAACGGCTTTGGAATACTTCAGTAAGGCACACAAAGCAGGGAATTATATCGTCTATCAGATATAATTCCTTGCACAAAGTGCGCAGTCTAACAGTCCAAAGAGTGTACTTGAGTTAATGTATGTAAAACACTTCATAATATACTCAAATGGTTGTTCATATATAAAAATAGATCTACAGGAGAGTTGGTCTTGCAGCATAATTAACTAAAATGTCAAATCAAATTAAATTAGATATATACGCGGGGCGTATTTCTACATATTGTTGCCACAGAGAGCCACATGGTATTGTAAAGAACTTCCTCAAATTTCATTTAAAAAGTCGTACTAGTAATAGTAATTATGCTGGTATCATGTCTTTTAATAGAGCAGAGGATATGTCTATTTAATCAGGAGAGTAATTTTCTATAGTATTTTATAACAACCTACTGATCTTTGCTAAGATCTTCCGAGGTTCACGTAAACATTTGATTAAAACACATTTGCTTTAAATATAGTATCAGTAGCAAAAAGCAAGAAAAGAAAAGAAAAGAAAAATCAAACAAAAAAATTATTATTATTATTATTATTATTATTATTTGACGTGAATATGAAGAATTGACAACTTTGCCTATTTGAAAATCTTTGATATGTACTCAAGACATCTTAACGTTCCCAGTATGTAATACTTTTTGGTTCTTATAAGTATTTAAGACTTGCCAGAATTCTTCAAGAAAAACATCACCTGGATGTTTTTATGACCCGAAATGGTGGGCTGGGAACATTCCATTTATCACGTAGAGATTACCCACCTAGCCTGCAAAGTTATATCGTGCCATGTTGTGATAATACAAGAGCACGTATTAATTAACGTGTCACTGCATTAGAATGAACAAAGAGGCTGGCATATACTTTAATTGGAGGCTCACTGTTAAAATGAATTTTAACTAGAACAAAGGTAACTTCTGTAAGTATTTTCATATTTTCGCTGGCGCTTGGGCAATACCGACGATGACCACCCTCGGTCATGATATGAAGGACAAAAATTTCCATACATCACGTCTTTCCAATTATGCAATTACTGAGCAGTGCCCTAATTTCTTACTTGATTAGTTAATTCCTCTCTCATGGAGGGGCAGTAGTGACTAGAGTGCCTTGGAAGAGTACCTATCTTGTTTGTGCGTTCTTCTGTGGCGTATTTATGGTATTGGGCTCGGGGAAGCGACATAAATTTTGTTACACAAACCTTAATTTATGCCACATCAAAAAAAAATCGTTTTCTCTCATTTTTAAACTTTCCACAAATCAGAAAAAAAGATGTCTTTGAAAAGTAGAAGATCGTCTGTTTTAAATCCCCTTGACCTTGCTCAAGAGTGAAACATGACATCTTGTTAACCGAGTTGATCGAGTTTGTTTTTTTGCTGCGAGAGAAAACATGGTACTTGTGAAATGTGCACAACAACACCACTTATCATCTAGGACAAATTGTGACAACGCTTCTTGTCTTGGCGGAAACCCTTGGCGTCGCACAGACGCAGGGCATGGATAAATGGACAATAAAGAGTGGACTTATATGCCAAGAAGTTGAATGAATCTAGATAATTTGGGGAGAAATGTGCTCGCATTGAACGACTACAAGATCTACAAACCATTAAAGAAAATAATCCAAAGCTTGTCATTGTTGAATGTCGAGTAAGAGCACGTACTCATATATTGACGGGCGCGCACGCAACGCACACACACACACACACACAGAGAGAGAGAGAGAGAGAGAGAGAGAGAGAGAGAGAGAGATCTTTGCTGTTCTTCATACTACCCTGTTTTACAGTGAAGTAAATCACGCTGTCAGACCATTCTCCATACATCATCGTCAATTAAAATTAATCAAATTGCTGATTCATAATTAAGATATTTGTCAAGTTCTCACATAGCGTCCCTAAGTGGTGCCTATATCTGTGACAACAGTCTTTGTGTGCTACAGACAGAGTCCATTGTTTTGCTGATAAAATACAGAGATATTGATCATATCAGAAAGTTCAAGATCTGATACTGGTTTGGACAAAGTTAAATTTTATAAACTTAAGATACATATTACTTGGTGCATGGTTACTGGCCACTTCAATAAGCAGGTCGCAGTTGGGTTATGATTACGTCATTTTATGCCTTAATAGACGGTATAATTAAAATTTTGAAGATTCGCTTTAACAGGTCGTTGATCCTTTTTGCATGTGATCCTGCATTCCTTGTTCTCCTGGCCTGCATCATTATAAAGACTCCTATTTCATGCATATTCATTCTAGTAATTGCAGCTGAAAAAAGAGAGCCTTCTGCGCGAAGTTAAAGACAACAGGCTTTCTTTTTCAGGTGGATTATATTCCAGGGATAATTTGCTACCCCTTTGTCACTACTTGGAGATCGTGGGATGTCTGACACAGTGATGTCTTTTTTCATTTGGAGATTAAATCCCGGCGGACACAAAAGCCTTTTATAACGCATGGAGTGCTCTACCAGGGCCACAGATTGACTTTTCACAGGATATTCACAGATATGTCTTTAGATAAATAGACAGTCATTTTACTATCTCTGGATTTCCCATTTTTCCCTGTATAATCTGCCACCCTGGTAGAGGGTAGGTGTGCCCAGTGTGTGAGCCTCAGAGAGGTTGATAACACTGGGGTGTTCGGAATTGAACTTGGGGTGGGGAAATTGGGGGTCGCACAAGGTAATAGAACTCATAATCTTGTTTTGCTCTACATGTTCGTATACCAAGAAACAAGATTTATTCTTATATGGCGCATTCCATATCGTATCAAAGGTTATGAAAAAATTACAAATTTCTTTAAAAAGCATAAACTTATGAATCTAAAAGAGTAACTAATTGCTCAGAATGCTTCATTTTTAAATTAAAAAAAAAAATGAAAGGGTTGGAAGATATAGAACAAAATCTTACAGTATCAGTTTCTATATATAAAATGTTAGTCTTAACAGTTTTTGCACTTTCTTATCAATAGGCAAGTATTCCATATCCCTGGTGCTTATAATGTGTATTGTATATTGTCCGTTCCCTATAAAACGTCTTAGCTTTTTCTGTTTAAAACATAATGTTCTAAGCAAAATAGTTTAATGGGGGTTGAGAAATGCCATAAAACTAGACTTATCATTTAATTCTCATTTGAGGCGGGGAGATATGTCTTACGTCATCCTGTCTGCCTCAATCTATCACTGCCTCGTGTTATGTGACACCCGCCAGGGTCATTGGTCTGCTATGACAGGTGCCCGTCAGCCCATACTGCAGGGTTTTAACATGACTAGAATTATGTGGGTTATAGTATAGGAGAGAGGGGGTGGGGACAGGAGAGGCACCCCCCTCCTCCCTTAGCAGACTTCATATGTGCTCTTCCTTTCTACACTAAAATGGTTGAGATAAATAACCAAGCACCAAAACCATTTCCAAGGTACCCTTTGTGTAACGGCCGACAAAATCACCCCCCGTATTTGTATTTGTTTTCAAAAAAGTATTTCTTCCTTTTCCAGATAGGTCGAAGTTTTCTCCTCTTCACTTTAAAGTCTACCGTCCTCTTCAAACAGAGCTATTCCAACAGTCATTGTACCAGAGAAGATGAATGGCCGGCAGGGCACTGTTTACGGCTTACTTCGAGCATTACTCACGCGGAAATGTCGCCGATTGTTGCCTGCATGGAAACAGGAGTGGGGATAATGGCTTCTCGACATCACGATTTAGTTTTTTTTATGTCTTGATCTTTGATCTGCTTAGATAACATAGTTTATTAACCACCAACGTTATTAATAGATACTTGAGTTTTAAAAAGTTACTACGAAATTCCAAATCCAGTTTTGTCTTTAATGATATTCTTGAATTTGTTCGTGGCATATCTGAAACTACTACGTGTTTCAAAGGTACATGGCATAATATTTAGTTTATAAATGGTCTTTTTAAACAATTACAATTTTATTAATGTAAAGGTTTATTTCGTTGTTCATTTGAACTCTCTATAGTGTTCTGAAAGTGGTGCATTTTCATTTCAGAGAATCAGGTTGAAGGAATGGAAATCACGACTTGCTATGATGTTTACAGAACCAGCGTTCGACCATGCTTTAACGAATTCCGACGAAGTTGCATAACAAGGCGGGATTAAGTTAAAGGTCATGGCGGACCGGTAGCTAAACCAGACCTCAGCACGCTTGTATTTTTCTGTGGTATGTAAAGGTGACAGCTACTGTAGAATACGGTACAAATGAGAGGTGAATATTAACTACATAGTGATGGTGAAAACACCATGGTTGTAATGGTCACTGGCACGCTCAGGTAGATTGAAGGGCGCTGTCTGTAACACGAAGGACAAGTGTTTAAAAAATGGGGGGAAAATGGAGATAAGTGGACATAAACAATTCGACTAATACATGTAGGCAGAGTTTGTGTACATTTCCAGACCATCCATCAGCGTAAATTCCACTGTTTTTTGTCTTTGTTTTGTTTTTACCATTTACATTTGTCTTGTTTTGTAAGAATGAGAGTGGCACTGCATGTGTGCCGGGTGGGGGGGGGGGGGGGGGTATACAGACGGCTGGACAGTCGGATAAATTGACAACTACTTAAGACTGAAATACAGAGCAAAGACAGAGGGACAGACACACAGACAGAGGCAAAGGTAGACAGAGGGACAGACACACAGACAGAGGCAAGGGTAGACAGAGGGACAGACACACAGACAGAGGCAAAGGTAGACCAAGAGACAGACACACAGACAGAGGCAAGGGTTGACAGAGGGACAGACACACAGACAGAGGCAAAGGTAGACCAAGAGACAGACACACAGACAGAGGCAAAGGTAGACCAAGAGACAGACACACAGACAGAGGCAAAGGTAGACCAAGAGACAGACACACAGACAGAGGCAAAGGTAGACAGAGGGACAGACACACAGACAAATGGGTGAGTAAGTAGGCGGGAAGACATGGGCAATAAACTGACCAGTAACCACACGATCAATCAACTCTCGCACTGACCACCACAAACATGGTCAAAATGATCAAAATGACCAGCCCCCACCCCAGGCAGGGATCGCGCCCAGTGTCCGTACCAGCCCGTGGTCAGAGAAGACAGGTGGTCTTGTCAACCCATGAAATAATACCACACGCTGGTGACACTTTTCATATTGATGATCATATTTATTATCCTTGGCCGTAAAAATACTGAAAAATAACCTACGTTGCTAGAGCATACCGTCTCTTATAGCCAAGGAATCATGTTTTTTTGTCACGGACGCTGGGCAGGTCTTTTGTACCAGACCATTTGTCTTTGATTTTATAACTCTTGCGTTGGGAAGACCGCAATTTCGTTGTAATTTTGACGTTAATTAGCATTCTTCGCGTGCCGGTCATTTTCGATTGTTGTTAAATCGACCACAAAGTTGTAATAGTCTCAAGACAATAGTTTAATTTGTTCTGGGCTGAGGTTGGTGAGGTCTCACACGACAGCCCCCATGACCAGACCCACACTGAGGCTACAGCGTCCATCTCCTGTTTCCATTTTGGACGTTAATGACTTGTGGAATATAACGTACGTGTACCGCCTGTCCTGTTCCTTTTACGCCCTCTGCCTTCATATGCCTACCTCTATATTACCACGTTTCTCTTGATTTAACATGTCTCCGTGTTAATAGATTATTGATTTTAATAAAACGAGAATGCTTGAACAAAATACTCTACCCGACAATGTATGCTTATTGTCCATTTATTACATGCTAATTTCCTTTAAAATTCACAATGTCACAGACTGTCAATGAACACGTAATAAAATAATTTAAACAGCACAAAATGTTTTTTATATATATTTGGAGGCTCTTTAAACTGCTCGAGTACAGTACATGTGATTTAAAATACAATTTCGTTCAATGTAAACGGCGGGTTAGATAAACTGTGTGAACACAACTTAAAAGTCTTAATGGTTGTAAATTTTCACGACAATCATTTTTGTAGGGGTCTGCATTTTTGTATTACTTCGTTTACACATTATATTATGACAGGCACACCATGCACATTGGGTGGGTTTAGTTAAATTGATTTTTTTCACATAATGTAATTGAATATTTTCAAATAAACTTTGTTCTGTAATTGGCAACCGATACGCGACTTGCATTTGTTGTGCACAAACGTTTTAAATAACTAAATTACGTTAGTGGCAAAGAAAACACGCTGAAAATTGACATCTCAATATCCAAACTAAATCCATTTATTTATTCACCTCCTAGGTCTTTAAACATGTAGGCCTATGTAGCGTCCATCCACGCTCGACTGTCACCTTGATTGGGTTATCAGTCTGGTTAATAAACTGAAAAAATAACAGAAAACGACTTTAGAACATACTTCTTTACCATATCACTAAAAAATCAATAAAAATCGGCTAAGTTTTCAAAAACAATTTTCATGACAGTCGAGCGTGGGTCTGGTGAAAGAAAAGCCGGTGTACTATGCAACTTGGTTGCGTTTCCCCTCCAAACGCAATGCGTCAAGCCAAAGCAATTTCACCTAACACATGTACAGTGGACAGGTCCTCGGCAACCTGTTGATTGGTGTCACACCTGCCCGTGAGATGGCGCTGGTGGTGATTCAGCCGTTAGTCAGTGTGACCTACTTTCCCAGTTTTGTCACAAATAATTCCGCCATCTTGAAATTGGGCCAGGTGAAAGATGCAGGTAGGTCTTTGAAATTATCGATGTTTTCAGTTGATCACAATTAATTAAAGAGGCCTCTTTTAAATCATGAATTCTATTGACTGGTACGGACTTGGTGAAATTTAATTAAAATTTTAGACTTTTTTGTGTTTGGAGAATTTTGGATTTAATTTTACCTGAAGTGCCCGCCAAGTGCGACCCAGGTGAGTCATGACCTGAACTATGCAGAAACAGCGATGCCGCATTCCAAAGGAATTGTTCAAAACCTCGGGAATGATTCAAAAATTAATAAAACCGTTTATATCACTTGGGTTTTTCTTGGCGATTGTGTGAAAAAAGGTAAACTTCAATTTGTTCAAAAGGTTCAGTTGAAAGGAAAATGTGCAAGACGTTGACAAGACCGGAAGATATTTTATAACTTTTATGTTCAAAATGGCCGAGTGTTTGCCTTTCAATAACACAGGATACAAGGTTACAAGACCAAAAGTGTACACGTAGTGAACGGGGAGGCAAATTTATAATTATATCTATTTTGATATCGTTGGATTTTTCACCTGGATTTAATCAATTTACGTGCATGGTATACTTTAAAAACATTGGATCGTATGGCATAGGCAAGTTTGTATTTGAATAAATGTTTTACGATCTTATTACAATGTAAAATATTTTTAACAGCTTTTGATAATTTACATTATTTACAGTACTTTGTTCTAAAAAGAATGAACAATTCATTATTTTCTTTATCCAAAAATTTTCATTTGGTAATCAATTACCATCATGTGCGTAGTTTTAGGGTACAACATGCTGAGGGAACAGCTTGAAAGTTAAATTAGAGCTCTTAGACCATCTTAGGTGGAGAGGATCTTTTTCTGACCAAAGCGGACATTCAAGAGAATCACCACTTTGGTCAGAAAAAAACTCTGTCCTGAATCTAAAATCATTCTAAATTCTGTCATTTCTCAAGTTTGTCATCTAAGGAATCTGTAATATTAATTTTTTTCACTAGAAAAAAGAATCCTTCTTTTGAAATAGCTGTTACACAAACACACAACATGGACTAAGAAAAGTTTAATTATTAGTTGATTAATAAATTACACTACATGGAACTGAAATCAAAAACAATTCTTTAAAGCTCAGAGCCACATAGCGGTTTTATGGTAACTCAAACAATCAATTCATAATTTATAGTCTTTTCTGAAATATTATCTTATTCCTGCATTAATTTCAGATGAACTCCCGGGGCCCAAGAAGTATGAATTCTATATTAACCGCAGTAGTTGTAGTATTAGCTATCAGCAGAGTTAGTGGAGTAGATTACGGTAAGTAGAAACTGATCAACACGTATAATTTCTGAAATACATAAGATGAAAACAAAAAATGCAAGTTCATTATTCATTGATGCAAGTTCTTTATTCAGTAAATACATAAAATAACATGTTCATTCAATTGATTTTGATGAAGACAATAAGATTTGAAATGCTTTAATAAGTTAAATTTTTTGAAAATAAAATTAAGACATGATAAATCTGAAAAAAAAGACATACTCAAATTTTCTTGTCACATTAGATCAATTTGAAAATCCCCCGCCCCCTTTATTTAGAATGGCAGAGAAAAAAGGTGAAAAATTAATAGAAATTAAAATGTTTTGTGGTATCATTTAGACAAAATCTCACCTAACTGGTTACTTAATCCTTTGTCCTTTTAAAGATAGGGTAAGTATTAAGAAATAACATTTCTGTGTTAGAGAAAAGAAGGAAAATCAGAGCATTCATATATTATTTCCTCTACAGCTTGTCCGGCCGGCTGGGAGACCCACAAGGATCATTGTTATAGGTTTCATGTCCAGGGACAGAGTGCCGTCACCGAGGCCAAGGAGCTTTGTGCGGTAAGAACCACACATGAGCTTTTTCTGCGGAAAAGCGTAATTCTGCATTTTTTACTTCAATTCTGTTGGTTTCTGAGATTTGTCAAGGTTAGGTGTTGGGTCCCATAATAAATGTTTTTTTTTTCTTTTTTTTTTTTTGAAACCTAGGCTCATGTCTGAATAACACAGTAGAGAGTTTTTATGATTTGTTATCCAAGTTACCATTGAATCTTAGTGTCTGTGATCTCCTTAATTTTATGCTTGGTTTATTAATTTGAATTGTGCAGTATTAAGCAATTTAGAAATTTAAGAAATTTAATTAGAAGTGATAAGAAGGATGCCTTTTAGCTGACTTTATTTCATTTCTTTTTAGCGAGATGGTGCTACATTATTAGAAATTGATGACAAAGAGGAACACGACTTTATAGGTTCAGTGCTGTCAACTTTAAATGTTGTACAAAAGTAAGTTTTCTTAACGCAAATTACACTGTCAGATTTCTGAGCAAAGAATAATTAAAATGGTGTTTTTTTTTTAAATTGATATGACAGGTAACAAGAAACTAAAAAAAGCATGTTTTTAGGATTGAACATATGCAATTGTCATACTAAAGCTCTGACAGTGGATGATTTTAACTTCCTGATCAGAATGCCAATCAGTCAGTTACCATGGTTTCCACATCTAGTTTTTATAATAGGTGTTATGGCAGTCAGTCTGTTGCCATGGTTTCCATAATGGGTGTTTTGCCAATCCAACTGTTTCCATGGTTTCTGTAGTGGGCGATATCTCAGTCAACCTGTTGTCATGGTTTTCAGGTATGATTACTACACTGATGGTGAACGCAGTGATAAACTAATCGTAGACCCAGATGACCCTAGCGAGCAGGTGGACAACTTCCGCTGGGCCACCTCTGGGAATACCATAGCAACCGATTCCTTCTGGATCGACACCACCGTGAAGACAACCATCCCCAACGGAAATTATATTATTTATACATTCCAAGGTGAGAATTAAGGCATGGGAGGCATTTGATTTATTTGTTGCATATTTTATCACCTCCATATAAATTGTCTTTAACTCTTGGTTTTAATGTACATTTATATATGATCCAAGTTGTAAACCCCTATCACTGTTAGTAGGTAGGTAGGTATAGTACTCATAATGCACTCTCTTTGCACATCATTATGGGCCAGCATGTGTTATGACAAAAAAAATTAAATTGATATAACATGTGAAAGAGGTATGGTGGTGTGTGAAATAGAATATTATTGATACTTTTCAGTATTTTATTCTTGGTGTTCATTTGGCAAATTTTGCTTATTTCCATGATGTAAACATTCTAAAAGTAACTAAAGGTACTTATTATCTAAAGGTAGATAAATATGGGTTAGACATGAAAATCTTCAATTTTGAAAAGTAAATAGGCTGTGTTATTATCAGTTTGTTTTTTAAAAGCTTTTTCTAACACATTTTTGAATTTCTTTCCCAGATAATCGTTGGGGTTGGACACTAAATGACGGGCAGGCTGAGTTATCTTTTATCTGTGAGATCCCCAACACAGATATTTACAAGATTGTAGAGTCTGAACGCGATGCAGGTGAGAGCAAAGATTTTCTTGAAAGGTTAAAGAGAGATATGAATAAAAGAAAAATTCTATGAAAATACATATATAAAGGAGATAAGACATGATTGACTGTATAATCACACCCTCTGACATTTTCATTTCAAGGTTTTGGATCCACGGTCCAAGAACCAGAGTTTTACGAGCGTGGACCCAAAATCACTGAGCAGCCACAAGACACTGTGTTTGATACCTCATCCAAGAGAACATATGTGACCTTCTCGTGCTATGCTGATGGATATCCATTTGCCACGTATGATTGGAGGAAAATAGCGCAGACGTCTTCCACCCCGCTGTCAGAGCTGGCACTGCAGGAACCAAGGTATGGAAAGATGCTGTTATGAGATTTTTCTGATTATTGCCGAATTTCAGGCTTTTTTTAGCCAAAAATATCATTTTTGATATCATTGCAGGCATCCCCTGGTGCCCCTATCATATTTTTTTTACTTTTTCTCTAAATGGCTGTCTCATCCCTTCTAGGTAGATGACTGTCAGTTTCGTGTTGAATGATTTTTATATGGAACTTAAAATGTTGAGATTTGAGTCCATTAATTTTGAGTAAAAAGATTGAGCCAAATCCTTCTTTAACATATGTGGTAAGATGAGTTTCAATATCCATGACTAAATGAACATTTAGTTTGAGAATCAATTTTAACACAATTACAGGAAGGCAAACCAAGCATGGAAAATGCCAAAAAACTACAAATTCACACTACCTTTGCAACTTTTTAAAATATGCTCTGTTGAACGTAATCTAGGTACACAATTAACAATGGCAAGCTAACCATCCACACTCCATCCAAGACCCTGGACTCCGGCAACTACCAGTGTGTGGCCAGCAACAAGTATGGTTCAGTTCTCAGCAACCAAGTCCAACTGCAGTTTGGATGTAAGTATGGCAGGGACAAGATTTTTCTGACTTTTTGGGAGCCAAAATCATCATTGGCTTAATTTATCAGTTCTCTGAACCACACGCCATATTTTCTGACTTATTTTCACGAAATGGCAGTTTTTTCCCCTGTATGGGCGGGGTTAACATAGGTCACATTTTGTTCTGTCTCAGCACTTTGTGTACTCTCTGGTACAGACATGCTTTTCAGTGATTTATGTATATTTTTCTGGGAGTTTTCTGTCTTAAGGCAGCCCCCCTCGATTGTAAGGTCACCAAGCCATTTTTTCATGCTTTTTTTCTAACAATCCAAACTTATCTCAGAATTAAGATATAGCAATTTAATCAAGAACTTTGTCAAAGAATTTTATGCTTAGTTGGTTGATTTGTAGACTGTATGGTCAAGTCTGTGATAGTACCCAGGCTGAGCAAATTTACACCAAGAGCATAATTCAGGATATTTCTTTCTAAAGATCAGCACAACAGTGTTCATCTTTTCATTTTTTTTAAACCTTTTTTCTTTTTTCACCAGTTTTGGATGACTTCCCTAACGTGATTCGTCAGCCAGTACAAACCTCTGTCACTGTGGGGACCGCCATTCCCTGCAACGCACCCAATCACTATGGAGGTAAGAGTGAACCGCTTTCTTCTCAGTTTGATGGTAGACATTTAAGTCTTTTGAATTTATCCAGAAATTCAGACTTAACATTTTTGCTGCCCATCTTCAGCTCTTGCATTTTTAGGATTATTTTTAAAGATTCAGTTTCATCAGTGTGATAAGGGAATTGTGTGTTATTTTAAAAAAATTCTTCATGATTACAGTACACAATTTTACTGCATCATTGAATATGAGGATAGTGTTATTGGTGATTAAATAATTTTTCAAACACAATTTTATTTTCAGAGCTTATTTATCAGTGGTACAAGAACACCCTGAGAGACTACATCCGTACTGACGTCAAACCCTGGGTGTTCATCTCCCAGTCTGGCTACATCTACTTCTCTTCCGTGACGGAGGAGGATTCTGGAAACTACATCTGTCACGTGTACAGTCCCATCTCCACCTCTAACACTGGAAAGTTTAGCAAACCCATCCAGCTGATTGTCACGAAAGGATGTAAGTATTTAACTATTGCTATTTCTTTTTATTTCTATACTGTTTATGTGGATTGTTTGTGGCAATTGAAAATAAGTATTTTCTGGTGCTTATTTGGTGGACCTGTATCTTACCAATATTAAATTGAGTTTACCAGTTGATTGTGACTCAAAGGTTTTTTGTCCTTATTTCCTCTCATATGGTACCAATTAATATCCTTAAATTTTACACTTTCTCCAGTTGTTTGAAATTAGAAAATTAATAAATCCATTGATTTTTATTGTAATCAAAGCTGTCTAATTGTTTATTTTCAGTGTCCCGTATTGTTGAGCCTCAGATAGTGAGTGGTTTTCCTCAACTGTTTCCACAGAACACGGCCTTACTGAGAGGCATGGAGATTAGACTGGAGTGCTTCGCCTGGGGAACGTAAGTGAATTGATCAAGTTTTAGTGCAGGGATCAGTTTATCTGTTTTAAGTTTGTGAAAATCGTTTAGAATATTAGAAGTTTCTTAGTTTCCATAGAATATAAGAGATTTTTTACATCACATGGAAAAATGATTTGCCATTTTGTTGGCTAAAATGAATTATAACATTTGACAGTTATGTTTATGTGACATCATTTTATACCTATAGTACAAGGTCAGTTTTACATAATACTGTTTTTATTTACAAAACTGAGTTTCAACCTCATTTGTAATTTTATAAACAGGCTTATTGAACATGTTTACATATTATATAGATGCCTGTTCAGTTTGGTAGAAGCAAGTCTTATATTTCACCCCTTTTTCTTTCTTCATAGAAACAACCTATTCTACCAGTGGGGAAGAACTGATGGTAAGAACATGCCGCGTCGTGCTATCACTAAAGACAACAACCGCGTTGTGATCATCCCCAGCGTGGAACTCGCAGACGAGGGGACATATGAGTGTAGAGTGCAGAGAGAATTTGGGCAGACGGCCACTGGAACTGTTACCATTACTCTGGAAGGTAGGCGGTAATCCTGATGTGCGAGCAATTTATTTATTTTATTATTTTTTATTATTTGTTGGTTTCTTTTTGAAATAGTGTTCAGGTTATAAACATTTTTTACTGAATTATTTAAAATTCGTAAGATTTTAAATTTTGTTTCATTTTCCCCCTAGCCGAGCCCTATTTCCTGGTCTCTTGGAAGGATGAGTTTGTGGACCAGGGCGATTCCGTCAGTTGGAGCTGTCGGGCCAATGGAAAACCAGAAGTCGACTATTTCTGGTTCAAAAATGGTTTACCCCTCAGTGAAAACACCCTACCTGCCAATGAAGTGGGCCGTTTCTCCTGGACTCAGAGAAAAGATCGCCTGACTATCCAGAATTTGAAGCAGTGGGATTCTGCGATGTATCAGTGCGGGGCTAAGAATCAGTATGCAATGAGATACCTGACCAGAGAACTGAAAGTGATGAGTAAGTTGGAAACATTTCCTGATTGTTTTCATGATTTATTGGGCCTTTCAAGTAATATTTATTAACTATACCGATTTGACTTTTAGTGGAAATAATTATGATTCTGATTTCACAAATCACACTTGTGAAGATAAACTATAAACAAGATAAAACTATGAACAGATAGATATGAATATTAAGTAATACATAACCATTATAATATTTATAATGAAATGTCACCCCTTCTTCATCTTCTAGGATTTGCACCATCTTTCATCAAGAACCCAGTAGATCCCAACCAGTTTGCCGTCCAGGGAGGTAACGTCACCATCGTCTGCCAGCCCGAAGCCGCGCCCAAGGTTCAAGTGGAGAAAATCACATGGAAGAAGGATGGTGGCTCCCTCACACTGACTGGTGGTGGACGCATCAGTAAACTGCCCAATGGCAATCTCTTGATTCGTTCAGTTCAGTACAGTGACCGAGGAAATTACACCTGTGTTGCGGAGAATGATGTTGGGTCAGCCGAGAGTACTGGGTTCCTGACTGTAGTAGGTAGGGAGAATTTTGATTCTGATCATAAATTTAATTGATTCTTATTTTGACTTGAAATTTATGAATTAGTTGCTTAGTATATAAAAATAATGTTTTAATTTTCATTCGAATAAAGAAGTGAAGACTTAATGAAAAAAATTTTATTTAAAATTTAATTATTTATTTTCATCATTTTAGTAGTATATTTGTGAGTACTTCCCTTAATATAAGTGCTAAAGTGTTGGTTTTAAATAAAAAAATTATTACCTCCACCACGTGTAAGCATTACTGGGTTGCAAGCTCACTGACCTGTCTGAAAAAGTAATGGACAAAATTTTCAGGATATGGGCTTACTTAGAGTCAGTTAACTAGATCTTGGTGGTGATTTGTTTATGGATTTATCTTGAAATTTGAGCTGCCTTGGCCGAGGTCCGCCACATCTAAACAGCATTTGAGTGCTTAAATTTCTTCTTGCCACCATTTCAAAACTGCAACTTTTTTCTTGCGTATCAGAATCCACCAGTCTCCAGATGAAGCCGTCAGAGCAGTCTCCTCCCATCAGGACAACATATGTAGGTCAGAACCTGACTCTTTACTGCCTGGCCACCGTTAACCCGCTACTCGACCTCAACTACATATGGCGGTTCAACGACCGTGATATTGACTTTGAGGGCAAGTACGACCAGTATGGGCTGCGGGTGGAGGAACCAGACAGATACTGGCAAAGGGTAAGGAGCTCTTGTCTTTGTTTTTTTTAATTTTTATGAAGTTATTTTATAAATATTTAATGTAGTTTATAAAGATCTTTGTATGGGTGAAGGCTGTATGAACTTGCATATAGTGTAAGGGCCCAAGCTTTTTTATTCAGCGAATTAAGTATCCCTACCTAAACTGTAACCTAGCTATTTGTAATGTGTAGTGGTTTATATAATATTCAAAACAATTTTAATACATTGTATTTTTATATCAAAATAAAAACATGGCAATACTGTGTTTCTAGGGAATTGGTGAATACCGTGGTAACCTGTTGATCTACCCGGTAACCTTTGACGTGGAGGGCTGGTATGAGTGTATAGCTAAAACACCTGCCGACCAGGCCTCCGCTAAAGTGGAGCTCAGAGTTGAAGGTATAAGAATATTTACTTTTTATTATTTGAGATTGAAAAATTCAATACTGGAATGATCTTTGTCAACAGTTGTTTTATGATAATATTTTATTGAGCTCTAAATATGCCACATTTCCAAAAAAATTATTGGAACTGATAGGTGGTAAATTGATGAATCATTTCTCACCAGTAAGACTATTTCTCTCTCCCTTAGAGGCCATAATTCCTGGACATCTCTTGTCGTGTTTTAGGTCCCCCAGGCCAGCCGTCAGGTATTGAGTGTGTGACCTTGAACTCCAGTTCCGTCAATGTCACATGGTTCCCAGGCCCTGACCATCGCAGTGCCATACAGCAGTATAAGATTGAGGGCTATAACGCTGCCGAGGGGATCTGGAAAACTGCCAAAGAACCAGAAAGTGAGTGATTCATTGTTTGTCACTTTTCACTATACCTTATTTTTTCCTTTACGGACTTTCCTTTGAGTGATTCATGCCTTTAATCTATTGCTAAGGAATGTGTCAAAAAGTTTTTGAATTAAATATGGAGAATAAAATTCCATAATACATAGCACGTTGAACTCGCCCAGTTCACAAAATACAAAAGTTTTCTTCTTTGTCAAAACTTCTTCAATTGTGATTTATTAAATTATTGTATTTGTATAACATTATAAAGGTACCAAGATCTTATTGAGGTAATTTCTGATGTGGTGTTATGGAATTCTAGTGATCACGCAGGCAGAGTTAGGGGCCAGACGAGCCACAGTGACGGGACTGAACCCGTGGAGTACCTACAAGTTTAGATTGTTGGCAAAGAACGGTTACGGATGGGGTGAACCCAGCAAACCTTCTCGTGAGTAGCTGAAACATGTTCAGTCGGTTTATTAATTGCTATTGTTTTTGTCGTGATGTTTTTCCTGTAAATGCACCAACAGTATATTAATGTTTTGGCTTTTCTAATAATTTAGTGCTTGGAAAATACAGACCAAAAAGGATGAATTTAATAATTTTTTTCCATCATCTGTATATATGTTCAGCAATAATCAATGTCAACTAGTAAAGCTAGAAACTTTCCAGCAGCCTGAATCTAATCTATCGTGAGAATTACATAAGTTTTTTAATGTTACTGAGAAGTAAAATTTTATAAAAAATGTGTGTGTGTTTGGGTGAATGTTGTCTATAGATTATGTGTGAAGTTGTTTACTTGTAGCCATGGTAACCACTGCCCAGTCCATCCCGGCCCGGCCAGTCAGGAATATCACCAGAGCTGTGGACTCCAAAGTTGGCACCCTCGTTGTGGAGTGGGAGGTGGGAGTTGATGGCCATTTTATCTTCTTTTTTTAATATCCATGATGGTTTTGATTTACTATTCCAATTTTCAAAAAGAAAATAATGTTCTTTTACCAAAAATGTAAAATTTAAATATTTTTTGTATACTTTGTGAAAAGTCTGTATTAAGCCTGTTTAGACAAAAATGTTTATATCAGTATTTTTGAAAATATAATTTTGTCAGTGGTTTTCATTTGAATAGTTGAATAAATAAATTCAAATCTTAATACATATTTTCCTGTTTTCTCACACAGGCATTTCAGTCGATCTTCAAGTAAAATTAGAAAATAGTAGCTTAAGATACACCCAAACTGTGGAAGATAACCTGTAGGTCATAAATCTTCTTTTTTTCTTTTTCCAGCCTTTACCAAGATGGGAGCAGCATGGTAACAACACAAAGTACAAGATTTACTACAGGAAAAACCAACAGGGCAAAGTCAGTGATCTAGACTGGTCTACGGTACGTACACTTTTTTAAATCAGACATATTGGTGTGCGTTATAGTAAGGGAGTTTTCTTTTCTGACACTGCCTGAATGGCTGTTAATACTGAAAATTGAAAAATCAAGTCACTAAGAATATCCTTGTCATCTCACTTGTGTTATTAAGAGGAACTGGTTCACATTTGCAGGGTATCGTGGATGACCCTGGCCATCGCTTTGCCACCACAGTTGGCGTAGATAACACATACACTCTGTATGACATCAAGATTCAGTCCATGAATGTCAAGGGCACATCCGACGCCCTCATCTCACCCATTGTCGAGATCAGGTCTGCTATGGGATGTAAGTATGCACTGACCACTGCCACTGACCACTTAATGCTGGTCAGGATTTAAGTGGTACTTGTTGGTCTACAGAATGGACTTTAGAATTGAAGTCCAGATCAAGATGTGATCTGAAGAAATGAAAATTCCTTTTTTTATTTATTATTTAAAATTTATTTTTCTTATAGTCTTTTGTTATCAAACTCTCAACTCCCAAAGAAAGAAGAAAGGTTGTCGGTCTTAAAGTGATTTTTCATAGTTTTCTTTATTATTATTAATATTATTATTTTTTTTTACTGAAAAAGAGACTTTGTTACAACAACTTTGATTACAATTAATCTTTTCCTTCCTCTCACCTCAGTGCCAGTAGCCGTCCCCAAGGACATTGTGGCAGAACAGTATAACGCCACCGCACTGGAGGTCACCTGGATACCTGTACAAAACACCTTTGTTAACCTTAAAGGTGTCCTTGCTGGATACAGGGTGAGCAGAAATTTAATAGTAAAGATTTACTGACACATAATTGACACACTTTTCTTAATCTTCTGAAAAAATATTGTTTGGCAGCCACAGTTTACAATTAACAGCTTTCATATCTTGAAAGTAAAAAACGTCTTTAAAATGTTTTTTTAAATTTAGTTTAGAGAAAGTTTCAGTGTCTGGTATGTTTTTCTTAGATTTACCACTTTACTGTAATTAAATATGTACTATCCAACTTTATGTTGCTAATAAATATTCTTCTTATTATCACTATAAGTATTATTAATATTATCATTACAGTATAAGAATTTTTCATCTTGGTGTTTTTAGTTTAATTTGTGTGTTAAGAGATTTTATCTCAGTCAGAATGAGGATTTATCCCAGTGATATAAGGATGAGAATTCATGTATTTTTGTCAGATTTATTAAATGTTTATATCAGTGATATGAGATTTAGATTAATTTATGTATTTGGTACTCAATTTTATCAGATCAACTATTGGGTCCGTGGACGTGAGAACTCCCTGATGGCAGAGGTGGCCACCATACCGGGTGACGTGGACAGAGGTCTCATCGTTGGACTGTACCCAGACACCTACTACGAAGTGACCGTCATGGTCTACAATGAAGCAGGAAATGGAGAACCAAGTCAGCCCTATCCACAGAAGACACTGAGACAACGTAAGTTTGCTCAAATTACTGGAATGGTTCTAACTTTGGGTTGTGCATATATAATTCTTTTAAGTGAAAGGGATTTGTAAAGTTGGTGTCCTTGTTGACAAATAACTTCCATCCTGTCACTGGTATTTAATTATCAGCAGAGTTCAGTATATATAGTTGTCCACAGATGCAGGTTCTACCATGTTTTTTAATTTTTTAATAGCAGTTTTTTTAACAAATACTTAATGAAAGTAGAGGTCAGGAGTTTGATCATTTGAAAAACCTAAGGGGCACCATGCATGCTGTAAGTAAGAGTTGTCGGATGAAAATATCCAGACTCAGTAGATGTGAATATTATCTTTGACTTCTCCAGCCCCCAAGGACTACCCCACAGAGGTGGAGCTACACAACGTGGACACTCACACCATTAAGGTCAGCTGGAGGGGTATCAGTACTGACCAGACTGAAGAGCCGCTACAGGGATACAAGGTGGGCTGAAGAGAATTTTTTTCTTTTAATGAAGTCATATTCCTTACCTAATTACAGTGTATTAACTGTTTTGTAAATCATCTGAAAGTTTCAGTCTAAGCTTCTTCCAATCAGGGTAGGCTGAAGAAAAACTCATTTTGAAAATCCATCAGCTTTTAAAATTTTTATTTTCTGTTGATTTTCTTTTAGGTCAAATACTGGCGCACAAGTGAGAAGATTATCGATGCCAAAGATTTTGATGCAGGCAAAGACACATTTGCTACCATCAGTGATCTCTCTGCAGGAGAGAGTTACTATCTTCGTGTCTATGGCTACAGCAGAGGGGGGCAGGGGGCCATGAGTTCCCCCATGGTCATGTTTGTCATGGGTAAGAACTAGGTTCATGTTTGTTAGCAAGTTTGTCATGGTATATAGGAACAGTGCATGTAGTCTTTGGTCTTGGGTTGAAGATGAATATATTTAACAGTTAAAGGGATAATAACTCTTCGTTTCGGCCAAAAAATGAATTTTCCTGGAGTAAACAACAATTTTCCCATACTTACCCATGGTTAATGAATCCATTTTTACATTCAAAGTTAGTCCCTGGTTTTTTTCTAAAAAGTTTAGTTTTTTGTTAAAATCTCTTAAGAGATTTTAACAGAGTATAGCCATCAATGGAGGTCACGTGGTCTAAAGACAAGCTCAGATATCAGAAAAATAGCTATAACTGCCGTTTTTGTGGTAAAACAGAATATATTATAATGCTGTGAGTTACTCACAATGTTTTATTGAGAAATATAGATCTCATATGAAGAGTTATTATCCCTTTAACTTGCTGTGCAGTCAATTTTGTAACTTTCATTATAAAATTATTTGATTCTTGGTATCCCACAATTTTTGTTTTGTCATTGATATTTATTCTTGATGCTTTGATGATTTTTATCTCATCTTTATTTTGATTACATTTTATTCAATATTACAGCTAAATCGGGTTGTACATATACCCAAATCATCCCTGAGGCATCCTATGTAGAAAAGTGCAGCTCCTGTCAGCATCTCGCCTCTGGCTTACTACTCTTGACTGCTCTGCTAGCACAGATACTGAAAACCATTTTATAAAAGGTAGGTTTTTAAACGTTTTTTTTTTTTTTTTTTTACACAGAAATCCTTGATTCTATGAATTTACTATAGGTAAAAGTATTCTGCCAGCTGTCAGTGCATAACTTTTGGTACTTTTAATATTATAATTGATTTTATGATTTTAATTTGAAAAACATTGGTTACATATTCTTTTCAGACTTTTATTGATTAGTAAGCAAAAAAGGTTTATAAAAACCAATCATAATTAGCACTATGTTTTCACTGTGATCTGAAAGAAAGAAATATATGTATAATTTTTATGTTTCAGAAAACCGCCATTGCTCCATGTAAATATCTGTTCTTGGGGACCATTCCATTACATAACTCCATCAAGTCTTTTTTCCTGCCATTCCTCAGATAATGTGGTCATGTGATAGACTAGTCATGTGACAACCAGAACATGTGATAGACTGGTCAGGTGACTTTCATATCACATGACTGTTGGACCAAGACAAGCTGTAAATATTCACAGGGGTTTTATATAATGAAAAATATTCTGTATATTAGGGACAATTTTTGCAAATAGAAATTTAATTGTAGATACATTTACTACTGCCTATTTTGTTGGAATGGAAAGAAGCCATTTTAGGCCTTTAGGTACAAATGTAGGTTTTGTAAGAGAAGAACCTCTCATTAATATTTCTCATGTGCATTTAAAAACTTAATTTTTGTACTTGCTTTACTGAGCTCTGGCGAATTGTGAAAGAAACTTGAGTATTCTCATGTTGTATACTTCCATCTGTATACTGCAACTGAAGATGAATCTTACATTTCAAGCACAACTCTTTGCTTGATGTGCATCTTAAACATATACCTTCTATACAAGAGGAAAACAGTAAAATATATATAGACTTAAGTGATGATGAATTTTGTAAATTTGATGCTGTAGATTTATATTTTTATCACAGCGGCTGATATCTTTTATTTGGTAGGGGGCTTGTGTATCAAGCGTGAAATGTTAAATTATACAAAGATATTCATGATCAGGGCCCTCATTAATAAACTATGAGTGAATGTGGAGGATAGCTATGAATTCATTTCAACAAATTTTTATTTAGTGTATATACAAGACTAAGTGATATGTATGAGAAGTTACCCCAAGGTTAGTGAATTAGTTGCTACAAGGTTAATTACAAGTAGAAGTTTTAGGTGTAACATAGTTTTATTCTGTAAAGATTGCATCAAAATGCAAGAACATGTTTTTGTACAAACTATTTAGTCTTAGATATTTACCTATATTCATGAATAGGACTAGTTTTTGATAGAAGAGCTTTTATAACTTGTATATAATCCTGACTAAGAATTTGTTATCACAAAGAGAGGAGGAATTGAAATTGAAAAATTGCCCAAAAAAAATCTTCACTAAAAATTGCTCTTCATCTCGCGTATAAAGGATGACTCTCATATTCAACACTTAAAGTATCAGACAATTTTTAGATTGTGTTAATATTATAAGTTCAAGAGGTTATGTGCTCTATCAAGGTTCATAAATTTGCTGTTTTTATGTAATTTTTTCTTTATTTTTAAAGTTTTAATCTTAGTGTTTTTTTTAAAAGGGCAACCCAAGATAAAAAAAAATTAAAAGCTGCTGCCAAAGAAAACATTTCTTTGGTTTAACAGTTACATATATATAGCCTAACTCAGTCTATTATGAAAAAGTGTTTCCAGGCCACTTTTTTATCATTAATTCATCTGTGAAAATTATAATACGTTTGTGTTATGGGGTGAGCACTACGCCTGGGAAGATCGTGAAAGATAAACATTTTTCTAGCAATAATTGTTAACAAGATAAAAAACTGTTCTAGCATTGTATCAAAAAGACGTCATCTCATGTTTGTATGTCTGAGAATAAATGAAGAAATCTTTTGAAAAGAATGTGTTTATTATTTTCTTTATAGTTTAAAAGTAACAGCTTGGGGACTGAAGGGGATGATATCTTTTCACTTGGCTGGAAAGGCCTCATAAAACGAATTTTCCTGGGGTGAATGATAATTTTGCTATGCATGATGCCAATGGCTAATGAATCCTTTCCGAAATCCAATGTCAGTTGGTTGATTTTTTAGAAAGAAAACGAATTTTGTAAAAAAAAAAAAATGTTAAGTTCTCAATACCGTATTACATCTCAGTACGCAATCTCTTATTGCTTAATTCTTCAAATTATTACTGACAGTGAAATGTAAATTGTGTACATTTTTATTGTCAGTATATTGTTATATTTGCAAGAAATCAGCTGAAATTCTATAAATGCGCAACACAAGCACCGACAATATAATACGCGCGAATTTTCTCCATAGACATACTCCTTTGCAAACGATTGTTTTCGCGCGGCTGAATTAGAAGCTAGCATGAGCAAAGCTCCAATGCAAGCGCGTTTTCTATTGGTCATCCTAGCTGAATAAACCAATCGATAACACGATAATGTTTCTGATGAGCATAATTTTCAAAATGGCGCGGGACAACAGCAACAGCGCCACTGGCAAAGGAAGCGAGAAAGATTTGGTGAGAAATCTTAGTATTTAAAGATTCAGAATTGCACACCCAGTCATAATTCTACCTTGGGTCAACTTTTGCTTGCAATTGGCTAACAGAACGTCCCCAACTCGTAGCACCCTGCGAGACATAGTAGAAATGGTGAATCAAAATTTTAGCGTCAAACTGCAACCATCATCGATCAAAGTAAAAAGAGACTATTTAGAAACCTGTAATGTTAAGTACAACAGTGTGTGTTGCATGTGGTGCTGAAATCAAAGCACTAAAACGAACCCGTAGTAAATGTTCATAGTGAATATAAGTCGCGTGTTTCATCAGTTTCAAGGGTTGCTTTCTACATAACAATATGTTAATTAATAATAACAGTTGGATAGTACATGTTAATTTACTAAAGGGCCAGTTCTTAGAAAAACATGTTCGACATTAAAATACATTCTAAAAAAGTTTTCAAGTATTGCATTAGAATTGAATCTTTGGATGTATTTGACAAAATTATAAAATTATTGAAGAGTTGACAATGCACAGAAAATAAAGGCCTTGAGGCTCTCGCTGATCTCAGTCTTGTCACTTTAAATACATGTACATGGGCATTATAATATAAAACTGTTCTGGTTTTGGTAAAAGGTGGTGGATCATGTGGTCAGCGCTGCAAATTTTTGTAGCAGTCTTTTACACAACTTGTCACACCGACATTGAAGTGATGCAGTATTGTAAGATTGGAGTGCTTCCTGGTATGAGTTTTCCAGACATAACTTGAGGCACTGTAATAGTAAAATTACATAAAATGGTTATAAAGAAAAAAATGTATTGATATTATCATAACAGCACTATTCTTTAACAAAAATCAACAAATTAGAGGGCATGATCACTACATGATAACCAGCTTATTATAAAGAAGCAAGTCTGATTATGGCAAAAAAAAAAAAAATTAAATTTAAATATCTGCAGCTGCATTAAATCATAAAGGCCACAAGAAGAAATAACATAATCACACATGGTTTCAAAGAACTGATGTAAAAAAATCACACTAATATTCCCCACTTGGAATTAGAATTTTGACTAGCTAATTTACTACAGTGGAGTGCTAAACCGTACCAAATGGCACTGTTCACCCTCTAAAATACCAAAGTTTTAAGCAGGCCCAGGACCCCACGCCAACTAAGGGGGGGTCGGCTTTGCATCCGCGGACCCCCCCCCCCCTTTCAAATAATCCTGGATCCGCCCATGTTATACTGCTAAAATTATTAACATACCTGATCTCTTCACTCGTGCTTGAAGGGGTGTATCACCCAATTCCTCCTCTGAAAGGCTAAAAAATCATTCCTTATAATCATATTCATTGACAATATTATTAAATTTACAAATACCCACTAGTACTCGAGTTACATTGTATATCTCATGGGATTCCCCTGCGAGAATATGGTGTGAGGTTAGTCTGTAAGTACTGGTAGATGACCACATTGAGCAGAAAAGGGTATTCCTCCTGCTTTAC
This sequence comes from Lingula anatina, assembly GCF_051362555.1. Lineage (NCBI taxonomy): Eukaryota > Metazoa > Brachiopoda > Lingulata > Lingulida > Lingulidae > Lingula > Lingula anatina. The sequence goes on from NC_141772.1 coordinate 23,863,235, forward strand.
AGAACTATACACCTCAGGGGTAAACATTGAGCAGAAAAGGGTATTCCTCCTGCTTTACAGAACTATACACCTCAGGGGTAAAGTGCACTATCTCGCTTCATATAACTAGTAGTACGTACCCAGTGCGAGTGATTTGGCTGCGAGTGCGTTACCCGAGGAAACGTTAATTATTAGCAGTTATCTACGCTTTTTAACTTCCTCTGCCAGACATTTTGATTTCCACTGCCATCTTCCCATTTTAAAGTAATTTTGGTAAATATAACTCGCTTACCTGCAAAGATTCGGTGAGCAATTCCTCTTCTCCTTCACGTCCACGCTCACCTTCGAAACGACATGCTGTCTGCATTTGTTTACATCTCGTATCTGAGTCGAGAAGCCGCGTTATTTCAAACTGTGTCAAGATGGCTGACGCCCGGGGTTCGAAAGTGGACGGTGAATATGATTCTTTTTTTCGATATTGATTAAGGCCATTTACCTGCCATTTTATGCTTTACCCATAGCAATTGTTCTCAGATAAGTTAAATAAGAAGCAATCCATGCACTAAAAAGGCGTTTTTAATCCTATTTTTTGTCCCTTTAAAAACATAGTTGCTTGTATTCTATCCAATGCTTTGAAAATATCGGCAGAGAGAGTGAATTGTATCACAGTAATGTTTCTAATTCTTTTTAGGAGATGACTCTTATGATGATAGAGGAACTCACGGAATTCTTTGATACCCAGAATTCCCAAATGGACTCTGCTCTATTCCCCTCAGGCTACATCGGTTTGGATACAGGATATAAATCAATGATAAGGATGGACGGAGCTCCCATTCTTCCTCCAGTGGTAGGCACACCCCTCTTACCCTGAGCCCATTTTACACTATTGTTTTTAACTTTATGACCACAAATTTTGATCATCTCTAATTCTGTATAAAGGTGTTTTAGTTTACTAAAATTAAGTAGCTTTTGCTTTAGAATTGTAATACAAAGGCAGTATTTCACTGAAGACTTCAAGTGAACTGCTACACTAATCTAGCAGAGCTTTTCACAGGCAAATTTCTTTTGGTCTTTATAATCTTTGTAAAAGTCTATGACTAGGAATTAAGTGAGTATTGATACTGTTTACAGATGACACATGAGAGAAGAGAGGAGATGCAGCAATACAAGCGTCAGGCAGTGATAGCAGAAACCAGGTTGAAAAGCAGAAGAAGAGAGAAACTGTTGGCCAAAGTCCAGTCCATTGTAGATGAGATTGAGGTAAGTTATCTAACACGTGCTAACTTTAATGTCAAGTTTGTAAAGAATATGGATTTATAAACAAGTGTCTATGTTAAGCTTTCATTTAAAAAAAGAACACTTTTTATAGGAAAATCAAGTGATTTTCATATGCTTTCTGATGTAGAACAAGGCATATTTTAAACATTTTGACAATGTTTAAATTAAAGTGTTGGATTTTAATTCAGCTTTTGAACTCATGTAAACTGCACCCAACTTCTCATATAGTCACGATAAACAGCCATGCATGCACACGCACACACGCACACACACACACACACACACTGATGATAGATTATGTTTAATTTATACACTATTGCTCAATTAAATGATAATTTTTGTAATTTTAGACAAGAAGAACCCCATCTCCACAACAAGAGGGCCAGCCAACTAACCAAGGTGTTATCACAGCCACTATGACCACCACAACCGCTATTATGACCACATCTCCTACAACACAGCAGGGGTCTTCTACTTATGATAACCAGCCAGATGTGACAGACAGCAGTGGCAGTGACAGACCAGTCACAGTGTCTGGTAGCTGTGCCAGCAGTGGAAGCAGTGTCAGTGAACTCAACAGGACAGTCATTGAAACCAGCACTTTGTTGAAGGAGAAGTCTAAAATAAACAGTGCCAGTGATACTGTAGAAAACACTACTCTAAACAACTCTAACAGTGAGAAAATCCAGACACTAGATGGTGCTGGTGGTGCTTTAGAAATGACAGGTGCTGTTGGATCTGACAATGTGAAAGACCAGAGTAGTAGCAGTGGCCATGATAGTGGCTTTGTCACAGGGTCTGTGGCGCCATCTACAGACTATACAGACAGTCAGTTGCCTAACTCTGAACTGCCTAACTCTGATCTGAGTGACTTGTTAAGCCGTGTTGTACTCAGTCCTACAGACGGAGAAACAGCAGACAAAGTGCCAAATGTTGTGAAGCCTGGAGATCAGAAAACACCTGAAAAAGTAAATGAAGTTGGTCAGAGACCAGATGATGTCAAGGGAGGAAATGACCAGTGGCACAGTAATAGCAGTCCCAGAACAGAGAGTGTGTGTGACAGTGAGGCTGTGAGTTATATGGGAGAATACTGTGCTCTTCCTACCCCAGCACCAACCGGAACTGCTACTACTCTACCCAGTAGTGGTGATCAGCAGTTACTGACACCAGATGTCTCTGTTATCCCATACGAGACCAACTCCGTGGTGATTAGCTCCTCAGTACCTTCTTCTAGTCAAAATCAACCTCTTCTGTCCATAACTCAAGCATCGATGGGATCTACTGCCAGTAAACCAGAGCAGTTGCTGTCACAAAAGTCTTTAAACCCAGACTCTGTTGTCACTGCCACTAACACTGCCAGTACTGATCTAAGACAATACATGCAAGGTTCACTAGACACCATGGCCAGCTCTCTCACACTGAAGGAAGAAGCTGTAGGTAGCACTGCTGGTTTGAAGAATCTAAGCCAGGAAAAGATAAGTCCTGGGTCTAATTTAGAGACTAAGTCTACCCCAGGTCAAAGCCACTTGCGCAAGTCTTCATACACTCTGGAGCATCCGTCCCCAGCACTGCTGATGGCTCATGGTCAGATGAAGACTAATACTGGGGTAGCTGGCACTGAGAGCAGTAAGTGGAACTTGGGTGTCAAATATTTTAAGTGTGTGTTACTTTATTTGTGTGATTCAGCCAATTGTAGTCTTATACAAATAGGAAATGGAAAATTAAATCACACTCCAGACTCCAGCATGCAGGTAGTATGAGCTACAGTGTTTAGTCTGTCTCTGCTAGACTTAAGTTTACTGGAGAAGTATATGTGCGATAGAGTGGTACCATTAGTGAAACTGAATCTGATGTTAATCTAACTAAAATTATCAAAATTACTTAGCAGGTTTTGAACCCTCAGGTAGAGACAAGCCCAGCACAGTACAGAGGAAACTGAACTATGAAGAAGAAGAAGAGCTGGTCACCCCCAGAGACAGTCTGGACAGACACAGCTCCAGTAGGAAGGACGTCCAGGACTCCGAGGCCGAGGGGAAGAGAGAGCACCTGCAGAGATACCTGGCTCAGATCAGTGCACAACCCACTGTGTCACTCCCTGGGGACCAGTCTGTAGTGGTAAGTTATGAGAGAGAGAGAGAGAGAGAGAGAGAGAGAGAGAGAGAGAGAGAGAGAGAGTGGCTCAAATCAGTGCTCTGCCGACTGTGTCACTCCCTGGAGACCACTCTGTGGTGGTAAGTTATGAGAGAGAGAGAGAGAGAGAGAGAGAGGAAGGGAGGGTGTGGCTCAAATCAGTGCTCAACCCACTTTGTCACCCCCTGGAGACCACTCTGTGGTGGTAAGTTATGAGAGACAGGGCGCGGTAGCTGGTAGCTTGGGTCTGGAGATTATCAAACTATTTAGAAAGGCCACATGTTCACTGGGCTGTCCTAATAGGGACAACTAAGTCTTCCTTGTGGTACATTTATCAGATATATTATATATTATAATATTATAATATTATATTCCAGCCCAGTGTATCACAGCCCCCCAAGGACAGCCCAGGGTTCCTGTTCAGTACGAGCTCTATGTCAGGTCTCTGTGGGGGCAGTGAGGAGGTGTTGAAGAACCAGGCTAGACAGTTTGAACAGCTTAGACAACAGCTGGTGGGACAACAGAAGTCTCAGGTAATAGAGGGGTTCTCTAATCCTCTAGTTATATCTGTTGTTCTATATTATATTATATTGTTAAAGAACCAGGCTAGACAGTTTGAACAGGTCAGACAACAGCTGTTGGGGCAACAGAAGTCTCAGGTAATAGAGGAGTTTTCTTATCCTCCAGTTATATCTGATGGTATTACCTCTGTCAGGGAGGTTATGTTTTCTCCCCTGTTTGTCTGTTTGTTTGTCTGTCACCAACATAACTCAAAAAGTTATGGACCAATTTTGATGAAATTTTTAGGGTAGGTCAGAAATAGGTCAACTTAGAAGTGATTAGTTAATGTTGGTGATCTGGATCAATAATCAATCAATAATAATAAAAAAATTGCTGCCTTGGCGGAGGTCTGCGCTCTCGGAGTGCTTTTCTAGTAAATTATATATTCTGTTGTCTGGTAATATCAGTCTGGTGATAGCCATCAGTTCAAGGCCATTGGCTAGTAGAATTGGTTTCAAACCAGAAGAAAAAGAATTAAAATTCGTTTGAAGGTTGGATAAAAGTAGATCTTTGAAGAGGTGTTTTGAAGGACTTGTATGATTAAATGGGTGCTTTTCAAATAGATTTAAAGGTTACATATCTTACATTCTCATTGTGAAAGACTTCTTAATTTTTTAAATTCAAAATTCAGAAACTGAACTGAAATTGATGGTTTCAAAACTGTTTTATTTTCCATCAGCTTGCGGCTCTGCTTCTCCAGCAACAGAGGGAGCAGATGCTGCTACAGCAGGAGTTGGAAGAGCAAGAACAGAGGTTCCAGCTTGCTAAGCAACAGTTGCTACAGCAACAGGGGAGACAGATGGAGAGGGCCAATGCTGAGCAGTGGTTGAAACAGGTTGATTACGATTGCGTCTTGTTTACCAAAATCCATCAACATATTATGTGTTAAAAAAATAAAATACTGGAATTCATTTTGTCTAGTTGATGGTGTTCTTCTCACAGATTTCAGTAGTCCAACTCAGAATACAGATGAACTATTCTCGGTGAACAAGACATAAGTTCTCAAGTTCAGTATGAGATTTTAAATAACTTCTTCTAATATGTGAAAATATGCTTGGGTGCCGAAGTTAAACATAAATAGTATTTTAAGTTTCATCACTTCTCACTTTGCAGGTCAACCAACAACAGAGTCCACATGTCCAGCAGATGTCCAATCCGTCCACTCCCCAGGGCTGTCACATAACTGACCACCACCTCACTAGGTCTGGGGGACATGACAGTGACGATATAGCCCTGGACCAGGTCCATATTGTCAACAAACCTGGACATCAGCTTCCCAGTGGTCAGTTACCTAGTGGTCAGTTTTATAGCAGTCGGTCACTGCCCAGTGGCCAGTTACGGCAGAGTGGGCCATCGTCAAAGGAAGCATCCCCAAATTGGCAGAGTCAGAAGGTTGTGTCACCTAGGCAGAGGCTGGGAGAGAAAAGACACAATGTGGTAAGTGGAGGACAGGCTGGCAGGGAATGAGGACATTTGTGGGCTCATTTACATAGTGCTGACATCTGGTGGTTGTATACACCTTTACACAAACATAGTCACATGTACACACACTATTACTGAGAATAAGACCAGATACTCACGGTTGTAGTTGTCATGTGAAAAAAAATCAGTTTATTGATTTAAAATATCTGAAGTTAAATGTACAGTTGTGTAATTGTTTTCATTTTTAAACATTTCATAAATATCTATGAGGCTTCTAATACAATGTAAGTAAAAAAAGAATAGCCATGGCAAGCATATATTTTGGAGGTGGTAATAGTAGAGTTAACCTGTGATTATGTGTTGCTCTAACGTGAGGAATGAACCAGGGTAAACTCACCCCTGTATTCTGGTTGCAGGCTATCACCCCGGCCATGGAGAGAAAGTTCTGTATGCTGTCAGCAGCTGTAAAGGGTTACCTTACCAGAAGATTGTACAGGACAGAGAAAGTCCAGGCTATTATACAGACTATTAAGGTAAGTTTACGTGGGCTGCTCTCAAACAGTCAAAACTTCTGGGGTTTTACAGACCAATCCCCATCCCAGCTTTCTGTTGGATGAAACAAATGATGGAGTGAAGTTTCCGAGAGCTTTTCTTTCTCTCACTGAATGTGTGTTTTATTGAAAGATCATCATACTCAGATCTAGAAGAGCCGAGTGCTAGCTAGGCTGTGACTTTAACATGGCGGACCTACATGAAAGGAAGACCGCTTAATCCTGTAATGGTCTCTCCTCCTCTCACACACCTCCCCACGTTCCTGCAGGGGTACAGTAATTAAATCTCGGCTCAATTCAACTGTGTGAGAGGAGGAGAGACCATTACAGGATTAAGCGGTCTTCCTTTCATGAAGGTCTGCCATATTTAGGTCGCGGCCTAGCTAGCACTCGGCTCTTCTCGATCTGAATGGGGCCTATGTTAAAGATCTAAGTGATTGCTCATATTTTCTCTTGAAATAATTTCTCCCTGTTTCCCAGGATACCACAGACTAATATTGCAGTGAGGTTTCCGAGAGCTTTTCTCTCTCTTACTGAATGTGTTTGTTATTGAAAGAGATCATTATATAATACCACAAAATATCAAAATGATGATTTAGATTTTCTCTTCAAAAATTGTTCTCCCTGTTTCCTAGGATACCACAGACCTAGCCATTAGCATCCAAAGTGAGAGTCCATCTAGGAAGATGGCGTACCTGAACCAGGACAAGAATCTCCAGGACAGGGTGATTGCACAGGTAGAGAGATACTGGGTTTAGTTCACTTTAAAGATTAAAAGTTAAGAGAGTAGTTTTATTTAACAGGATGGCATTAGTTTTGAAGTGTTTAAATTGTTGAGTGCAGATAGGCACACTTGCACTTTTGCTTTCTTTTTTAATTTTGATTGAATTCTTTTCTAGAAAAAAAACCTACTTTATCAAGCCAATGATTAACTGCTTGAATAATGTCACAGTTCACAATTTTAGACATTAATGAGAAATTGTTAGTTAGCATTATCTTACACATTAACCTTTCCTCCAAATATTGACTGTCACATTTTGGTTTCAGTTGAGAGCCGGGTTGCTGGAAATCCATGACATATTCTTTGGGCTGCCAGGCTGGGAGAGGATGCAGATCATAGCTCAGGACCGACAGCTAGAGCAGGAGAGACTGGCCAAACAGAATGTAAGTATACAGGGAATATCTTAATACTGCCGTCTTTATTATGCTTAGACATTTTATCTATCTGTATGGTTTCAATGATGATGATGATCAGTGGCTTGAAAATTCAACATATAGTGGAAACCCTGTCAAATGTTATGTTCATTGTTTAACAATTCAGTTCAAAATCTTCAATTTTATTAAGGACAGTAAAATTTGCTTGTTTTAATTGCAAGTGATGGAAAATTTAATATTGATATGACTTGTTGTATTATTCTGGCGAGAGTTTAGTAGAATATTTTAATATTTTATTAATTCAGAAGAATGAACAGAAGAAGAAAAGACTGAGTGCAGCCACACAGAAAGCCCTGGAGAGAAAGAAGAAAGCACAGTATCCTTTAGTTACTTTAAATTAAGGGCAGAATATTATCTGACTGAAGAACCTGAAGAAAAATATGTGCTGAAAAATAAAATTCATGAAAAGGGTACAGATTTCGTTGAAGAAAGGTGTGAAGTATACTGACAATCAGTGAAAAGGCATCGTTTTTTTAATCAAATAATATTTTAAGTTCCTTTGGAACATTAAGAAAATAACAGTTTTCCTGTGAAATATGACTCCTTATTCAGTCAAATAAGGTGACTCTCTTATGACCAAACAAGTGCATTTGTACTGTTTTATATGGTTGGAATTGATTCGCGGTAAAAAAGTACAAGAAAGTTTTCTTATGCTTTTTCATTGACTGTCAGTATATATGGTGAATTTTTGCACATGTAATATGATAATAGTAGTATGATAATTTAAAAGGAAGACACTTTCATAACAATCCCAGTCTTTCACAAATGTATTATCATTTAAAAAATCCTCAACCCTGCTCAAGACTAGCAGAGTCTGCAGTGTTTGGTCATTCTATGCGTCCCAAGACGTCCCCAGAGACCAGTAGCCCCAAGGTGGCCAGGACTGACCTCAGGTAGGAAGATAGGGGGGGAGTTTTTAAATATTTTTATGTACAGACACAGATGTGTCTGTACATATTGCCATCACCTGCGTCTGTCGTCGCCGTCGTCGCCGATGGCGATGCCGATGCCGATGCCGTCGCCGTGCACTTTCACTGTAAACACGATAAGTGGAACACAGTTTTATTTTTTGGTTTTATATTTACAGAGCTGATGAATATTCATAAAACGCCGGTCAAGTTCGAAAATCAGCATGAACGGGCCATTATTGTAGAAGTTATGCTGTTTTATCACTTTTCAGCATATATGCAACCCTGTAAACACATTTTAAGGAAAACCGTTAGGCCTGTTGTCATGAAAGTCACAAGAGTAATCAATCTTACTAAAACGCAGGTCAAGTTCGAAAATCGGCATGATCGGGCCACTATTTTAGTAGTTATGCTGTTTTTTCCTTTTTTTCAGCATATGGGCAAAACTGTAAACACAATATAAGAAAAACAGATAGGCCAATTGTCATTAAACTCACAGGAGTGGTCAATCTTACTTAAACGCAGGTCGAGTTCTAAAATCAGCATAATTGGGCCATTATTTTAGAAGTTATGCTGTTTTTTCACATTTCCTCACATTCAATTCTTAGGCATGTTAACAGTCTTATTATTTTACTAATAAGATACATTAAAGTGTTTGTTTGACTTCCTGCATCTTTACAACATTGTGAGTTGATTATGTAAAAATGATGGTAAACTTGTTATCGTGTATTGTGTAATAAAGTGTCAAAAATGGAAATAAACTCATATCATTGCAGTTTGTCAGATTCAATCATTCACTATGTTCAGAATCTCAGAATGGAGGAAATTGGACATTTAACACTATTCTATTGATATTTTTCCCATCTCATCAATTATTTTAGTTGATCATATAAAAATTGCAGTAAACTGTTTATTTTGTTTTATGTTAAAAAAAGTGTTAAAAATGGAAATAAACCCATGTCAGAACAGTGCTGTCTTGTTTCACATTTCCTCAGATTCAATTCTTAGGCATGTTAACAGTCTCATTATTTAACTAATAAGACATGTAAAAGTGTTTGGTTGACATTTCCTGCATCTTTACAACATTATTAGTTGATTATGTAAAAATGATGGTAAACTTGTTATCGTGTATTGTGTAATAAAGTTTCAAAAATGGAAACAAACTCATATCATTGCAGTTTGTCAGATTCAATCATTCACTATGTTCAGAATCTCAGAATGGAGGAAATTGGACATTTAACACTGTTGTATTGATATTTTTCCCATCTCATCAATTTTCTTAGTTGATCATATAAAAATGGCAGTAAACTGTTAATTTTGTTTAATGTTTAAAAAATTGTTAAAAATGAAAAAAAAAAAAAAACATTTCAGAACAGTGCTGTCTTGTTTACATTTTGGCATTTTCAAGTTGTGACTTTGAAGTTCCATGGGCCTGAAGACCTTTGCTAGTCACATTTTCTGAATATCCATGATACTAATATTTTATTATTAAAAATTGATGGTCATTATGCTGTTAAACATTATGTAATATTGCATCAAAATTTGAAAAAAACCTATTTTGGGCACTGCTCCCATGATGACCATTTAAGAAAAACCATGTCACTTACTGTTCTCAAACAGTACAGTGAATATATATATATATATATATATAGATGTGTCTGTACATATTGCCATCACCTGCGTCTGTCGTCGCCGTCATCGCCGGGGCCGGCGCCGTGCACTTTCATTGTAAACACGATAAGTCGAAGGCAGTTTTACTTTTTGGCTTTATATTTACAGAGCTGATGAATATTCATAAAACGCAGGTCAAGTTCGAAAATCAGCATGATCGGGCCATTATTGTAGAAGTTATGCTTTTTTTTCACTTTTCAGCATATATGCAACACTGTAAACACATTCCAAGGAAAAGCGATAGGCCTGTTGTCATGAAACTCACAGGAGTAATCTATCTTACTAAAACGCAGGTCAAGTTTGAAAATCGGCATGATTAGGCCACTATTTTAGTAGTTATGCTTTTTTTTTCACTTTTCAGCATATATGCAACACTGTAAACACAATATACGAAAAACAGATAGGCCAATTGTCATTAAACTCACAGGAGTGGTCAATCCTGCTAAAACGCAGGTTGAGTTAAAAAATCAGCATAATCGGGCCATTATTTTAGAAGTTATGTTGTTTTTACACATTTCCTCAGATTCAATTCTTAGGCATGTTAACAGTTTCATTATTTAATAAATAAGATATGTGTTTGTTTGACATTTCCTGCATCTTTATAACATTGTTAGTTGATTATGTAAAAATGATGGTTAATTTGTTATCGTGTATTGTGTAATAAAGTTTCAAAAGTGGAAATAAACTCATATCATTGCAGTTTGTCAGATTCAATCATTCACTATGTTCAGAATCTCAGAATAGAAGAAATTGGACATTTAACACTGCTCTATTGATATTTTTTCCCATCTCATCAATTTTCTTAGTTGGATCATATAAAAATGGCAGTAAGCTGTTAATTTTGTTTTATGTTAAAAATTGTTGAAAATGGAAAAAAAAAAACATTTCAGAACAGTGCTGTCTTGTTTAAATATAAAAATGTGTTTTTTTAGATCAACGTTTTTTCATTTAATCTGTTATATATAAACAGGATTTCTGATTGTGGCATGTCAGGAGAATAAGCAATTTATATTGTCTATTTTACTTTTTGGACGGTTTTGGTGAGCTTGAGTAATTTCAATTAGACTTTTGCTTATATATATTTCAATGAGCATTTATGTGTTATAAATCTTAACCTGGATTAACAGAAAGCCAGGATATGAGTGTTCTGTTAATTGGTATTGATATCTTACAGTGGTCCTCTCCGCAGACAATACCAGTCTCTGTTCTCTAAGGCACTTAAACCAACACATGGAAACCTGTCACCTATCAAACCAGTGTCTGATAAAGAAAATAGGTATGGTTATACAGTGTGTGTGTGTGTGTGCGTGTGTGTGACGTACAATTCTCTTTGTTCAATTTTTCAGATTCTGTCAGATTTATAAGTTTAATGGGTTTTTAATTTTTTTTTTTTCAATTATGACTTTTTATTTTTTCTAGGTTGAAAGTTGCTCCAAAGGAAGTTGCTGGAAAAATTAATGCATTTTCTGTAACAGGTAAGTTGGAGTTTGCACCCACCTGTGTAGGCTTATTGTCTTTTCTAAGACCACCACAACTTGTTTCCAAATGCTGTTTTTAATGTCAGACTTAGATAGAAATATTCATTGTTTGATTATTTAACTTATATATCATACTTTATCTCCATATTCTGATGTTTGATGTTGTCCTTGCAGGAGGAGGAGCCCAGAAGTCTGCCAGACGTAATCTCCAGTCAGCTCTTGGAAGTCCTAAGAGAAAAACAGCTGTCAAATCTACTACGAAGCCAAAACTGAATAATGTGTCTAGAGCAGCATGGAGATAGCAGAAATAGGACACTTGCCAAATACATGACAATGTACAGTTCCTGTTTTACTGTATTTGATGGAATTTTGAAAATTTTACTTAAAATTTTTTGGGGCCCAAAGTTGACGGGATCAGTGTGACCCTGAGACTGTAGACTGGTGGTAGAGTCGACTCTGAGCTGCTTTCAAAACAGCAACTGGCTTAATAATCTCAAGCATTTTCCCATTTGATGTAAAGCAAGTGGGTTAGAAGGTACCACAGAATGTTTTCTTATGGGTGTGTAATTCATCTATGTTGCAGAATCTTTTTATAACCTTTGGAGAAAGATTCCAAAGTTAAATCTTTCAAATGCTTGACGCCAATTTTCAGATTTCGATTTTTCTGTCTTGGTGTACTGCCATGCACTTATTAGGCTTCTTGCAGCGCTTAATCTCTAAAGACAGTGATTATATATATGCCAATATATAATTGTATGTATACTTTTTCTCATATTTACATATGACTGTGATAAACTGCTTATTTACATTTTTTATCGAGAAATTGGGTTCTTGTCTTGATTGAAATAAAAATGTGAAAAAGACCCAACCGTTGTTTATGGTTTTGATAAATCTGTTTCATTTCTTCTTTGGTTGTGAAATAATTCTAATGAATACAACGCTGCACCTAAAAGAATTGGGTCGTACAATGCAATTTTTCAATCATTAAATTTGTAGTTTTGTGCGGGTGTAAACCGCCAGCGCAGGAGGGGACAAAATATATGGCTCGAGACAACTAGATGAACAGTCTTCCATCATATCACTTATATCATCCTTCACCACTTAAACACGCTATCCATATTCTTGAATGTTATTAAAATATACGGCCTATCTGTAGTAATGTCCACCCAAACACTGTCAGCGTCTTCTCTGAAGTGCGCAATCCACTCTAGCGCTGCGGATCGTGCAGTGTACACAAGGCAAGCAAATTCTGCAAAAATAGTTTGGGTTATTTCCGCATGTAATGATTTCCAATTTTTTACTGGATAAAGAAAATGGGGAGCAACTTTACTAAAGCCAAATAATAGTTTCAAATGAGCGTTTACTCGTTGTGTTTGTTACTATTGAACATTCAACTCGTTTACAGTACAAACGCAATTGAAAACGTTTATTGCCAGACGACTGAGCGACAGCGAGAAACAAAACTTGTTTGTTAAGAAATAGCAACATATGAACAAAAGCACATGGGTATCTTTTTCCATAAAAAAATAATAATTCAGATCTTTGATACACGCACTGTCCTTTTCTTTACGGCTACGGTCTCTTTTCTGTGGCGATTTCTTTAACATTTTTTTTTTCATTATTTTTTATTTGACCTTTTCGAAAGTCATGACAACTGATATATTCAGGGCAAGGCAGTTTCCTGATAAATGTTAACTGAACATGCAGCTATTGTCCCCGGCTGCCTTTCAGTCATAATGAACGGCTTTGTCGCCAAAACAAACTCAAACAAGGTTATTTACATTTAGTGAGGTGTCATAAAGACAAGTTTACCAACAGTGGTGCGAGCTGTGAGCGAGCAGCGTATCATGACATTGTGGCTGGGTCAGTGCCATTAGCTGACCAAACGCTGCTTAACAACACTGACACAGCGAAAATTAAGTCCTGAATAAAAGGTAATTCTTTTTCGTAAGAAGAATTTCGTTGGTCTTAACTGAGATCCGGTTGCGCGCGCAGGTCACTTTAGGTTGCACGCTAGTTGAAGCAAGGAGTCTTGGTGCAATACTCCTTGGTTGAAGGGCGAATTTGTCTAGTGACGCTGATCTTTTTCACCGAAACGTAGTTTTGGGTGATTTTTATTGTGCACGTGGTGCATGCTATATCGTTATAGACAGTGGTCTTGCCGTTTGCAACGGTATTTGGCGCAATTTCAGTCAGGTTTCGTCGTCTGCTTCTGAACACGTGGTGTCATGGCGGACGAAACTACATGTAGTACCATTACTAAAAATGGACCTGAACACGTGAGTGATGGCAGGAAGGGTAAAGGGAAGTCGGCTTCCAAAAACCCTAAGTCTGTGGAGAAATCCTCGTCAGAGGATAATATTATGTCATTACTTGTATCTTTAAAAGCCTCTGTGGACGCTCAGGACGGCAGGTTAGAGAACATCGTCAGCCGTATTGATAATATGGAGGCGCAATATTCTCAGTATGACGACGAAGTTTACGTCGATAATGAATGTGTTGAGCCGGAGGAGGCAGGCACAACGGGTGAAAAAAGGAAGTTGGACTCGTATCTTCCCGACACGGAAGACAACCTGTTTAAGCACATGGCCAAGAAGTTTAACATGTCGGAGGAAATGGCCGACAACGTGGATGATGTGCTGGCCAAAACTGTGAACGATCTTTTTATGAATGGCCTGGACGAACAACATTTAAACGAGTTGATTAAACAGAACCACAGGCCAGGTAACTGTGATTACCTGCAAGTCGTGAAAACCAACCAGTTGATATGGGACCAGGTCCCAGGTTGGACCAAAGCAAACGATAGGAAAATGCAAAACATAGCACATACTTTGGTTAAAGGTGCAAACATTTTAGTTAAAACTGTAAACCAGATGGCCTTATACGAAAGGAATCCAGATAAGGACATGAGTGATCATATTGGCAGCATGATCGAAAACTGCAACGATGTCCTAGCACTCATGGGACATATGAACAGGCAGATAAATATGACAAGGAAAGATTTTTTGAAACCGCAATTGAGCGGAGAATATGCTCACCTCTGCAGTCATGAGCTGACTTACAGCCAAAAATTTTTATTTGGAGACGATCTTCCCAAAATGGCAAGGGATATAGAGGATTGCTCAAAAATCAAACATAAATTGTTTGACAGATCTCTCAGAGGACGTAGAGGACGTGGTGCCAGAGGCCGTGGATCTGTGTACAGAGGTGTTAATCGACCTACTGGAGGGGGAAGACCCAGAGTGTGGCAGGATGATCCTGGAGCAGGGCCTTCTTTTGCAAAAAACTATGTACGCAGGGGACAGAGGAATCTGCCCAAGCAATAAATGAGGTAAATAATTATTTTGAAGCAGGTAGATTGGCTGACTTTATTGATCAATGGAAACTGATTACAAGTGACCTATTTATTCTTGACATTGTAAAGCATTGTCATATTAATCTAGATTTTAACGGTGGGATTCCTGCCATTGTGAAATCAAATTGCAAGTTTAATAGGTTAGAAATGTCCATTATTGACATAGAAATTAAAAAATTATTGGACATGAAAGTGATTATTCCTGTGAATAGTGAAGCAGGCCAAATTTTATCACCAATTTTTTTGAGACAAAAAGAAAATGGTGAATACAGATTAATTCTGAATCTAAGGGAATTAAATCGGTTCATTCCATATCAGCATTTTAAGATGGAAACCTTTGAGAAAACCCTACCATTGATAACCAAAAATGTAAAAATGGGGTCTGTCGATATCCGTCATGCTTATTATTCAATTAAACTTGCAGATGAACAGCAAAAATTTTTTAGATTCCAGTGGAGGGATAAAATCTACCAATATACCTGCTTACCCAATGGGGTCAGTGAAGGCCCGCGATTGTTTACAAAACTTCTTAAACCAGTTTTTGGGAAACTGAGAAGTTTAGGTTATGTTAGTTCAGGGTACATTGATGACAGTTTAATAATTGGCAGTGATGATTTAGAATGTACGGAGAACTTAAATGCAACAGTTACACTTCTGTCCAAATTGGGTTTCATCATAAATGAAGACAAATCAGTTTTGAGACCAACAAGCAAGTTAAAATTTTTGGGAAATGTTATTGATTCTGACAAAATGATAGTAACACTGCCACTTGACAGGCAGGAGAAAATAATTTCTGCATGCGAAGAGTTGTATAATGTTTCAAAGGCACCTATTAGACAAGTGGCGAGAGTCATTGGGTTGTTAGTAGCAAGTTTTTCAGCTGTGGATTATGGCAAACTGTACTATAGGAAGTTAGAAAGAGCAAAGATTAAGGCTTTACAAGAATCGAAGGGTAACTATGATGCACCCATGATAATATCAAACAGTATGAGGTCAGATTTAATTTGGTGGATTGTCAACTTGAAATCCCAGCATAGGGTTATTGCTAGACCAAACCCCTCAGAGACTTTACATACAGACGCATCCACTTTAGGTTGGGGTGCAAGTTATAAAAACAATAATTTTGGAGGTAGATGGACGGATGTAGAGGGTAAATTGCCTATTAATGTATTAGAATTAATGGCCATTTTGAATGCACTCAAGTCCCTCAAACGTGATCTTAAGTCAAAGCATATTAAGGTGATGTCAGATAACACTACGGCAGTGTCATACATTAACAACATGGGAGGCACAGTTTCTGAAAACTGTAATAAAGTAGCATGTGACATATGGATTTGGTGTATATCACATGATGTCTGGTTAACATGTACACATATAGCTGGCAAAAATAATGAGGCAGCAGATAAGGCTTCCAGAGAATTCAAGGATGATCTTGAATGGAAATTAGACAGCAAGATTTTTCATAAGATATGTAATTTTTGGGGAATCCCAGATATAGACTGCTTTGCATCTAGAATAAATGCTCAAGTAGAAACATATTGTTCATGGAAGCCTGATCCAAACTGCTCTTTTGTTGATGCTTTTACCATTGACTGGGAAACTTTTAACTCAGTTTATTTGTTTCCACCTTTTAGCTTACTGGGAAACTGTGTGCAGAAAGTCAGACAGGACAGAGCCAAGGGAATCATTGTAGCACCAATGTGGCCCACACAAGCATGGTTTCCGAGACTGATGGAATTGTTGGTGGAGAAACCAGTCATAATACAGAAAAAGAAGAATCTTTTAAGACTTCCTCACCTGCAGTTGAAACACCCTTTGGAAGGGAAATTAAGACTGATTGCTTGCAAAGTGTCAGGAATAGTTTCAGAGAACGAGGATTTTCAGAGGACTCTACCAAAATACTTATGTTGTCTTGGAAAACAGGGACACAAAAACAATATAACACACACATTAACAGGTGGTTTCAGTACTGTAGTAAAAGGACGATTACTCCACTTTCGCCAACTTTGGAAGCAGTAATCGAGTTTTTAACTGAACAATTTAATAAAGGTTTGGGTTATGAGAGTTTGAACACTGCACGTGGAGCTCTCTCAGCTTTAGGAATAAACTTTGATGGATTCAGAATTGGAAATCACCCATTAATTATCAGATACATGAAGGGTGTGTTTGCAGCCAGACCATCACAACCCAGATACACAGAGGTGTGGGATGTTGAAAGAGTATTGACATATTTGAGGAAACTTTCTCCTGTTAAGCATATAACTCTCAAAGATTTGACATTAAAGCTAGTGATGCTCATGGCTCTGACTCAAGCTGCACGTACACAAACTTTGCAGTTGTTAAGTTTTCAAGGTTATAAAAAATTGAGAACTGAGTTTTTGTTCAAGTTAGATGGTTCTTTAAAACAAAATAGGCCAGGTTATAATGTTGTTTCAGTATCTTTTAAGGCCTACCCTCCAGACAGGAGGCTTTGTGTGTATACTGTATTGAAGGAATATTTGTTTCGCACAAAAGTCATGAGAAATGACAAGAACTGTGCACGTTTGTTAATAAGTTACATGAAACCACATCATAATGTCGCAAGAGACACAGTAGCAAGATGGATAAAAACTGTTATGAGTAGAGCTGGTATAGACACTTATACATTTAGCTCTCACAGTGTTAGAGCTGCAGCTACCTCTAAGGCAAAAGCCTCTGCAGTACCTATATCAGTCATTATTGACAAAGCTGGTTGGTCTAAGAAAAGTACTTTTGCGAAGTTCTATGACAAGCGCATTGTAAGTAATCAAGACAGATTCCAGGATGGAGTTCTGGGTAAATAAAGAATCTTTTGAAATGAATGAAATGTTTGTCACATCAAGCTTTAAAGTCTCAGTTAAGACCAACGAAATTCTTCTTACGAAAAAGAATTTAAAAAATTAAACGAGACTTACCTTGGTTAAGTCGAAGTTTGATTTCAATTCTTTGAGTAAAGAATTGAGGGAGGGCTTAACTGCCACCCTCCCACCCAACTTTGGGTTACAGCTCATTGCTTGTATTATAGAGGAAGAGAGCTGTGGGGAATTAATGTAATTAATTCCATGTGGTTAATGTGACAAACACTTTGAAAAGTGCCCTGCGCGCGCAACCGGATCTCAGTTAAGCCCTCCCTCAATTCTTTACTCAAAGAATTGAAATCAAACTTCGACTTAACCAAGGTAAGTCTCGTTTAATTTTTTAAATTATGCCGATGCTTGTGCATTTTAAAGAGATTTGCTTGCCGTTATTTCAAATACCAATACTTCAAATACATTTTACAGGGTTAATATCATTTAACAAGCCACTGTGTCACTTGATCGTAACATCATTTTGATTTTTTTCACGAATCCGTACTTTGGTCAAAAATGAAAATTATTCCTAGAAATACACAAGATGCCTGTAGGGTGCATGCAATAGCTCCTGCTTGAATAAGGTATGTTCTTGTAAAATAACACTCACATGACGTACAGGTGACTTTGTGGAAAACTAAGACGCAAGATGGTAGGTCCATGAAGTTTTCTCTAGTTGTCCAGTCGGTACCTACACGCACGCACTACCGTCACCCGTCCACACACGCACGCGCGCACACACACACGCACACACGTGACGGGGCGCAGGCACAAAGCGTCTGGTGTCACTCAGGTATTCAGGTGGGTCGTACTGTATCTACAGGTGAGAAAGGTGAATGAAATACATCGTAATTTTAATGGAACCGCTGTCATTGTTCTGTCGTTATTTATTATTTTGCTCCTTGGAGGACATTAACAACGGACTCATTGGCCTATGTCAATTGAAAAGAGAAAAAAATAACGCCCTTTGCTTGTAAACACCACAATTTCAATAGACTATAGTTTTTATTCATTTATTTTTCAGCTGTCTGTTTAAGAGAACAAGGTTACTCAAAGGCCTTGGGCACTTTTTGGGTTCGATGTGAAAGAAACTGTTGCTCTCTGTATTAGCCCAGCGAACGCCTGGGGCACATTTTAGATTCGAAGGGAAAGAAACTGCTGCTCTCTGTACTAGGCCGGTGAACGCCCTGGAGAAGACTAATTCCCCACTTCAGTGTGACACGCACACCAAGCACGGGGTCAAAGTATTGGGTTAAAACGTGAGCAAAGGACGTGCTTCTCGCTTAAGTACACTTGACGACTAACTGGTGCAGAAAAGACTCGGTGGCTTCAGTGTTGGCGATAGTGTGACCGGGATGGCGTCGTCTTGGAAAGTGAAATGGCTACTTGGCTTTTGATACCCCACCGGGTAAGTTTATCTCACTTTGTTCAAGTTAAGGTAAATTTAAAATGACTATCTGTCGTTTTCATATTGGTTCTTGGCCAATTATTAAGATTTTATTATGAAAGTATCAGATCTTATAGTAAAATGCAGTGCTGTTCTAGGTGTTTTTAAGCACAGAAAAAAAATCTTACAATAATTCCAATGTTTTTTTTTTTAATTCTTTTTGTAAAGGTTTTGTATTTATTTGATCAGCAAATCCTGTGTCAATCTACGTGGCTTTGTTTGTGAAAGGGATAGGTTGGCCACATTATTTCTCCCCCTCTTACACCCTGTACCCTACAAAAACTTTCTAACATCAAAAATAAAAATAGGTTCTTTTACGATAACTTTAATGTCGTCGATATTCTAGCGCTACCTCTGAATTATTGCAACACTTTGATCACTGCCAGGTTACTGCATGAAAACCAAGACAAATTGTCGTCTGATTTATTTCTCATGTGTTGATGTCTCTCTCGTTTCCATTTTCCTGGTAAACAACAGATAAATGAAATACGAACGAAAAAATAGAGTGTAACGAGTTTAAGGCTCATACACCAATTTTCAGATGTATTTAGGTGAAAAGAAATAAGATCGAGACCCCCTGCATACAATAGACTAGCTGAATATGTTCAGTGATACGTTATATATTACAGGGATTTTTATTCATTCTCTTGTATGAATATTAATAAATTGGTTTATCACAAAATGGAAAAAATATTATAGGTGTAAATTTGGGCACCTGTAAGAAAACTATTGTAATAAGATCTAATCTGTTCAAGGTATTTTCACAAAGCACTGCAAGGTGTTGCTGTACAGGTCAGGTCAACATGGGGTCCTTTTATAAGGAGCTATCATGATTTGTGAACTTAAACCGTTAATGCAAAATCAACCTATTTTTCAGCAGTTTCAGTGAAGTTAAACCGACAGCGAAATATCTGAACTAAGTTTGGGTTTTGGAGCACTATCTCGACCATGGCACTGTACAGTACTAGTTGGACGGTCAAGCTTGGTCTTGGCCTTGTGATCTTGGCCTCACTGACCACGGTGACCTTGACAAGTAAGTTGGGTTTTTTTTATCGCTGTCTAACTTTATGTCTAGTTTTTTGTGCTCCCCCCCTCTCTCTCTCTCTCTCTCTCTCTCTCTCTGACGCTTACGCAAGCACGGAGTATAGTCTACAGAGTCGATTAAAAGACAGAAATAATTTTAAGAAATCAAATAAAAACTTAATGCTGGACTCTTGTAAAATTAAATTAATTCTAAGAAATTGAGGATTCCTCACTTCAAATGAGAGTTCATTATTTAAGAATAAAACCAATAGCAGTAATATCCCCACAAAAAGCCCCGTAAAATGGCGTCACAACCCAATACACAGAATGCTAAAAATTCGACTTAAAGTTATCAAACAAAATTGAATGACAAGTTTACCAAGTGATATAAGAGAAATGCCAGGATTATTTAAATAGCTCAATAATCTTAAATAGGGTATGGATATTCGGGAAAATAGGCCAATTTGTGCTTTTCTTCAAATGCTGTGTAGATATTTTATCCAAGTCTTAGTAATCAGTCAGTAAATAAATCTTGATATATTACTTAACAGCGATCGAGGATTATTCCTTTCTCAAACCATGCCAATATGTGGTTTCCCTTATGTTTAGATATTTTATCAACGTCGTTAACTGGGTCTTAGTAATCAGTAAGCAAAAAATCTTTATTTAACAGCAATAAAGGATTGTTCCTTTTTCCAGCTCGTTTAAATATAGACTTATACCCGATTCCCTTCATTACTTTTTATTGAGGAATACCTACGGATGCGCATAAATTTTTTTCTATTCATCTTTTTTTTATCAAAACATCATTTCTATTCAGGTAATCTGCCGTGGCGTTGTCAATATTTTGTTAGGAACCGGTAATAGTGGAACCACAGAGTAAAGTCTACCGGGGATGGTTGTTGACAATAATATTGATTCGTAGCCTGGGGAGGTTCATAATAAACCTTTGGGTATAAATCGGTCTTGTGTGACCTCGGTCTCTTTTGTAAACTAATACGGCCTTCAGAGTCAACACGTACAAACCGTGCAGTGACGGTTTGTTTTGAGAGACACGAATTATAAAAAAAACATTTTGAAGAGTTTTTGTCGTGCAACACAAAGCTCTGCTGGTTTTGAGTGGATTTGAAACGGTTTGTTTCGTTTTCATAGCGATTTTACCCTTCCTGTCTCGCGTGTCACAAATATTATCGTTGTAAACGCAGCCTAGATTAATCATTATGAACCCTATATATACCGTGACAGGCTGCCTTTATAAAATATTGACCTCGTCATTTCGACAAAAAAATTCATTCTTATTAAGTCTTGGTGATATTCGGGTCAAAGTTACACTGTCATAGTCTAGGTTTGACGAAAGCTTTTTAATATTAAGACGCACGCGAAGCGTTTTTTTTTTTTTTTTTAGGTAATCGGATACTCATCCTGCTTGATGTATTGGTCTTGATCTCGTGTGTTGATTGACGGAGGCGCCCTAACCCTTGAGTGCACGTGACTGACGTCTGCAACGTCATTGTAGCGTTACTTTGAAATACCTGAAAAATGTTGCCGCGTTTTAACTCCTAAGGTTATCTCTGTTTGTGTTGACAAATCCGTTCCACCCACCAACCCGTACATCAAATACAACTGACAATTGAAAATTTAAAATAAAATGATATAAAGATTAAGTTGAGTTAACTTGGTTTGGCCTTAAGATGGCAATTAAATGGTCCTTAATGACGGTTCAAACTAATACACGTCACCGCGTCATCGTAACTATATACTTAAGAAAACAAATGCCAAATGCAATTTTTTTTTAAAAGTCAAAGACAAACTTGAAGATCAAAGAAGCAGAAGTACCTCACGTAATCGGGTATTAAATCCAGGCCACACAAAGACCCGCACAGACGGTGACGCACTTATTTTCATAAGCTTCCCTGTATCTCTTTATTAAATAAAAGCGATATAAAGGGATTGGATAAGCTACGGGCTCTTCATGTCACTTCTATGGTTCAGTTTTATGCCACAAGTGAAATGTGAGAAACAATTAAGGAACTTTCTTTATTCATTCAATCGTTTGTCTATTGATTTATCTTTTTGTCGGTTTAATCTGTTTATCATTAATTCTATGTATTGCTTTTTTTCGTTTACATAATTAATTATATTAAATCTATAAGCCAAATCGGTTTATTTAAACATTAATTTCAACTGACGAAAATACAACTTGCTCCCATTTCTGTGACCATAAGGTTTATACATATACATTTTCGGGACGTGCGTACTTAAGTGTGTGAGCGAAGTTTTGCATCATACGTATATTTCTGCACTTTCCTTTCTTTCTTTTCACTCTATTTATGTATTCCTATTGTAACGTGTAATCGAAACAAAAACCAACCTACTATACTATTATATTATATTATATTATATTATACAATTATACCATTATACTTTAATTAACTATTATTAGAACTATATTGCTACAGTTTCATCCAATCCTCTCTCAGCTCCAGTGGTTTGGTGTTAAAATCACCTGAAGGCTGAATCTAATTGTAAAATTTTGAAATAAAGATTATATGTGAATCATCTTTATTTATAATTATGATTAAGGTAAGTAGCACTGAGGCAAATGTATGTATGTATGTATGTATGTATGTATTATTATTCCAGCGACATGTTCCATCCCTCTCGGCATCTCCAATGGGTTTATCATCACCACAGGACCGTACGTGAATGGTACTACGGTGATGTATGGCTGTATGACCGGGTTTAGGATGTCTGGTACACCGTCACAGCTCTGTAACTCCTCCCTGGAGTGGGAGGGGCTACCCCCTAACTGTACCCAGCCATCTGAACCGACGGAAACCGTCACCAACAGTACGTTTCTGGCCAACTGTCTTCGACTTTGGCTTCGATGCATTTAATATGGACGTTGAGTCGATTTTTATTCACTTATTTTTAAAAGATGAAATCTCCCTAATTTCTGGTTATGAACATTTAAATGCGGTTTAGGCCTATCAAAATGAAATTTCGAGTGGCATTACTTACATTAATGCAATAGAAGCGCAGTTTGCAATGGGTTTCTAAATTAGAAATTAGAAAATAGTTTATCTTACTTGATTGTTTTAATCTTTTCTTCTAATCTTGTCGTTTCAGTTGTCCCGTATTGGGTATTTCTAGTCGCAGCTTGCCTCATACTGCTTTGTCTTATATTTATCGTCATTGTGTCGTGTCTGTATTGTGTATTTAAACGGTAAGTCGAATTTAAAATAGTGCTCTGAATTCTAAAACATAGGTACATATGCTATGATAAAGCAAGAGAAGGGATGAAGTAAAATTTGAAGCCTTATTAATTACAAATTAAAGTAGGAAGAGTGAAGAATTTTTCATCAACTACTTCCCTTTCATCGCATTCTTTGGTTCCAATATAAGTTTAGGCTTTATTTGAATTTTCGATTTCTATGCCATATGTTTTTTGATAAACGAATATGATAAAAGCAAGGCATTAACCAATGATCATTTCAGTCTTTTTACTGTTTTAAAGAGTAAAATGCATCTTTTAATTTAAGCCCTTTAAATCCGCTTTTTTAAATTACTTATTTTATCATTTCAGGCGGTCGCATGGAGAAAACCAAGTCAGGTCGTCCCCACTACCGACCATTGTGACGCCACGCGAGGAAAAGGTCCATTTTGCCGGGGATCTATATTCAAATGATGGGGTAAGGACGTACATCTTTTACACAGTACCACAGGGGAGTGGCCAATCTCCATATCTCAATGTCAAATATCATTAATGTTGTATAAAAAGTCATTCTTTTAATTTGATTGTTCACGTTTTCATTCACAAGTGGTCCTTTTAGAAATTATGAAAACAAATTATCGAATTAAATTTCTGCTTGAATGGAAGAAATATTTGTCATATTTATTTATTGCAGGTGCTATACGTTAAGAGTTATCATTCGTCCGGGCCTGAAAGTACGCAATACATGAAGGGAAATACGACGCTTGCCACTGAAGACGGAGGCTGGATTACAGTGGTGACAGACGATTTTCTTCCCAAGAATGGACGCCTACCTTGCACGTGCAGCGCGCACTGGCAAAAACACTATCATTTCCGGCGTTTTACAGAGACGAAGGATATCTCCACAATGACCGACGTTAAGAAAAACAATACAACGCTTGAGTCGGATGCTACCAGTCCTAGAACGTCGACGGATTCTGGTGAAAATAAGTTTAGGAAAATAGCTGAGATGGTGGGCACCAAAGCCACCATAGCCGAGGCGTTAGGAAGAAACACACAACTGGCGGTGAAATACAAACAACCGGCTAAAAAGTTAGAAAATAAATGGCTGCCGCATTCACATAACGTGAGATATGAAAACCAAAGTACGAAATGACCGCTGCTCAATTTTTTTAAAAATATATTTAATATCAAAAAGAAACAATGAAAATGCACATGTCTACGGAAGAAGGGCATGACATAACTTCATGCTACTTTAGTGACATTAGCCTATATTCTATGCATGCTGCCACAATTGTGGTGTTTCTTATTTGCCTTTATTTGCCTGTCTCGTCTTTTTGCTAGAACGCCTTATGTTCTTGTAGAAATGCATGCATGGTAATCGACACTAATTGGCTCCAAATGCCATTGTTTCATTGTGTTCACTTTCATATGAATTCCTTCATTTACTATGGGTATTGTAAGAAATTTCACATTGCTGGTAATAGAAGGTGAACAATTTTATAATTATTTCCAAATTTTGATTATGCTCAGACACGCGTGTTAATCTTAAGCCGATTCTGTCTAGCCTGTTTGTTGCAATGTTGGTGCTTTTTTGCCTTATTGTGAATAAATGGATTATATTTTCCTACACAATTTACGGTTTAATTTCTTTTTATTGAACTACATACATAGCCCTTATAAAATCCCTACCTCACTGTACAGGGCCTCAGCCAAGACCAATGTAAAACCACCTGTTTAATAATCCAGTAGCCATTATGTCTTTAAAATTTTACGTTATCCCCCTGTGGCCTTGTAACTTCATCCTTAGGCTGAAAAGAGTTACATTAAAGCGTTGTATTCAGTAACGCTGTATGTAAAATTACAACACAAATAACTTTATTCAACTGGTATCAGTTTTCGGCGAGGCTTTATTGAACATGTCAAAATTCAAAAGTTTCTTAAAATCACTGCAACTTTAACAGTGCATTGATGTAATGAAGCGCTGATTGCTGGCGTACGATGTTGCGTGATAGATTATTCAGTGATCAAAGGTTAAACCTGTAACTGTAAGTTGATTTCGATTTGATAATACAGAATTTAAAGAAACATGCAAGCTCCATTGTCTTCGTCGACTTTTTCAATGTATTGCAAGCGTTGCTAAAGCTGAACAACACAAATCGTTTTGACAAAAAGCTACGACGTTCCTTCTTCTGGGGTAATGTGCCGGGTTTATGGGCTGATAAAAATGGCAAAAGTTCAACCATGTCGATGTAAAAACCTTCAACTGGGTTCCCATACCTAGATCGATCTAACAGGATCGGTCCATCTCCAAGGGGTTTCTCGCTAAATTGCTTTCAACTTAAGCGGCTTAGATGTCTGGCACGCCTACTAAAGGTGCTAAACGATTGTTAATTTCCCCCTAACAGCTTCTATAGGCGTGTCAGACATGTAAGCCTCTTAATTTGATTGCAATTTAGCGAGAATCCCCTTGGAGATAGATCGATCCACAGTTAGTTCGATAGGGGCTGGGAATGGTCCCAGAACTCTAATAACGCCCGTATTAAAACCCACGTTAAAATGCCATCGAATTTGAAATGCATTGTACTTAATGCCTCAATATTTAAACGCTGAGATAGGATTTACTTTTCAAACGGCTGTGGTGTTGTAATGCTATCCCTCTGCAAATACGTCTATTGCACAACTATTATTGGTAGATTTACAGAAGTTATTTGATCACCTTTACAAAGCTTTGACGACGAAGATTAAAAGCCGTTTACTCATTTAAAGCGTCATCAATGTCAATTTGTTCAAATTATCACGAAATATTTATCCAAAAATAAGGACCACTTTATCCTACAATTTGCAATAACATTGTGATGGCCTTTGAACAAAGGTTAGATTGGTGTGTGCCTGCTTTTTGACAAATGGTAGATCTGAGAAGAGTTTTGAGAGGGATTACGAAGGAAAAAGATAGGAATAAGAGGTCTTATGACGGCTGTGACACCGGAATCCGCAATATTGAAATCTAACATGAACTACGCCCTTTAGTACACACATTATTGCAAATAAAATCCGTATTTAATATTATCCTTGTGTTAAATATTTCATTAAAGTTCTTAAGTTGCCAAAAGCAAGTCAATTCAGTTTCAAAACTCCCTTGCATGTTGACAGAGGACAGAGGCAATACATTATGCCCGTCACGTAACCCCAAGATTGTCTTAATCTTACGGGTTACGACCGTTAAATTAAAGAAACGCACCGAGTCTATGAAAGTGTCCATTATACCGGCTGGTATATTTCTTCTAAATTTTAAACGCTAAAAGGACAAACAGCGTACTGCTGTGACATTTGACCCATCGAGCCTTGACCCTACCACGGCCATGTCCCGGGTTTAAGTCCATAAACATTTTTCATACGTTGGTTTCAAATTTCCAACCCCATTGTTTCCCAAATAAAACAGATTAGTTTAACAAATAAAGCGTTGCGATTTTTTATGCGCGGTAAATACACTGAACTGTTGCCGAAACCAAATTGAGCGCATGATAGAGCCTAGGGTATCAGGTGTGTGTACCCGTTTCTATAAACATTTCTATTCACGTGGAGTGTGTTGTCATTTGTTTGCCTGTGACCTCTGACCCCTGAAGAGGCTGAGTAAATCAAACACACTGCATGCTGTAGTTGACTGGTACCTTACCTGTCTATTCCCGCTGGCCGACGAGAAACAAGATGGTGGTCTTCTGAATACATGTATTAACCGGGTAGATACATTGAATATTTTGAGACTTGGTATGTCTAAAGGTATTTCTAATTTCTACGTTTTATCCCATAAAAGAAAAAGGTTGAATCCAATTGATTTATTCTGTCTATTCCTTTCTTTCTCACTCGCTCTCCGTTTTTTTTTCAATGAAATCTGTAATCCGACAGGCGATATTTTAGTCTAAGCAGTATAGGGGTCTGCTTGAAATATCCGATCAGTCAAAGACCCAATAACACGCCCGTGAAGTGAAATTTTTCATAGGAAGATAGTAATGAAAGTCAGGAACTTTGTGGCAAGTGGTCTCTCTCTGTTAGATAATGTAATAGATGTATTTTCAAGCTTCCAAATGCAGCTTGTAAAAATGCGAATCTTTGATAGGTTTTAGAATGTGAATTCACTTCCTTTCAGGTATTTTTTTTTTATTTTTGATTAACATGACAAACATAGACACTGCTAATCTTGAATTTGAAATCGGTAGCCACGGATTTTGACAAGAGCTGTTTCTTAAGCCGGATACTACATATCCTTCATGTAGTGATTTATGATTGAGATTTTCTCTCATTTCATTTTTGTGATATTTTCCTTTTACAGCTACAAAAATGACTACATGGCTATGTGCCTGTGTCCTTTGCGCTTGCGCACTTGGGTGGCACGTCACAGGTAAGTTTTAACTGGTGTCGCAAGATCAGACGCTGGTAGAAAACTATTTATGCTAAAACAATCTGTACTTAACGTACACGGACAGGGGATTCTTTAATCCGACTCCTACAATATTTTGGTCCTCTCCCTCCTTTTTTATACCTCCGCCTTTTCAATGAATGTTTACTCTCACGATCTTTTTCCAATTTTAACAACATTGAGTTAATACGTGTACATCTAAAGTTTTTAACACTGCAATACATGCTTACGTTTTTTCTCATAGCAAATATTATATTGTATTATTATATTGTATATTATATTATATTATATAAACAGCTCGAAAAATCCAACATTTTGTTTTATTATTTCTGTATTTTAGACGCCGCCTGCCCCGACCCCGAAAATGTCACCAACGCCATCATTGTGACAACCGGTCCTTATAACGGCGGCGACATTGTGACGTATTACTGTACGTCAGACGCCATCATGAGTGGAAAGCCCTCTATGCTTTGTGTGAGTAACACTAACCAATGGCGGGGCTCGCCTCCCACGTGTGAGACGACAACCACCGCCGTCCCCACCACCACCACTGTGAAGAACTACTATGAACTCGTCAGTGGTACGTGTGTTCTCCTGACTATGAGCTCATTCCCAATAAAAATGTCCTTCTACGTGGATCGATCCAACTCCGCGGGACTTCTGGCTGAATGCAAACAGTTGTACAAATTTTAAAACACGCTTCCTCTTGTTTCCAACGTGCTGTCGTGTTAGCCTGGTAATCTGATTGCATTCAGCGAGAGTCCCTGCGGAGTTGGATCGATCTAAGTAGAACGATTGTTCCATTGGGAATGAGCCTATGAACCAGATTTAGCAGCAACAATATCGTTTTAAATACTTTTCTTTTTTTTCTCATTTTCATTTTAGAACCTTTTCTTACTTAAGTTTTGGATTTAATTATGTTATTATATGATAATATATTTAGAAGCAGCTGTTTTTAAATTTTTCAAACATTTTCCAGGTGTTTTGGTAGACGAGTGGGTGTTCATCCTTACAGTTGGCATATTCTCAGTGTTACTGATAATTCTCATGGTGATGGCGTTTCTCATTCTATGCTGCTACTGGAGGTGAGTTAGCAGGGACTTCTGATCTCTTTTGTATAAACTCAGATCCCTTTTTTATCTATTATCCTTATTATTTTTTGTTAACAGATCTTATTTCGCTCGTGAAAATATATGGTGGGCGAATATTTTTGTGTTGAAATGTAACTCTTTTTAAAAGGGAGTTGAATATCAATGGTGCGAATAATGGAGTGTATTGTAGTTTAATTCAAAAACTTTTTAACTTGTTTGTTCTGGAGTAAAAACCTAACCTATGGTGTCATAGAGATTGCTTTAGTTCTAGCGTACTGATTTCAGATATATCTCGTTTTAGGCGCTACAATAACGGGACGACAATCAAAACCATAGAGAGACAGCCCACTGTACAGAGTATAGTTTTGATGGACATAGAAAAGGACGGCTACAGCATCACTCCCAACGGCAGCAGGTGCGTGACACAAGCAGTGGTGACTTGAGAGAGAGAGAGTTGCTCTTCTCTGTACATGCTTTTTATAAGGCTTACATCAACTTATCTTTATGACTCTATAAGCACAAGAAGTCAGTGTAACGTGCCCAGTGTATAAGTTGCTTGCGAGATGGTTACACAGATATACCCTGATATCGTTAACGGTTTTTTAAGGTAATTGTGTTTGTTTTACTTTCAGTCGGCGGTCTTTTGAAGCATACTGACATGCAGTGTACGACGTGAGGTGGCGCTGTTATGTTAGCCAAGACAGGCCCTTCCAAAACTATATGCTGCTCTTGGATTTTATTTCAAATTTTTTATATTTTCCCCACCATAAATCTGTATATGATTTATTAACATGTAAACTTTATAACTCAAGATTTGTTTTGTCATCTCAGTAAAATACTAGACCGGATGAAGGTTTTTTTTTATCTCGAAAGAAACTATTTATTTATTCATTGGGTCAAGGTTGTTTTGGCATCGTTTGACCTTAAACTATGTCCGTTCAAATTATCATTCTAAAACGATATGATTTATATGTGAAAGTGACAAAGCTAGTCATCCCATCTTATATCTATGATGAAATCAATGTTCTCTGGACAACGTGACTTAATTTGTTATATGTTTACTGATGTGCTTTCAAAATGAATAAATTATTTTGCTTAATTGCTTCTACATTGAGTTGGTTAAGGGAGTTAAGTACTACCATTCTTCTTATTTGATTGGATAACCCCATAAAAACATTAAAATATAATTTGACTGTAAACTGACCTATCACGGCCTAATAAAAATATTGGCCAAAATAATATGAGTCTCTCCCCCCCCCCCTTACACAAATCAATACGACACAGGCGCTGAGTGCTAATGGTTGCGTAATGCATCATGCATTGTTTTTTAATGTCTTTATGTTTTGTGTATAACCAAAGATACGGGCATACAGGCATGGTAACAGCGACTTCACGTTGTATTTACCTGCCAAAAACTGTTAAAAGTTTGTCAGAAAAGATAATGAAGCTAAATTATACTTGTTGTATAAAGACGCTGCCTCCACCGAGGTAAAATACGTCCCAGTTAAAATGTTTAATGTCAGCGTCTGGGCAAATGTCTACAGTCTACTGCCCCTCTTTAAGGTGGCCAAATGGCTCATTTCAAAAAAAATATTTTCAGGTGTTCAGGTTTAAATAAATTGTACTAGAGGTACCAAAAATATAGTTTAAAAGAAAATGAAAAAATAGCTTACTTTTGGTGCCGAACTTAAAGTCGAGTTGGGGGGTGATTAGCAAGGAATAAAATAGCACAACTGAATGAGCAGATCAAGAAATATAAAATCGTACGCTGTTAAGGTTCAGTTTTTTCACTTTTCAGCATATATGCAACACTGTAAACACATTTCAAGGAAAACCGATAGGCCTGTTGTCATGAAACTCACAATCTTACTAAAACGCAGGTCAGGTTCGAAAATCGGCATGATCGGGCCACTATTTTAGTAGTTATGCTTTTTATTTTCACTTTTCAGCATATATGCAACACTGTAGACACAATAAAAGAAAAACAGATAAGCCAATTGTCATTAAACTCACAGGAGTGGTCAATCCTGCTAAAACGCAGGTTGAGTTAAAAAATCAGCATAATCGGGCCATTATTTTAGAAGTTATGCTGTTTTTTCACATTTCCTCAGATTCAATTCTTAGGCATGTTAACAGTTTTATTATTTAATTAATAAGATACGTAAAAGTGTTTGTTTGACATTTCCTGCATCTTTACAACATTGTTAGTTGATTTTGTAAAAACGATGGTAAACTTGTTATCGTGTTTTGTGTAATAAAGTTTCAAAAATTGAACTAAACTCATATCATTGCAGTTTGTCAGATTCAATCAATCACTATGTTCTGAATCTCAGAATGGAAGAAAATGGACATTTAACACTGCTCTATTGATATTTTTCCCATCTCATCAATCTTCTTAGTTGATCATATAAAAATGGCAGTAAACTGTTAATTTTGTTTTATGTTGAAAATTGTTAAAAATGGGAAAAACATTTCAGAACAGTGCTGTCTTGTTTACATTTTGGTATTTTCAAGTTGTGACTTAGAAGTTCCATGGGCCTGAAGACCTTTGCTAGTCACATTTTCTGAATATCCATGATACTAATATTTTATTATTAAAAATTGATGGTCATTATGCTGTTAAACATTATGTAATATTGCATCAAAATTTGAAAAAAAAAACTATTTTGGGCACTGCTCCCATGATGACCATTTAAGGAAAATCATGTCACTTACTGCTCTCAAACATACAGGAAAGAAACAAGGGACTAAAATACAGCTTCAGTGGGCAATGCAGTCTGTTTGGTAATTCTTACTGCCAGTTAAACAGTTTTTTTGTGAAAATTTAATTTTTCACATATTGGCATTTTCAAGGTGTGACTTTGAAGTTCCACGGGCTTGAAGACCCATGCTAGTCACATTTTCTGAAAATCCATGATACGTTTATTTTATTATTAAAAATTGACGGTCATTATGCTGTTAACCATTATGTAATATTGTATCAGAATAGAAGAAAACACAATTTTGGGTGCTGCTGCCATGATGACCATTATGGGGAAACCATGTTACGTATGATTGCCAAACTTTTGAACAAAAAAGAAATACGGGACTAAAATGCAGCCTGAGCTGGAAAAGCAGTCTAATTGGCTTCTTTTTCTGGAAGTTATACATTTTCAAAGTGTGAACTTGAACTCCCATGGGCCTGAAGCCTTATGCTTGTTACACATTTTACTTACATTGGTATTACCTGTTGAGCATAATTAAAATTTGATGTTGAATTTGCAGTTTAACATAATGTACTTTTGCATCAGAATTGACATTAGCCTATTTTGTGCATAGTTATTTCCTGTTTTTTGTCTGTACGTTTGACAGCTTTGCTGCCTTGTTTTAGTTGTGTATACGCGTATTTCCAAACAAAAGTCAATCTCTATTTAGTGTCTGAGTATTTGAAGTATATTATTTTGCTTTCTATGGATGTCAATTAAATTTTTTATGTTTAAGATTCCCCATAGTAAAAAAATAAATATCATATATAATACTCTATTCATATGAATTGGATATCAAATATTGTATATTTTGACATTTGATTGATGTAAGACCACACTTTTTTTATTTTTATGGACGACATCCTCTGGGTACCCCAAAATCGGTGCGAGAGGGCGAAAAAAAAACAGTCCAAAAAAATACTGCTTAAGTAAAGGAATGCTGTCAGTACACAGCTGGAAACACAAATTTTACCACAGAAACATGTATCAAACTAACAAAATGTCTTTATCCATAAAAAGAAATATCAAACAAACAGTGTGTCTTTATTTGTATTCTCAGAATATTAAAGCATTTTGAACACTTCACAGAAATGTTTAAAAAATGATGCAAAGGTATGCTAATACTACCAAATCTATTAAAGGTCATTTCGGACGATGCCATTTTGTCTACTTCGACTCACACGAAGCAGCCAAACTGTCAGGTGGCCTGTCCGACCTTCAGCCCACCAAATACCTCGACGCCCTTGTCGACCCTTTTTTCGCTACAGAAAACCGGGTATTAATGTGCTGCTTTGTACAGAATGTCACAGCAATTTTTCAGGCGATAATCGCTGGATGCCGCCAACCTTTCGCACAATTGTTAAAAGGTGATATCTCCATGCCCAATATCAATGGCATACCAATCCAAAACGACGGGGCCCGTTCTCTTTATTACTTTTATTGTTGTGTAATTTGAAAGTAGGCCTAATCCTAGAGATGAATTTGACGGCAAAGCGGCCACATTTCCGCGTGGCGATAATACGCATGCGCAGAAAGCCCATTTCCTGGCAAATTCAATAACGAAGTTTGCTACAACCGACTTCGTTGGGGGGGGGGGGGAGTTTTTTTTTTTTTTTTTTTTTTTTTTTTTTTTTTTTTTTTTGAGAACGGGCGAAAATCGGTGCGCGCGCAGGATGTCATCCATAAAAATTAAAAAAGTGTGGCCTAATTATAAATCAGATATGCAGAGTATTGGAGAGAGAGGTTCAAGGAACAGCCTTTGGAAGACTTTTGTAGTGTTATCAACACAAATACAAAGGAGACCGATATTGGTAATGTATTCTTATTTTTCTTACCTCCAAGACTAGAAAGATATATTTTGACCTTTATCCTGTAAAGCAATTGTTTATTCTGGATTTTTCTTCTGCATTTACAATTCTCAGTGTGACTTATATATAATTGGCTTTCAAATGATATGCCATGGGTGATAACCTATATGAATATTTATTACTGATTGAATGATATTTTTTATATTAAAAGGTCCCAAGGAATCATACTACCTACTATGCGATTTGCTGCCAGAAGATAAACAGCTGAGACATAAGATTCAGAGAGAAAAATTGATGAGGATATGTCAACAATTGATCTTTCCCTTTCTTTTTCCCTCTCCCCCTTCTCTCTCCTTCACCCCCCCCTCTCTTTTTCCCTCTCCCCCTTCTCCCTCCTCTCTCCTTCATGCCCCCCTCTCTCTCTCTCTCTCTCTCTTTTGCCCTCTCCCCCTCCCCTCCTCTCTCTTTCACCCTCTCTCTCTCTCTCTCTCTCTCTCTCTCTCAGCCCTGAATTCAACATTATGTTTTGCTTAATGATGGTAGTTCAGTTTAGGATGGATAAAGAAAGATAACTTTAAAAAAATCAATGGAATTTAATTCTATTTGAGGATAGGCCTACTGTCACTTTACACCTAGGTGCTTGTGTTAGAACAGCAGCAGAGGGAGAGAGATGACACAACTTTCTCCAGAATGTGTTTATTCTGCAGGGAGCTTTTTCATGGAAACAGGTATAAGAAAAATATCAGTCTTCAAAAAGACATGAAAAAGTTCCTTCAACCTTACACAGACACAAAATGGCTGCGTGCAGTGTCACAAATTATTCTGATCATATCGGTATCTACGTGCTTAATATTGCCAATGGGTGATTCCACAAAAGTGATTCTCTCAGTGACTCTCACATCATATTAGCATAATTCTGACAAATTGCTCTGTTATCTGTGATCTGATTGGACATTACACACACTCTGGTCATGTGACTCAGTTCCCAGAATCCTCAGACTGGGACCAGCCTCAGTAAGTGTGGAAACATCCATAACCTTAAGTTCTGTCATATATGAAGATTTTGAAGAAATGTTCTTCATGTATGTAAATGTAAAAGCAGTCTCAAAATTAATATTAAGTCACTGGTATCAATTATCAAGCATATCAAGATTTTAATTGCAAAATGTTTTTATGACTCTGGTATTTCTTCCCAACTTTTGAAAATGACAACCTACTTTGCGGGCTGGAGGATGACAGAGAGGATGATGGGAATGATAGAGGGGATGATGGGATAGCTGCTAAAAAGGACTGCAACGTTGTGATAGCAGAAGACACCCAATTGCCAACTGAATCAATGTTACAAGAAGGAACTGTTTTACAAGAGCTCATAAGGTTAAGAGTCTCTCTGCACCTTTGCTAGAAAAGGTGTAAAGAAAAGAAACTTTGGTACTAATATGCTATGCAAATTTTCAGGGTTTGAGATCATGCATTATCATGCATACTTAGAAATGATGATTATATGCTTTTTGCATCCACATTAATTAACTCTACAACCCATACCTTTAGAGATAGACAATTTCAAACCCAAACAGATGACTTTCCAGAGCAGACTTGTGTAAGTTATCTCACAACAAAAACTCTTCCGTGAGGTTTTGAGTGGAGTTCTCTATGCCTTGAAACAACCTACTAGAACCAGTCTTATATACCCGAGACCGGCATTACCTGCAAGTTACAGATAGAAAGTGTGAAAGCAATTATTATAAAATAGCAGAAAAAAGTCTTAACATGAAAGAGTCGTCAACAAATACCCCAACTTACCCCATTGATTTCACAATATCCTAGGACAGATGCATGTACCAAGCTTAAAGTTTGATGTATTTTATATCATAACCTTTTGTGTTGGGGTCAAACTATCTTTTATGGCATTCCTAGGTTCTGTCACATGAAGGTCCTTGGGATTTGTAACGACACTATATCCTAAACTTATTGTAGCAGTTAAGCCTGGATTATGTACAATAACATCTGAAATACCCTCTTTCTCTGCAGTACTCAAAAATATCCTGATTTGAGAAGTCAAGTACAATACATATCTTTTCTCTTCTTAGAGTTAATTGTTAGTTTGTTGCTGTTTAACTGGTTGTTTAGAATTCGACAGTGTTCATGCCACATCAGTGGCATTTTTGAACCATTCAGTTACAATGCATATCTTAAAAATATTGTCATTTCATTTCCCATTCAATGTTACTTAAAGTGATTCCACTCTAGACAGAAACATGAAAATTGCGACAAAATAATGGTACCATTAACCTCAAAACTAACTGTATTCTATTTGAATATTGCACAACGCGGTTAGTAGTTGTCGTTCACTAGATGGGAGAGGTGTGCCAAAAAGATCCCCAGAGACACATCCGCCACATAATAGTTACCTAAAACTGGAACATGGTGAGTCAACAGTAAATACGTCAAGTAAAGCCTTGGTCCCAACTACGTTTTGGACGCACGGTTTTAAGTTCCTTGCATCCGGCTAGGACGTAGCTAGATCGCACGTAGCGGCTGTTGATCATGTCGAATAGTTTCTACGTGCTGTTTCCGTCCTCCAAAAGTCGCACGATGGACGTTCTCCTCACGCGCGAACTCCCACGTTTTTCCCTGTTTTTTTTTTTTTGGCCGTAGACCACACGTAGCAGCCCGTACGTTCGGTTGGGACCTAGGCTTAAACAAGTGTCTTGGTCTTGAAACTGAAAGTTTTAACATAACTTTGCAAAAATATACCCTGCATATATCTCTTGCATTAGGGTTACTCCGTTCCTTTGTTTAAGGAATTCGATCTCTTTTGCTACGTGTGTTACTACGCATCGGTAATAGTGGAGCCGAGAGAAAAAGCCATGTGGGCTGTCTAAACTATGGTAAGCCACGGCAGTGTGATTCGCGGTGGAAGCGAAGAATTTGCCAGCGAGCAGTGGTACAAAACACACCGGTATTTTAGTCGAAACACGAACGCCAGCATCGTGGCTGAAGGGAGGAAGATCCTACTGTTTTTTAAAGACTGGTACGGCATCGATGTGGTCGTTGGTGACGATACCTTGTCAGCATGGGCGTCCGCAGGGGGGGGGGTCTCAATGGGATTACTTGACCCCCCCCCCTGGAATTTTGGCGGGCACGTCAATTGCTGTTACCCAGCCAATCATTATCTCCCCCTTCAATGACTTTTGACCCCCCTCCCTTCCCCTGGAAAAAATTCTGCGGACGCTCATGCTTGTCAGCCATTCGGTTTCAAGATTACTGTATGGAACCTGGCGGTATAGGGTTCAATCGCGAAATTAAACTACATGCAGAAGATCGTGTTCCAACTCTTTGTTTTTCCGATCCCCTTGGGTCAACACTCTGATCTGACCTGATATGACGTCACACAAGGGACGTACGCCGTCGTCAACCCATACGTCATTAGTCTGACCAGGCCCGAGTTGGGTGAAGGCGTAGGGCGCGGAATCTTTCTCAATGCATGCGTCCAAACGAGACTATGAATGGTGGTTGGATGGGGATCACCTTTTCCTGTGACAGTTTAGATTATCGTGTACCATAGATCAGATTTCGTTAATTCAAAAGGTATTTTCCGGGGAAATATAAACACATACAAGTCTTTTTTGCTTGGTTTTAAGGTTTAAATTTAAACAAATAGGGATAATTGTAAGGAGTAGGCAAGGACAAAAATCTGTTGAAGGAAAACACTAGCTCTGTTTGTCAATGAGAGAGAGAGAGAGCTTGCCCTTTGTTCATTCCCCATTACCGATGCTTAGGCAAAAGAACCATCAACTACGAGACAAGTAAGACGATATATGTAGGAATTGAATCTAGTACAAAAAATGTAATATTTGAATGCAGCGTTAAGAATCCAATTCAATCGTTTGTTATATAAGCAACGTAACTGTTTCAGACACAATCTGAAAATAAAAATAGACTTTTGGTCTACGTCATTGCATATAATGTTTCGTTCAAAAAAAGCTGTCACCCCTGTTAAAAGGAAGGACGGATCTGAGGCACGGGAATATAGGAAGAAGCTGATACATGTATATCTAACAGATATTGCGTCTCAGTTGACACCTGTGAATAAGCGTTAGTATATAGATAACGCCAGCATCCATTAAAGCAATAAAAGCTTTTGTGCGGGCGACTCACTGGTTCAGGTGATCTTAACTTGACTAACACGGTGACAGTAGATAGAAATAATTTCTGTCGAATTTAGAATGTGCACCATATATAGTGTGACGAAAAAGAACGGACTTTGTGAGCAGAAAGGTGTTATTTTAAGCACCATTTCCTAATGTTACTCGGACTGGGCTAGCTAGACAGGCCATAGTTTCTGAAAGAGAAAACAAAGAGAACATTTGAATAGAATCTTTTCATATAATCTGTCAGGTTGCTGAAGGCGTCAAGGCAAGCAAGATAAATGTAGGAATCAAATCTATAACTAAAGGAGAAAAAGCACTATGGGTTTCAAATACTTGATGATCAGAGAAAATAGAAAACGTGTATATCAAACCCCAGTTTAGCATCTGCGTACGTCTGCCTACATATGACTTCAAAGATTCATATTTTCGTGTTTACGTCTCTCTCTCTCTCTCTCTCTCTCGATGCCCGGCAAACCAAGGAAGATCTCCCAGAAAACTCGAGTGGTTCTTCAACAAAGACGGCAGTTTAGCCAGGTGTTCAGTTCTCCTTACTTTCTGTCAAGTACTATAGGGCAATTTTACTAATAACTAATCACTAATAACTAATCAGGCATTGAAAAGATACATAAAATAATGAATACAAATAATGTGTTTTGCAGAGAACGTCCTTACTAAAAAAAAACGGCGAATCCACTCACTGCGTGCACCACGTTGCACAAATCCTGATTTTTGGTGAGATGAGATACTGCTGAACAGATAGAAAAATACAAGTTATTAAAACCGAGTTTTTGCTAATAGTGTTATCATTATTATCCACATTATTATATAAATACATAGTATCTTGTTTACTGATAAGATGCCTCGTTTGATGAAGGTAATGTAGTGTATATCCATTGACTGACAACTGAACATCGGCGTCGTGAAGTATTCAAATTATGTACAGTCAAAAAGAGTTAATGGTACCGTTATCTTTTTGCGATTTTCACGTTATAATTCTTGAGCAGCCCGTATGAACAAAGGGTTTAGTGCCTTTATGGAAAAATTTTAAGTAACCTTTAAAACAGAAATAAACCAGCAGTATTTTATCAGGGACTGCATTCACTGACTGGTCCGAAAAAAAACACTGATTAACCACATAGGAAGAACAATGACAATTTGGACAACCAGTTACCTACTCAAACAGCATCAAGATAACAATGAAGTCTAAAAATATGGCGTGGATTTGTTGGTGGGTGCTTTAAAGCAAGAAGTTGTACAAGTTCTTGCCCAAAGCTTAGGCACTTAATAATTTGTAATCTATTCAGCCATTTTATAATTGAAGGTCCTTGTGTGAAATCTGGGATTTGTAACGACACTATATCCTAAACTTATTGTAGCAGTTAAGCCTGGATTATGTACAGTAACATCTGAAACACTCTCTTTCTCTGCAGTACTCAAAAATATCCTGATTTGAGAAGTAAAGTACAATACATATCTTTTCTCTTCTTAGAGTTAATTGTTAGTTTGTTGCTGTTTAACTGGTTGTTTAGAATTTGACAGTGTTCATGCCACATCAGTGGCATTTTTGAACCATTCAGTTACAGTGCATATCTTAAAAATATTGTCATTTCATTTCCCATTCAATGTTACTTAAAGTGATTCTCTCTAGACAGAAACATGAAAATTGCGACAAAATAATGGTACCATTAACCTCAAAACTAACTGTATTCTATTTGAATATTGCACAACACGGTAAGTAGTTGTCGTTCACTAGTTGGGAGAGGTGTGCCAAAAAGATCCCCAGAGACACATCCGCCACATAATAGTTACCGAAAACTGGAACATGGTGAGTCAACAGTAAATACGTCAAGTAAAGCCTAGGTCCCAACTACCTTTTGGACGCACGGTTTTAAGTTCCTTGCATCCGGCTAGGATGTAGCTAGATCGCACGTATCGGCTGTTGATCATGTCGAAAAGTTTCTAAGTGCTGTTTGCGTCCTCCAAAAGTCGCACGATGGACGTTCTCCTCACGGGCGAACTCCCACGTTTTCCCCTTTTTTTTTGGCCGTAGACCACACGTAGCAGCCCGTACGTTCGGTTGGGACCTAGGCTTAAACAAATGTCTGGGTCTTGAAACTGAAAGTTTTAACATATACCCTGCATATATCTCTTGCATTAGGGTTACTCCGTTCCTTTGTTTAAGGAATTCGATCTCTTTTGCTACGTGTGTTACTACGCATCGGTAATAGTGGAGCCGAGAGAAAAAGCCATGTGCGCTGTCTACACTATGGTTAGCCACGGCAGTGTGATTCTCGGAGGAAGCGAGGAATTTGCCAGCGAGCAGTGGTACAAAACACACCGATATTTTGGTCGAAACACGAACGCTAGCATCGTGGCTGAAGGGAGGAAGATCCTACTGTTTTTTAAAGACTGGTACGGCATCGATGTGGTCGTTGGTGACGATACCTTGTCAGCATGGGCATCCGCAAGGGGGGTCTCAATGGGATTACTTGACCCCCCCCCCCCCCCCCTGGAATTTTGTCGGGCACGTTAATTGCGGTTACCCAGCCAATCATTATCTCCCCCTTCAATGACTTTTAACCCCCCCCCCCTTGGAAAATTTTCTGCGGACGCTCATGCTTGTCAGCCATTCGGTTTCAAGATTACTATATGGAACCTGGCGGCATAGGGTTCAATCGCGAAATTAAACTACATGCAGAAGATCGTGTTCCAACTCTATGTTTTTCCGATCCCCTTGGGTCAACACGCTGATCTGACCTGGTATGACGTCACACAAGGGACGTACGCTGTCGTCAACCACCACGTCATTAGTCTGACCAGGCCCGAGTTGGGGGAAGGCGTAGGGCGCGGAATCTTTTCTCAATGCATGCGTCCAAACGAGACTATGAATTGTGGTTGGATGGGGATCACCTTCTCCTGTGACAGTTTAGATTATCTTGTACCATAGATCAGCTTTTAATTCAAAATGTTTTTTCCGGGGTAATATAAACACATACAAGCCTTTTTTTGCTTGGTTTTAAGGTTTAAATTTAAACAAATAGGGATAATTGTAAGGAGTGGGCAAGGGAATTGTGGCAAGGACAATAATCTGTTGAAGGAAAACACTAGCTCTGTTTGTCAATGAGAGAGAGAGAAGAGAGAGAGAGAGAGAGCTTGCCCTCTGTTCGTTCCCCATTACCGATGCTTAGGCAAAAGAACCATCAACTACGAGGCAAGTAAGACGATAAATGTAGGAATTGAATCTAGTACAAAAAATGTAATATTTGAATGCAGCGTTAAGAATCCAATTCAATCGTTTGTTATCTAAGCAACGTAACTGTTTCAGACACAATCTGAAAATAAAAATAGACTTTTGGTCTACGTCATTGCATGTAATGTTTCGTTCAAAAAAGCTGTCACCCCTGTTAAAAAGAAGGACGGATCTGAGGCACGGGAATATAGGAAGAAGCTGATATATCTTACAGATATTGCGTCTCAGTTGACACCTGTGAATAAGCATTAGTATATAGATAACGCCAGCATCCATTAATACAGTAAAAGCTTTTGTGCGGGCGACTCACTGGTTCAGATGATCTTAACTTGACTAACACGGTGAGAGTAGATAGAAATAATTTCTGTCGAATTTAGAATGTGCACCATATATAGTGTGACGAAGAAGAACGGACTTTGTGAGCAGGAAGGTGTTATTTAGGCACGATTTCCTTATGTTACTCGGTCTGGGCTAGCTAGACAGGCCAGAGTTTCTGAAAGAGAAAACAAAGAGAACATTTGAATCGAATCTTTTCATATAATCTGTCAGGTTGCTGAAGGCGTCAAGGCAAGCAAGATAAATGTAGGAATCAAATCTATTACTAAAGGAGAAAAAGCACTATGGGTTTCAAATACTTGATGATCAGAGAAAATAGAAAACGTGTATATCAAACCCCAGTTTAGCATCTGCGTACGTCTGCCTACATATGATTTCAAAGATTCATGTTTTCGTGTTTACGTCTCCCTCTCTCTCTCTCTCTCTCTCTCTCTCTCTCTCTCTCGATGCCCTGCAAACCAAGGAAGATCTCCCAGAAAATTCGAGTGGTTCTTCAACAAGGACGGCAGTTTAACCAGGTGTTCAGTTCCCCTAACTTCCTGTCAAATAATATAGGGCACTTTTACTAATAACTAATCACTAATAACTAATCAGGCATTGAAAAGATACATAAAATAATGAAAACAAATAATGCGTTTTGCAGAGAACGTCCTCACTAAAAAAAAAAAGGCCAATCCACCCACTGCGTGCACCACGTTGCACAAATCCTGATTTTTGGTGAGATGAGATACTGCTGAACAGATAGAAAAAAACAAGTTATTAAAACCGAGTTTTTGCTAATAGTGTTATAATTATTATCCGCATTATTATATAAATACATAGTGTCTGGTTTACTGATAAGATGCCTCGTTTGATGGTAATATAGTGTATATCCATTGACTGGTTTCAGTGTCAATAAGATGTAAATTTTCATCCCAGATCACTTAGGTCGTCGCTTATTATCAGATTAAAACGACGGTAGATTTCACCCTTTCAGTCTTTTTATTCATTTGTATATATTGGAGGAAGATGGTGGCCTGTCTTTGGAAATTTAGTCAAATACAAATTTGGTAATTTTGTTGCCATTTGAATATTGGACGGATTGTCAAATATGTCCCCGCTGAGGGGGGGACGATTCCTGATAAATAAACATATTACGGGGGGGGGGGGGTATAGGCTTGGTTTCTGATTCAAAATATAAACACATAATAACTAATTTGTTTAGAAGTTGTCATTCACTGCGTTTCTGCTTACCAGCATTATAGCAATGTACGACCTTTCGCTTGATTAAAGTGG
The DNA here is from genome assembly GCF_051362555.1 of Lingula anatina. Classification (NCBI taxonomy): domain Eukaryota; kingdom Metazoa; phylum Brachiopoda; class Lingulata; order Lingulida; family Lingulidae; genus Lingula; species Lingula anatina. The sequence continues at coordinate 23,905,406 of NC_141772.1, forward strand.
AAATTATAAAATGGCTGAATAGATTACAAGTTATAAAGTGCCTAAGCTTTGGGCAAGAACTTGTACAATTTCTTGCTTTAAAGCACCCACCAACAAATCCAAGCCATATTTTTAGACTTCATTGTTATCTTGATGCTGTTTGAGTAGGTAACTGGTTGTCCAAATTGTCATTGTTCTTCCTATGTGGTTGATCAGTGTTTTTTTCGGACCAGTCAGTGAATGCATTCCCTGATAAAATACTGCTGGTTTATTTCTCTTTTAAAGGTTACTTAAAGTTTTTCCATAAAGGCACTTAAACCTTTGTTCATACGGGCTGCTCAAGAATTATAACGTGAAAATCGCAAAAAGATAACGGTACCATTAACTCTTTTTGACTGTCTATAAATTGAATATTTCACGACGCCGCTGTTCAGTTGGCGTTCACTAGTCAACCAAAGAGGTGTACCAAGAAGATATAGCCAGGGACAATTTGAGCGTCTCAGTAGTCTCCTATGACATTAAACATGGTGAGTACAGCAATAGAGTTTATCAAGTACCCACGAGTACTGTGTCCATTATAAGGCATTTCAACCTGATGACAGCGGTGGACACCGGTGATAAATTCGTCCACTGGTGTGTTGTACATGATGTGTTTTGACATTCAGTTTAGCAGGCTGTTGGTATTGTACTGTTTGCATTGCCCTCAGCTGACTAATTCGAGTTCATCGGAAACTTAACCCAGCAAAACATTCAGTTTCATTTTGAGCTCTTCAGTCTCACAATCTTTTTTTTTTTATTTTTATTTATTTATTTATTTTTTTTACTGAACCGGGTACAGGTCTTGTTGGGCTAATGTTTTTCAAATACTTTAAAAATTATCCCTTGAAAAATTTTAAAGGGTAAATGAAACAATCCGTACCACGACGTTGGAGCCAAAACTGTTGAATATTGATAAATGCGTTGTAAAATTAAAATAACAAAAGATAGTCGATAGATATCTTGAGAGACGAATCGAATTTGTTTACGTTAAACAGCATGGACGTGATACAATCTTTATCGGAACCGACAACATTCGTTGGTCTTCTCTTTGATGAACGTCTCCCTTTCCGAAAGATACCAACCTATATGGAATTAGAGCTTCAATAAGCCATTGGAATTTTTCATAATAAAAAAATTTATATTTAACTATTTATTTAGCTGCTAATTTGCTGATGATACTAACACTATATAAAAAAATGTTTTGGGTGTCTTGGAACTAAATTTAAATCTTTACGTAAATTTGCAGAAACATAGCCTTCATATATCTCGTGGATACTGTATTAAGGTGACTCCGTTTCTTTTTCTTTTTTTTTTAATTATTTATTTATTTATTTATTTATTTTTTGTTAAGGTTTCGCATCTCTTTTCCCTCCTGTGTTTCTTGGCATTGCCAATGGTGGTGGCGGGAGAAAACTTGTGCATCGTCTACACTATGGCTAGCCATGGCAGCAACGATGGCATTCCGAGCCAAGGATTTGACAGCGAGAAGTGGTACAAAGTACACCGATTATTTGATCGACACACGAACGCCAGCATCGCAGCTGAAGGGAGGAAGTTCCTACAGTTTTTTAGCGAGTGGTACGGCATCAGTTTGGACGTCGGTAACGATACACTGTCAGGGGTTGCTCCAACCACTCTGTTTCTCGAGCCCGCGGGAGTTCGCCTAATTTTTAGACTCTCGGTCCTACCAAAATACGCTAATTATAGACTTTATTCGGAGTCGCGTGGCAATGAAGTTCGTTTTTACCGTTCCAAGATTTGCAGTGTTGGATGGATGATTTAGTTCAGAGATGAGTTTACTGTAACCACGGGCCGAAATCAGGGAATGGTCATTCCAGCAAGAAGCGCCGTCAGGTCTCGAGTCTATTACATAAAACCCGGGGGAAAGGGCTTCGATAACGTAATTAAGCTGCAAGCGGAAGATCGCGTTCCAATTCTTGTAGTTCCCATGCCCTTGGGCCAACACGCCGGGTATGAAGAAGGAAGCTACTCTGTCTCCAATCCGCACGTGACCAGTCTCACCAGACCCGAGTTTGGTGTAGGAAGAATGCGCGGGATCTCCCCTCGGTACAAAAATGGAACCGAATATGTGGTCGACGGTCGAATGGTGTTCACCTTCCACTGTGGCAACATGGAGGATCAGCTGCCATAGATGAGCTTTTCATACACTGAAACGTTTTTCCGATGAGGTTACACAAACATATTATTATTTTTGCTTGGTTTTAAGGTTTAAATATGATGTAATGGAATTCATTGTAAGGGTTGGGTAAAGGAAACATGGGAAGAATAAAAATCTGTTGAAAGAACATTTTGACTGCGCTGATATCAAAAAGACCTTCACTAAAATTATAAATTCTATCAGGGAGAAAGAGAGAGTAAATTCAATGGAAATTGAATATGAGATAAGTATATCAATAGATAAAGGCATTAAATCTATTACAGGAAATTCTATATTGAAAACGGAACTAAAAAACCAACTTAATCATTGTTATATAAGGAACGTAACTGTTTCAGATTGTAATTTATAATATTTAAAAAGAGATTTTCGGCCTTTAGAATTGTTTTTCCTGTCTAAATTCAACTGGATATTAGGCATGAAATAATAAAAAAAATTAACCACGTCTGTAAAAGGGACTTGTTGCAGAACTGCAACAGATGAGAGATATTCCTTAACTGAAACCGTGTCAGTTGACAGATAATGCCAGCATCCATAAATGCAATAAAAACTTTTGTGCGGGTGCCTCACCGGCTTCAGGTGATTTTGACTTGACTAACACGGTGAGAGTGGATATAAATAATTTCTGTCGAAATCAAAATGTCCACCGTATATAGAGTGACAAAATAAACGGAGGCTTAATTTTAAGCACCATTTTTTAATTTTACTGGGCACCCAGGCGAAATACCCAATGGCTAACAAAACCCTACTAGACGATGATCAGAATATAGATAACGTTTATCCTCTGCGTCTAACTACTTTTTATTTGATAGATCCATGTTCATGTGCAGCTCACTCTCTCTCTTCCGCTTACCCCGTCCACTCTTTCTCTCCCCCTCTCTCCCTCCCACTCTTGTTCTCTCTCTCTCTCTCTTTATCAGGCTGTTGGTGTTGTACTGTTCGCATTGCCCTCAGCTGACTAATAAGAGTTCATCGGAAACTAAACCCAGCAAAACATTCTGTTTCATTTTAAGCTCTTCATTCTCACAATCTCTTTTTTTTTAATTTTTTATTTTTTTACTGAACCGGGTACAGGTCTTGTTCGGCTAATGTTTTTCAAAGACTTTTAAAATTATCCCTTGAAAAAAATTTAAAGGGTAAATGAAACAATCCGTACCACGACGTTGGAGCCAAAACTGTTGAATATTGATAATTGCGTTGCATTAAAATTTCAAAATATAGTCGATAGATATCTTGAGAGACGAATCAAATGTGTTTGCGTTAAACAGCACGTGACACAATCTTTATCGGAACCGACAACATTCGTTGGTCTTCTCTTTGGTGATCGTCTCCCTTTCCGAAAGATACCAACCTATATGGAATTAGAGCTTCAATAAGCCATTGGTATTTTTCATAATAAAAAATATATATTTAAGTATTTATTTAGCTTCTAATTTGCTGATGATACTAACTCTATATAAAAAAATGTTTTGGGTGTCTTGGAACAAAATTTAAATCTTTACGTAAATATGCAGAAACATAGCCTACATACATCTCGTGGATACTGTATTAAGGTGACTCCATTTCTTTTTTCTTTTTTTCTTTTTTTTTTTTTAATTTATTTATTTTTTTTTTTTCTTAAGGTATCGCATCTCTTTTTCCTCCTGTGTTTGTTCGCATTGCCAATGGTGGTGGAGGGAGAAAACTTGTGCATCGTCTACACTATGATTGGTCAGGGCAGCAACGATGGCATTCCGAGCCAAGGATTTGACAGCGAGAAGTGGTACAAAGTACACCGATTATTTGATCGACACACGAACGCCAGCATTGCGGCTGAAGGGAGAAATTTCCTACAGTTTTTTAGCGAGTGGTACGGCATCAGTTTGGACGTCGGTAACGATACACTGTCAGGGGTTGTTCCAAACACTCTGTATGTCGAGGCATCGGGAGTTCGCCTAATTTTTAGACTCACGGTCCTACCAAATTACGCTAATTATAGACTTTATTCGGAGTCGTGTGGCAATGAAGTTCGTTTTTACCGTTCCAAGGTTTGCATTGTTGGATGGATGATTTATTTCAGAGATGAGTTTACTGTAACCACGGGCCGAAATCAAGGAATGGTCATTCCAGCAAGAAGCGCCGTCAGGTCTCGAGTCTACTACATAAAACCCGGGGGAAAGGGCTTCGATAACGAAATTAAGCTGCAAGCGGAAGATCGCGTTCCAATTCTTGTAGTTCCCATGCCCTTGGGCCAAGACGCCGGGTATGAAACAGGAAGCTACTCTGTCTCCAATCCGCACGTGACCAGTCTCACCAGACCCGAGTTTGGTGTAGGAAGAATGCGCGGGATCACCACTCGGTACAAAAATGGAACCGAATATGTGGTCGGAGGTCGATTGGTGTTCACCTTCCACTGTGGCAATATGGAGGATCAGCTGCCATAGATGAACTTTTCATACACTGAAACGTTTTTCCGATGAGGTTACTCAAACATATTATTATTTTTGCTTGGTTTTAAGGTTTAAATATGATGTAATGGAATTCATTGTAAGGGTTGGGTAAAGGAAACATGGGAAGAATAAAAATCTGTTGAAAGAACATTTTGACTGCGCTGATATCAAAAAGAACTTCACTAAAATTATAAATTCTATCAGGGAGAAAGAGAGAGTAAATTCAATGGAAATTGAGTATGAGATAAGTATATCAATAGATAAAGACATTTAATCTATTACAGGAAATTCTATATTGAAAACGGAACTAAAAAACCAACTTAATCATTGTTATATAAGGAACGTAACTGTTTCAGATTGTAATTTATAATATTTAAAAAGAGGTTTTCGGCCTTCGGAATTGTTTTTCCTGTCTAAATTCAACTGGATATTAGGCATGAAATAATAAAAAAAAATTAACCACGTCTGTAAAAGGGACTTGTTGCAGAACTGCAACAGATGAGAGATATTCCTTAACTGACACCGTGTCAGTTGACAAATAATGCCAGCATCCATAAATGCAATAAAAGCTTTTGTGCGGGTGCCTCACCGGCTTCAGGTGATTTTGACTTGACTAACACGGTGAGAGTGGATATAAATAATTTCTGTCGAAATCAAAATGTGCACCGTATATAGAGTGACAAAATAAACGGAGGCTTAATTTTAAGCACCATTTTCTAATTTTACTGGGAACCCAGAAGAAAATACCCAATGGCTAACAAAACCCTACTAGACGATGATCAGAAAATATATTATGTTTATCCTCTGCGTCTAACTACTTTTTATTTGATAGATCCATGTTCATGTGCAGCTCACTCTCTCTCTCTTCCGCTTACCCCGTCCTCTCTTTCTCTCCCCCTCTCTCCCTCCCACTCTTGTTCTCTCTCTCTCTCTATCCCTCTCTCTCTCTCCCTCTCTCTCGTCCACTTACCCCGCCCCCTCTCTCTCTCCCTCCTCTCTTTCTTTCATTTTCTCTCAATGCGAACACTAACCCCAGCAAACCAAGGAAGATCTCCCAGAAAATTCGAGTATTGCTTCGACGTGTTTATTCAGGTGCTCAGTCTTCCTTACTTTCTATCAGATGTAATAAGGCAAATGTCACAACTGAAGTTACATCTTTTTTTTCGCCACCAATAACTCATCATGCATTTAGAATATACATAAATTAATGAATGCAAATAATGCGTTTAACAGAGAATGTCTTCACTAAAGCAATGTGCAATTTACTCACGATGTCTTCACTAAAGCAATGTGCAATGCACCCAGGGTGTCTTCACTAAAGCAGTGGCCAATTTAGTAAGGGTGTCTTCACTAAAGCAATGGCCAATTCATTCAGGGCGTCTTAATAAAAGCCAATTCAGTGGGTCTATGCACGATGCAAAAAGTCCGACAACACTTTTTTGTGATGAGATACTGCTGAAAAAATACAAAAATATCAGTTATAAAACGGCATGTTTGTTAATATCATCTCACGGTATTAGTAGTTTGGAGTGCCATCTTATCAAAGATGTACTCAGTGGTTGGTTTACAGCTCTGCTGCCTTGTTTGAAAGTATTATAGTGTATCCGTTGACTAAATTCAGTGTGACTTTGGTGTATAAATATGTTCATCCCAGGTTAGGACGCCGCTTATTATAACCTTAAAATTGACGGTAGATTTCACCTTCGGTGTCTTATTGATTTGTATATACAGGGAGGGAGATGGTGGCCTGTCTTTGAAAGTAAAATTCAAAATTAATTGTTTTTTTGTTGTCGTTTGACTATTTTTCTGTCTGTCAAAAATTCCCCCTCTTAGGAATGGGGTTGGCGGGTTGCAGGAAGGATCTCTTATAAAGTTTACACATTGCAGATGTTGTATAGGCTTGGTTACGCGTTTCTTTTTCCAAAAAAAAAAAACTGTAATTATATAAATAACTGGTTAAAAATTTGTCACTTTGAACTTCGCAAAAAAGAACAAACCAAATCGCTCAAATGCACAAACTGGTACTTAAAAATGGCTGAATTAATAGATAACAAGTGATAAAGTTTGAATAAGTTTGAAAAAGGCAGACTCTAAAAACAATACGTTTATCGCCACTATGTAAATACTGACTGGTTGCATAACACACCGTGTAGTTGCTAATTAAGGTGACCCTGGACCATTCATTTACGGTAAATACCTCGAAAAATTAATGTATCCTTTTATCTCATAGTTAACAATGAAAGAGATCTTTCATGGTGTCAAGATAGGATGATGAAATAGAATTATTATTTACTTAGAGACTAAATTACATATATGTCCATAAATGGACCTTGGTTACGTGAATGATATTTTATTTATTTTACTTTATTTCACTATTACTTTAAGCTTTTTCATGATAGACAGACTTTTGTATATACGGGATGCGGAGAGAAAAAGTGTAAATTGCGGCACGATTTTAACTGAATTACGCACTTTGTGTCACAACGTTTCCAAAACCGTTGAATATTGGGCGCGATTTGCTCCAGTATTTTTAAGATAAACCTTTGCATTGTGATTAGATGTCTTGTTTGGCCCTGTGTTTATCTTGTTTATCTGTTTTTAGGACCCCGTTCTTTTCTTTTTAAGGTATTGTATCTTTTTACCCTCCTGAGTTTCTTCGCACTACCAATGGTGGCGGAGGGAGAAAGAATGTGCGCTGTCTACACCATGATAAGTCATGGCAGTATGATTCGCAGTGGAAGCCAAGAATTTGCCAGCGAGCAGTGGTACAAAATACACCGATATTTTGGTCGAAACACAAACGTCAGCATCGCAGCTGAAGGGAGGAAGTTCCTACAGTTTTTGAAGGAATGGTATGGAATCGATGTGTACGTTGCCGACGATGCCTTGTCAGGGGTTGATCCAACTCCTGTGTTTTTCGAGACCATGGCAGTTAACTTTACTTTCAAAATCGTGACTCTTCCGCAGTCTGCCAATTTTAGACTTAATTCGGAGTCACGTGACAATGAAGTTCGTTTTTATGATTCACAGATTTGCTTAATTACATGGTGGATTGTGATCAAAAATGAGTTTACTGTAACAGAGGGTCGAAATCAGGGAATGGTCGTCCCAGCAAGTAGTATGATTGGGTTACATTATTACAATATAAAACCTGGGCACAAGGGGTTCGATAGCGAAATTAAGCTACGTGGAGAAAACCGTGTTCCTGTTCTTTCAATTCCCACCCCCTTGGGCCAAGACACTAATCTGACCGGGTATGACATCACAGAAGGAACGTACGTCGTCTACAATCAGTATGTCACCAGTCTGACGAGGCCAGAGTTCGGTGACGGCGTAGCGCGTGGGATCTCTCCTCGATATGTGCACGGAAACGAATTTGTGAATGATGGTAGAATGGTGGTCACCTTCTCCTGTAACCGTACCGAGTACCGTCTGCCATAGATTGACTTTAATGCAAACGGATTTTTAAATATATCTTTTTTGCTTCATGGTTTTCAGTTTTTATTCTGAACCAGGGGGATTTATTGTAAAGGTTAGGAAAAGGGTAAAAGGAAAAAATAAAATTGCTTTGAAAGAGCACTTGGGCTATTTTTATGTCAAGATAACTTTAATGAAATATTTCTGTTCGTGGGAGAGAATGAAAAAGAGAGAGAGTGAGATCCCTCCGCTCACCATAAAGTCCTCTTCACCTTTCAAGTTCCCTTTGAAACCCGTGCTTCTGATCACCACAGTCTCTCCATGACTGGGTCTCTCCATGAAAATGGCATTATTTGATAGATCCATGTTCATGTGCAGCTCACTCTCTCTCTTCCGCTTACCCCCCTCTCTTTCTCTCCCCCTCTCTCCCTCCCACTTTTGTTCTCTCTCTGTCTCTATCCCTCTCTCTCTTTCTCGTCCACTTACCCCGCCCTCTCTCTCTCTCCCTCCTCTCTTTCTCTCATTTTCTCTCAATGCGGACACTAAACCCAGCAAACCAAGGAAGATCTCCCAGAAAATTCGAGTATTGCTTCGACGTGTTTATTCAGGTGCTCAGTCTTCCTTACTTTCTGTCAGATGAAATAAGGCAAATGTCACAACCGAAGTTACATCTTTTTTTTCGTCACCAAGAACTCATCATGCATTTAAAAGATACATAAATTAATGAATGCAAATAATGAGAATGTCTTCACTAAAGCAAATTGCAATTCACTCACGATGTCTTCACTAAAGCAATGTGCAAATCACTCAGGGTGTCTTCACTAAAGCAATGGCCAATTCATTCAGGACGTCTTAATAAAAGCCAATTCAAGCAGTGGGTCTATGCACGATGCAAAAAGTCCGACAACACTTTTTTTGTGATTAGATACTGCTGAAAAAAAAAATACAAAAATATCAGTTATAAAACAGCATGTTTGTTAATATCATCTCACGGTATTGGTAGTTTGGAGTGCCATCTTATAAAGGATGTACTCAGTGGTTGGTTTACTGCTCTGCGGCCTTGTTTGAAAGTATTATAGTGTATCCGTTGACTAAATTCAGTGTGACTTTGGTGTATAAATATGTTCATCCCAGGTTAGAACGCCGCTTATTATGAGCTTAAAATTGACGGTAGATTTCACCTTCGGTGTCTTATTGATTTGTATATACAGGGGAGAGATGGTGGCCTGTCTTTGAAAGTAAAATTCAAAATTAATTGTTGTTTTGATGTCGTTTGACTATTTTTCTGTCTGTCTGTTTGACTATTTTTCTGGAGAGAAAAAGTGTAAATTGTGGCACGATTTTAACTGAATTACACACTTTGTGTCACAACGTTTCCAAAACCGTTGAATATTGGGCGCGATTTGCTCCAGTATTTTAAAGGTAAACCTTTGCTTTGTGATTAGATGTCTTGGCACTGTGTTTATCTTGTTTATCTGTTTTTAAGACCCCGTTCTTTTCTTTTTAAGGTATTGCATCTCTTTACCCTCCTGAGTTTCTTTGAACTACCAATGGTGCCGGAGGGAGAAAGAATGTGCGCCGTCTACACCATGATAAGCCACGGCAGTATGATTCGCGGTGGAAGCCAAGAATTTGCCAGCAAGCAGTGGTACAAAATTCACAGATATTTTGGTCGAAACACAAACGCCAGCATCGCGGCTGAAGGGAGGAAGGTCCTACAGTTTTTGAAGGAATGGTATGGAATCGACGTGGACGTTGCCGACGATACCTTGTCAGGGGTTGATCCAACTCCTGTGTTTTTCGAGACCTTGGCAGTTAACTTTACTTTCAAAATCGTGACCGTTCCGCAGTCTTCCAATTTTAGACTTTATTCGGAGTCACGTGACAATGAAGTTCGTTTTTATGATTCACAGATTTGCTTAATTACATGGTGGATTGTGATCAAAAATGAGTTTACTGTAACAGAGGGTCGAAATCAGGGAATGGTCGTCCCAGCAAGTAGTGTGATTGGGTTAAATTATTACAATATAAAACCTGGATGATGGAAGAATGGTGATCACCTTCTCCTGTAATCGTACCGAGTATCGTCTGCCATAGATAGCTTTCATTCATTGAAATGTTATCTTTCTTGGCTATTCAAATATGTCGTTTTTGCTGGTTTAAGAATTATTTTTCTCCCATGAAATTAATTGTAAGGGTTGGGCAAAGGAAAATATATGAGAAGAATAAAATTTCATTGAAATAGTACTTGGACTACTTTTTTAACAAGACAATCCCACTCATTAGGAAGTGTGTGTGAGAGAGAAAGAGAGCGAGAGAGAGAAAGAGAAAGAGATCCTTCTTACCAAATTGACTCTGGCAAGAGTAATATCAAAGTACGCCATAACTTTCAGTACCTTTTGAAAGCCAAAAAGCTTTACTGTTTTATATATATACTAAAGCAAAGACCGGTGTTACGAAACTGAGGGTTAGCCATGGTAACAACGACTTTCCAGCGTGGGAAGATAATCAAGCTAATTATACTGGTTGAATACCGATGTTACTTCTAGCGGTAATACCACTAAATGCGTCTCAGTTAAAATGTGAGTGTGAGCACTTCACTACGCCGCTGTTCAGTTGCCTTTTACTAGTCAACCGAAGAGGTGTACATGTACCAAAAGATAAAACCAGGGAAACATTTATGCGTCTCAATAGTCACCAAAATTAGGGACATGGTGAGTACAGCAATAATTTTAACTATTATTACAGGCCCGTAGCCAGCAATTTCAAAAGGGGGGGTTCTTTTTCTGAAAAAGTGGACCTTTTTCCATAAAAACTTAATGAACCTAGATCAAATTATACCAAGAGTGGACCCCTTTCCACCAAAAGGGGCGGTTCTTTCGAACCCCCCGAACCCCCCTGGCTACGGGCCTGTATTAGAATAAAGCGTATATTATCTGTTTTATGATATAACCATCTAATGGTGTTCACCAGAGTAGATACTGTGGTTAGTTATTTTACCGATGTGGTGTACATGCTGTTGTGTTAATATTAAGACTGGGTTCCCATAAACCTATCGTACTAGCAGGATCGATCTAACTCCGAGGGGATTCTCGCTAAATCGTTTACAGTTTAAGCGGCTTAAATGTCTGTCATGCCAACAAAGCTGCTAGGGTGGTAATTATCTTTCGTGCAAGCTTAAACTAATGCAGTTTAGCAAGAAACCCCTTGGAGATAGATCGTTCTGCTAGTACGATAGGGATATGGGAATGGTCCCTTAGTCCAGCAAGCTGTTGATATTGCTCTGTCTGCGTTACGGCTATCCGACTAATAAGGAATTAAATAAAAAATAATCACTGGAAAACATTCAGTTTTATTTAGAACACATCTGTTTCACAAATTGTCTGGTTTTAACCTCAGCTGGAAGTGCACTGTCCAGACGGGGGAGGGGGCTGGGGCTGGGGTGGGGATGGGGGATGGGGGGTGGGGGGTGGGGCGGGGATGATATTACCGGAAATTAAATTAAGCCTATTTATTTCAAAGAGAAAATTACGCACTTGGTGTCACAACGTTGTTCCAAAACGGTTAAATATCGGGTTCGATTTGCTCCAGTATTTTAAACATAAACCCTCACTTTGTGATTAGATGTCTTGTCTTACCCTGTGTATATCTTGTGGAGCCTGCATTAAGGGTGACTCCGTTTCTTTTTCTTTTTTAAGGTATTACATCTCTTTTCCATCCTGTGTTTCTTCGCATTGCCAATGGTGGTGGCGAGAGAAAGAATGTGCGCTGTTTACACATTGATAAGCCACGGCAGTATGATTCGCGGCGGAAGCCAAGAATTTGCCACCGAGCAGTGGTATAAAATACACCGATATTTTGGTCGAAACACAAACGCCAGCATCGCGGCTGAAGGGAGGAAGGTCCTACAATTTTTGAAGGAATGGTATGGAATCGACGTGGACGTTGCCGACGATACATTGTCAGGGGTTGATCCAACTCCTGTGTTCTTTGAAACTTTACTTTCGATATCCTGACCCTTCCGCAGTCTGCTAATTTTAGACTTAATTCGGAATCACGTGGCAATGAAGTTCGTTTTTATGATTCTCAGGTTTGCTATAATGCATGGCTGATTGTGACCAATAATGAGTTTTCTGTAAAAGAGGGTCGAAATCAGGGAATGGTCGTTCCGGCAAATAGTATGATTGGGTTACACTATTACTATATGAAACCTGGGCGCAAGGGTTTCGATAGAGAAATCAAGCTACGTGCAGAAAACCGTGTCCCAAGTCTTTTAATTCCCACCCACTTGGGTCAAGACACTTATCGGACAGAGTATGACGTCACAACAGGCACTTACATGGTCTTCAATGAGTATATCACCAGTCTGACGAGGCCAGAGTTCGGTGACGGCGTAGCGCGTGGGATCTCTCCTCGATACGTGCATGGAAACGAATATCTGAATGATGGTAGAATGGTGATCACCTTCTCCTGTTACCGAACCAAATATCGTCTGCCATAGATTACATTAATGTATTGAAAAGTTATCATTATGGGTTATTCGAATCTGTCATTGTTTTGTTGGTTTTAGAATTATTTTGCTCCCATGAAATTAATTGTAAGGGTTTTGCAAAGGAAAATATACGAGAAGAAAAAAATCTCATTGAAATTATTCTTGTACTACTTTTTAACAAGACAATTCCGCTCATTAGTGTGTGTGTGTGTGTGTGTGAGTCTGAGTGTGTGTGTGTGTGTGTGTGAGAGAGAGAGAGAGAGAGAGAGCCATCCTTCTTACCAAATTGACTCTGGCAAGAGTAATACAAGTATCAAAGTACCCTACAAATTTCAGTACCTTTTGAAAATCAAAAAAGCTTTACTGTTTTATATATATACTTAAACCAAGACCGGTGTTACGAAACTGAGGGTTCGTGTATCAGAAAGTCCGCCTTCCATTTTGTTATAATGGTTAGGGTTAGCCTGACTTAAGTGGGTCTAAATTTAGAGCGAGGCTTCCTATCAAAATGAATGGCAAGCGGACTCTCTATCCCCGGCAAAAGGGATGGGGGTCTTTGGAAACCCCCCCCCCCCCCAGAACACGCCCTGGCTACGGGTCTACCAACACTTCTGTTTCTTCGGTAAGCAAATTGGAGAGGGCAAACCTTCGTCAGCATTTTTTGTCGTTTTCACCTCTAAACCTTAAACTATGTCCGTTCATATGATCAAATATCATTCTTAAACGATATGATTTATATTTGAAAGTGGCAAATCTAGTCAACCCATCTTATTTCTATGATGAAATCAATGTTCTCTGGGCAACGTTACTTAATTAATTACTGTGCTATTTTTTTACGTATGTGCTTTCAAAATGGATAAATCATTTTTATCAACGATCTACATTGAGTTAGTTGAGGGAGTGAAATGGTAACATTCTTTTTATTTTATTGAATAACCTGAAAAATATTTGGATATAACTTGACTGAAACTGACCTAATGAAAAATACTCTAAAATACTGTAATACAAGTCCCCTAACCCCCCTCTTACACAAATCAGCAATACGACAATGGTGCCGCGTGCCAATGGTTGCGTAATGCATCACAGGGGGCGTCTTCCGGAAGATGGTCAAATTGTCAAGTTTATACTGACGGGTATATAATTTTTTTCTGTCGGAAGACGGTCAAACATGGAGGACGGATCAACAAAGATAGTTTGGAAGACTGTCAGAAAATATCTCTGGATCCGTCCGTGATCATGCATGTCTTACTGTCTTGTAATGTGTTATGCTTAAAAACACCCTAAAATGTTCCGCTTTCATTCATTGTGTTGTAAACAACCAAAGATACGGGCATGCAGGCATGGTTACAACGACTTTCCAGCATGGGAAGATAATAAAGCTAATTATACTGGTTGAACACCGATGTTACCTCTGCCGCGGTAATACCACTAAATGTGTCCCAGTTTAAATGTGAGTGTGAATACTTCACTACGCCGCTGTTCCGTTGCCTTTTACTAGTCAACCGAAGAGGTGTACATGTACCAAAAGATAAAACCAGGGTAACATTTGAGCGTCTCAATAGTCACCGAAAATTAGGGACATGGTGAGTGCAGCAATAATTTAAACTATTATTAAAATAAAGCGTATGTTATCTGTTTTATGATATAACCATCTAATGGTGTTCACCAGAGTAGATACTGTGGTTAGTTATTTTACCGATGTGGTGTACATGCTGTTGTGTTAATATTAAGACTGGGTTCCCATAAACCTATCGTACTAGCAGGATCGATCTAACTCCGAGGGGATTCTCGCTAAATTGTTTACAGTTTAAGCGGCTTAAATGTCTGTCACGTCCAACGAAGCTGCTAGGGTGGTAATTATCTTTCGTTCAAGCTTAAACTTATGTAATTTAGCAAGAAACCCCTCGGAGATAGACCGTTCTGCTAGTACGATAGGGTATGGGAATGGTCCCTTAGTCCAACAAGCTGTTGGTATTGCACTGTCTGCGTTACGGCTATCTGACCAATAAGGATTTAATTACAAACTAAACACAGAAAAACACCCAGTTTTATTTAGAACACATCTGTCTCACAAATTGTCTGGTTTTTAACCTCAGCTGGAAGTGCACTGTCCAGCCGGGGGATGGGGGGATGGGGGTGGGGCGAGGATGATGTTACCGGAAATTAAATTAAGCCTTTTTATTTCAAAGAGGGAATTACGCACTTGGTGTCACAACGTTGTTCCAAAACGGTTAAATATCGGGCGCGATTTGCTCCAGTATTTTAAACATAAACCCTCACCTAGATGTCTTGTGATTAGATGTCTTGTCTAACCCTGTGTATATCTTGTGCAGACTGTATTAAGGGTGACTCCGTTTTTTATTTTAGGTATTACATCTCTTTTCTCTCCTGTGTTTCTTCGCATTGCCAATGGTGGTGGCGAGAGAAAGAATGTGCGCTGTTTACACCATGATAAGCCACGGCAGTATGGTTCTCGATGGAAGCCAAGAATTTCCCAGCGACCAGTGGTACAAAGTACACCGATATTTTGGTCGAAACACGAACGCCAGCATCGCGGCTGAAGGGAGGAAGTTCCTACAGTTTTTGAAGGAATGGTACGGTATCGTAGTAGATGTTGGTGACGATACCTTGTCAGGGGTTGATCCAACTCCTGTGGTTTTCGATACCACATCGGTTAACTTTACTTTTAAAATCATGACTCTTTCGATGTCTGCTAATTTTAAAATTTACTCCGAGTCACGCAACAACAAAGTTCGTTTTTTACGGCTCCAAGATTTACAGTAACGCATGGCTGATTATGACCAAAAATGAGTTTACTGTAACGGAGGGTCGAAATCAGGGAATGGTTGTTCCGGCAAGAAGTATGATTCGGCTAGAGTATTACTACATGAAACCTGGCCACAAGGGGTTTGACAACGAGATTATACTCCTTGCAGAAAACCGTGTTCCACTGCTTCTGATTCCCATCCCCTTGGGCCAAGACACTGATCTGACCGGGTGTGACGTCACACAAGGAACGTACGCTGTCTACAATCGCCACGTCATCAGTCTGACCAGGCCAGAGTTCGGTGACGGCTTAGCGCGTGGGATCTCTCCTCACTACGTGCACGGAAACGAATTTCTGAATGACGGTAGAATGGTGATCACCTTCTCCTGTAACCGTACCGAGTACGGTCTGCCATAGATTGACTATATTACAAACGGGGTTTTTAATATATCTTTTTTGCTTCATGGTTTTCAGTTTTTATTCTGAACCAGTGGGATTTATTGTAAGGTTTGGGCAAATGAAATCAGAGAAAAATATAAATCCGTTGATATCTGATAACGGACTTCTACGTGGTGAGATGAAATCTGCTAGTATGTAATATTTAACAAGTTACTATAATAATCAAGCGCTAAAATATCATCAAAAGAAATGCCATAAATTACATGAATATTTTTTTGCAGAGATCGTCTTCACTAAAGCAATGGCCAAGTTTAGTCACTGGGTATGAGCCAGTTACTTAAATTGTGATTATATTTTCATTTCAGTGACCTTATCAGCCATAAAACAGAGTGCTAGTTACGATATTGGTAGTTTGGAGTGCATCATAATAAGAACTCGCCTGACGTGGTATTTCATAATATGAATATTTAAATGAACTCTAAACTGTTGCCTTGATTGTTTTACAGTGAGGCACGGCTGCCCATCTGACGTGACAGGCATACAGTGTTTTTATTATCTATATTATAAACACAGAAGACATATACAATCAAGGCTTTACATACACAAATAAATTATGAATACACCATACATATACAAGTATTTCATTGTTATCTACAATTTCACTTCTTAGTGCGAAGGCGTTTAATAAAAATCTAGCCAGTGAGAAAATGCTCTCTTCGTTCCGTCAGACATTATAGTTGTAAACAAGTATAAATTTGGAAAGCGGGATGTCCATTCAGTTCTAAAGTATTTCAATCTGAATTCGTCGTACTAGGGACATAAAAGTAAAAAAATGCATTTCGTTTTCTACTGTGTGAATGCCTAGTCTGAGACATAGAGGGCAAAACCTTTCATCTCTGTCGATTTTTGTATAACGGCCTCTTTCGATCATGAGCTCATGACTTGAGCAACGAAAATTTGAAAGTACATGTATTTTTCTTTGCTTGTAGGTTAAAGGCAGTGAAAGGTATCGTTCAGGATTTAAAGCGCTTTTGTATAGTTTATAACTGATGCATTTAGGTGATACATTAATATCGGCAAATACAGTTTGTTGTGCACATTCTGTAATTCTAGTTCTAAATAAACTTAAGAACGCCTCTGCATCCCAGACATCGTTCGCTATCCAGGCGTATCCAAAACCATAATGAAATAAAAGTTTTTAATGCAAGTCGCCCAGGATGACCTTCCTTCAGTGTCTAAACGGCGTAACATAATAAAACATTGCTTGGGGTAAAAATATAGACATAAATAGTGACTAGCCAAAACGATGTAGGCGTTGTTGACTAGTTTCAGTGTACATACGATGTACGGTTCATCCCAGGCAAGAACGTGGCTAAAAAGACAATAGATTTCACCCTTTCAACTGCTCATTCATGTGTTTAAACTGTATATAAACAGGAGGGGGATTACGACCTGTCTTTGAGAAATCAAATACAATCGCTTTTGTTTTCTTACATTCTTTTGCTATTTTGAAAAAAGTGTCTGGTTGTCCAAAATTTCTGAAAGCTAGTCGATCAACGCGGGTTTTTTGGTCATTCAGTTGTAATGTAGTTCCTGATCAAACTGTCGGTTTATTTTCATTTTAATGCTACTTTATGCTTTTCCATTAAAGACAGGCAGGTCTATGCTTATACGGGATGCACATTAAAATATTCATGAAAATGGCTGCAAACTGCCACCATAAATGCCTTTTTACACTGTATATAATTTGAATACGCCGCTGTTCAGTTGTCTTTCACTAGTCAACCAAGGAGATGTACCAAGAAGATAAAGCCGGGGTAAATTTGAGCGTCTCAGTAATCGCGGAAGACTGGAAACATGGTAATTACGTAAGTTAAGCTGTAAACTTTATCAGATGCTTGCCTTTGTCATGTCCGTTTTATGGCATTACAGCCTAATGGTGTTTGCTATCGTAGACACCGGTGATTTATTTGTTCTGGACTGGTGTGTTGTACACATAATGTGGTGTAAACTTTAAGTCCTACTGGAATGTCCGTATTGCAATGTCTGCATTGTTTCTATCTGAAAACATTGGCTAGTAAACCACAGGATATATCCAGTTAAATTTTTGATACTTAAGGACCTGGGAACCCAGTAAATATAGTTTCATTTTTAAGCTGTATATTAATCAAAGACTGTTCGGTCACGGGTGTCTTGAGATTACTAATTACACTGTGATTTTTTAAAGATATACTATACAAACATCTTATGGGCATTGCGCATTTAGGACGATTCAGTTTCTTTTTTTTAAGGTGTCGCATCTCTTTTCCCTCTTGTGCGTTGTTTACACTATGATAAGCCATGGCAGTATGGTTCACGGTGGAAGCCAAGGATTTGCCAGCGAGCAGTGGTACAAAATACACCGATATTTTGGTCTAAACACTAACGCCGGAATCGCGGCTGAAGGGAGAAAGTTGCTACAGTACGGCATCGACGTGGTTGTTGGCGACGATACCTTGTCAGGGGTTGATCCAACTCCCGTGGTTTTCGATACAACATCGGTTAACTTTACTTTTCAAATCATGACCCTTCCGAAGTCTGCTAATTTTAAACTTTATTCCGAGTCACACAACAACAAAGTTCGTTTTTACGACTCCAAGATTTACAGTAACGCATGGATGATTGTAACTAAAAATAAGTTTACTGTAACGGAGGGTCGAAATCAGGGAATGGTCGTCCCAGCAAATAGTATGATACGGCTACAATATTACTATATAAAACC
This sequence comes from Lingula anatina, assembly GCF_051362555.1. Taxonomy (NCBI): domain Eukaryota; kingdom Metazoa; phylum Brachiopoda; class Lingulata; order Lingulida; family Lingulidae; genus Lingula; species Lingula anatina. The sequence goes on from NC_141772.1 coordinate 23,923,865, forward strand.
TGGACGCAAGGGGTTCGACAGCGAGATTTTGTTCCATGCGGAAGACCGCGTTCCAATTCTTTTAATTCCTATTCCCTTGGGTCAAAACACTGATCTGACCGGTTATGACGTCACACAAGGAACCTACGCCGTTTTTAACCATCACATCGTCAGTCTGACCAGGCCAGAGTTCGGTGACGGGGTAGCGCGTGGGGTCTCTCCTCGCTACGTGCACGGAAACGAATTATTGAATGATGGTAGAATGGTGATCACCTTCTCCTGTAACCGTACCATGTACAGTCTGCCATAGAATGACTATAATACAAACTGGGTTTTAAATTTATCATTTTTGCTTCATGATTTTCAGTTTTTATTCTGAATCAGTGGGATTATTTGTAAGGGTATGGAAAAGGGATTATAACACCACCCTTAAAACATTTAATTTTCCAATTATCACTCTCTCTCTCTCTCGCTCTCTCTCTCTCTCTCTCTCTCACAATACCACTTACACATTATCCCCAGCAAATGTTTGCTGATATCTCCCAAAAAATCTAAGTATTGCTTCAACACACTCGGTAGTTTATCCAGGTACTTAATTCTTCTTTCTTCCTTCCTGTTAAGTAAAGAAAGCATAGTTAATAAATAAATAAATAAATAAATAAATAAAATAGAATAGAATAAAATAAAGATATTGCACCTGTTTTTATCAATCATACATGTACATTCTTTGTAAACTATGTGTGAGATAATACACTGTCACCCGAGCGATATATGCCATAATGGCATAATGGCATGATCATGGCATATATCGCGAGAGGGTGACAGTGTATTATTTGACATACATACCGAGAAAAAATATTCAGTCATTTCATCCTAAAACACCCCTAAAACCGAATAAAGTGACCCTATATCACGCTCTAGAGATGTTATACGGAATAAACTTGTCCACGTGCGCTGGTCACCTCCCGCCAAATTCTTACGTAATGTCTGGTCAATTTTTCCTAAATACTTGTCATGGACGTTCAACAGTGAGCTTAAGTGATAGATACAATACGAGTCGCCGAGCTGTACGTGAAATATTACGAGTGTATTGGCGAGCCGCAGGCGAGACAATACACGAGTAATTTTCACGTACAGCTCGGCGACGAGTGTTGTATCTGGCTTAAACCACGGCCTCTGATTGGCTACTACACTAGTAGTGCAACAGACCGTGCAGGGCCGTAGCCTCCGGGGGGGCAGGGGGGCAGCTGCCCCCCCTGGGATTTAGAATTTTCCACACTGGTAGGGGGACACCCCCTCCCCCCTCGGGGGCTAAGCCCCCTCGCGTCCGCTTACTGCCCCCCCTGGCATTTTGCTCAGGCTACGGCCCTGCCGTGGAACGCACTCGTACATGACGTGCTTGTATGTCGAATACAGCACGGCCGAGTCTTTTGTTCTACGTGCTAGCCGTGGTTTAAATGCTGCTGTGCAAATCCAAAGTATCAGCCACAAAACAGCCTGCCTGTTAATACCACCCCACGGTATTGGCCATTTGGGGTGCATCATGATAGGAGCTTGCCTGACATGGTATTTCATCAAGTCTATATTTAAATGAATTCTAAAATTTTGCTTTGATTGTTGTAAAGTGAGGCACGGGTGCCAACCTGACGTGACAGGCATACAGTGTCTTTATTATCCACATAAAAGAAATAGGTAATGACTTCACAAAACGATGTAGCCGTTGTTGACTAGTTTCAGTGTAGATAAGTTGTACTGTTCATCCCAGGTAAGAACGTCGCTAAAAGACGATAGTTTTCACCCCACCAACTGTTCATTCATTTGTATAAACTGCATATAAATAGGAGGGAAATTATTACCTGCAATTGAGAAGTCAAATTCACTCTTGCTATTTTGGTGTCTGGTTGTCCAGAATTTCACCCAGATCTTCCCAGCTAGTAGATCAACGGTGGTTTAGGATCATTTAGTTAAAATGTTGGTCTAACTGGGGAGAAGGGCAAGCAAGGAGTAAAATAGCGTAATTGAATGAGCAGGCCAAGAAAAATAAAACCGTACGTTGTTAAAATTCAGATATTATATATCTATTTTGTTCTCTGTATAATGTGTGGCGGTTTAGTTTACATATAAAAAACGCCCATATCGTCTATCACGCTTGCCAGTGCTCGTGGTAACGCTAATTGAACGCTGATTCTAGCTTTTTTATAATTGCATTTAATTTCAATAATGCACTACGCCGCTGTTCAGTTGCCTTTTACTAGTCAACGGAAGAGGTGACAAAAAGATCAAACCAGGGTAACATTTGAGCGTCTCAATAATCACCGAAAATTAGGGACATGGTGAGTACAGCAATAATTAATTAATTTGTCACCTGTATAACAACTTAATGGTGTTCGCCAGAGTAGATACTGCGGTTAGTTTGTTTACTGATGCTATTGTGTTAACACTTAGTCCAGCAAGCTGGAATTAATTTTATTTTTAATAAAAAAAACTAAACTCAGGAAAACATCCAGATTCATTAAAAACACATCAGTCTCACAAATTTCTGATTTCTAACCTCAACTGGGAATGCACTGTTCAAACCAGGTGGTGGCCGGGGGGGAGGGGGGGTGAATATCGTACGCGATTTGTTCCATTATTTTAAACATAAATCTTCACTTTGTAATTAGATGCCCTGTCTAGCCCTGTGTATATCTTGTGACAGTGTATTAATTAAAGGTGACTCCTTTCTTATCTTTTTAAGGTATTACATCTCTTTTCTCTCCTGTGTTTCTTCGCATTGCCAATGGTGGTGGCGAGAGAAAGAATGTGGGCTGTCTACACCATGATAAGCAACGGCAGTATGATTCGCAGTGGAAGCCAAGGATTTGCCAGCGATCAGTGGTACAGAATCCACCGATATTTTGGTCTAAACAGCATCGCAGCTGAAGGGAGGGAGTTCCTTCAGTTTTTGAAGGAATGGTATGGAATAGACGTGGACGTTGGTGACGATACTTTGTCAGAGGTTGATCCAACTCCTGTGTTTTTCGAAACCACTGCAGTTAACTTTACTTTTAAAATCCTGAGTCTTCCGCAGTCTGCTAATTTTAGACTTTCTTCGGAGTCACGTGAGAATGAAGTTCGTTTTTACGATTCACAGATTTTCTTAAATACATGGTTGATTGTGATCAAAAATGAGTTTACTGTATCAGAGGGTCGAAATCAGGGAATGGTTGTTCCGGCAAATAGTATGATTGGGATACATTATTACAATATAAAACCTGGGCACAAGGGGTTCGAGCTACGTGGAGAAAACCGTGCTCCAGTTCTTTTAATTCCCATCCCCTTGGGTCAACACACTGATCGGACCGGGTATGACGTCACACAAGGCACGTACTTCGTCTACACTCGGTTGTCAGAAGTCTCCCCAGACCCGAGTTGGAAGTCGGCGTAATGCGTCGGATCTCTCCTCGCTTCGTGCATGGAAACGAATATCTGAATGATGGTCGAATGGTAGTCACTTTCTCTTGTAACCGTGCAGATAATCGTCTACCATAGATTAGCATTTCATACATTGGAAAGTTTTCTTTGGGGCTTATACGAATATATCATTATTTTGCTTCTATTCCAGCCATTATGATTCCATGAAATTATTTGTAAGGGTGTTGGGCAAAAGAAATAAGCGGTGAGTAAAAAAGCAGTTGCAAGAACACCTGGGTTGTTTTAAACTCTTGATCAAAAAGTTTATCTTACCTCCAATTCCATACGTTTTTGTTTACAAATAAATAATTAGTTCACTGTTCTGGATGCGCTCTAAGGTCACGTGTTCAGTAGTGCTTGCAAGTGGGTCGCGCCATATTTGAACCGCGGCTCAGTTAGGCCTGGCTCAACTTGGTTGTGAACACAGCCTTATAAGAGCAAACCATTGTCTCTACACCAGTTCACTACAGGTGACACCAATTACCTGTACATGAAGATTCATTATCATCATAAATTTTACGGACTTCAGTCGGCTCTTTGACAAACGTCATTAAAATCACAAACTGTTTAATGGTATTACAACCAAATGGTGTTCTCCAGAATATATACTGTGCTTAGATACTTTACTGATGTAGTGTACGTGCATAAACATCATTTCAGTTAAAGTGTTCGGCGTCTTGGAACTAAAATGATACAATATCTTTGTAATTAAATGTCTAGTCTTGTCTTGTGTATATCTTGTGGACACCGTATTAAGACTAACACTATTTTTTTTCTTTTAAAAGTATTGCATCTCATTTCCCTCCTGTGTTTCTTCGCATCTTTTAACATCTTTTACATACATGATTTAAAGTCTGCCAAAGCTTGTTTTTATTTGCTTTTTATGAAAACAAAAATATAGCCCATGTAGGTTTCACGGTAAAAAGGTACACTTTTTTCGGAAAAAAGACCCCCCTTTGTATATGGAACCTGGCGACATAGGGTTCGATCGCAAAATTAAACTACATACAGAAAATCGTGTTCCAACTCTTGTTTTCCGATCCCGTTGGGTCAACATACTAATCTGACCTGGTATGACGTCACACAAGGGACGTACGCTGTCGTCAACCATCACGTCATCAGTCTGACGAGACCTAAGTTGGGTGAAAGCGTAGGGCGCGAAGCGGAAAGATGTTGTTTTAAGCACCATTTCCTTATGTTACTTGGCAAAAGCACTGTGGGTTTCAAATACTTGATTAGAGAAAATAGAAAACGTGCATAGCTAACTCCACTTTAGCGACTGCACACGTCTCCCTACATTTGATTTCAAAGATTCATGTTTACGTTCAGCTCTCGCTCACTCCCACTTCTCCCTCTCTCCCCCCCGCCCCCTCTCTTTCTCTCTCGCTCTCGCTCTCTCCCCCCCACTTCTCTCTCTCTCCCCCCCCAATTCTCTCTCTCTCACCCCCACTTCTCTCTCTCTCTGTCTCCCCCCACCCCTCTCTCTCTCTCTCTCTCTCACCCCCACTTCTCTCTCTCTGTCCCCCCCCCCACACTTCTCTCTCTCTCTCTCTCTCTCACCCCCACTTCTCTCTCTCTCTCACCCCAGCTTCTCTCTCTCACCCCCACTTCTCTCTCTCTCTCTCTCTCTCTCTCCCCCCCCCCCCACTTCTCTCTCTCTCTCTCTCTCTCTCATTTTCTCTCAGTGCCACGCACTAACCCTAGCAAACCAAGGAAGATCTCCCAGAAAATCCGAGTATTGCTTCGACGTGTTCGGCAGTTTATCCAAGTGTTCAGTTCTCCTTACCATCTGTCAGATGAAATAAGACAAATTTCTAAACTGATTTCACACATTTGTCGTCACCAATAACTCATCACGTTTTCAAAAGATACATGAAATATTGAATACAAATAATGCGTTTTGCAGAGAACGTCCTCACTAAAGAAAGGGCCAATCACTAAAAAACGGCCAATTATTTTTATTTCTTAAAATTACGTTTCGTTTAAAAGTTACTTAAAGCTTTTCCATTAAATGCACTTAAACCTTTGTTCATACGGGCTGCTCAAAATTTATATCGTGAAAATCGCATTAAGATAAAGGTACCATTAGCTATTTTTGACTGTATGTAATTTGAACACTTTTCGACGCCGCTGTTCAGTTGCCGTTCACTAGTCAACCAAAGAGGTGTACCGAGAAGATATAGCCAGGGACAATTTGAGCGTCTCAGTAGTCTCCGATGACATTAAACATGGAGAGTACAGCGACAGAGTTTATCAAATACCCACGAGTACTTTGTCCATTATAAGGCATTTCAACCTGATGACAGCGGTGGACACCGGTGATAAATTCGTCCACTGGTGCGTTGTAATGCTGTTTTTGACATTCAGTTTAGCAGGCTGTTGGTATTGTACTGTTCGCATTGCCCTCAGATGACTAATTCGAGTTCATCGGAAACTAAACCCAGCAAAACATTCAGTTTCATTTTGAGCTCTTCAGTCTCACAACATTTTTTTGCTGAACTGGGTACAGGCGCAGGTCTCGTGTGGCTAATGTTTTTCATAGACTTGCCCCTTGAAAAATTTTAAAGGGTAAATGTAACAATCTGTATCACGACGTTGGAGCCAAAACTGTTGAATATTGATAAATGCGTTGTAAAATTAAAATAACAAAAGATAGTCGATAGATCTCTTGAGTGATAAATCAAATTTGTTTGTGTTAAACAGCATGGCCGAGATTCAATCTTTATCAGAACCGACAACATTCATTGGCCTTCTCTTTGATGTTCGTTTCGCTTTCCGAAAGATACCAGCCTATATGGAATTATAGCTTCAATAAGCCAAATGGTATTTTTCATAACTTTTAAAATATATATATATCTAACTATTTATTTAGTTGCCAACAAGCTGGGTTAACTTGGGGGAGATTTTGCACCTGAGAAAACTGATGAAACTCCCTTATTAAATGTTTCGGATGTCTCGCAACAAAATTTAAATTTTTACGTTTGCTTGCAGAAACATAGCCTACATACATTTCGTGGATACTGCATTAAGGTGACTCTGTTTATTTTTCTTTTTTTTTTTTAATTAATTAATATGTATTTATTTATTTTTTATTTATTTATTTTTATTATTATTATTATTATTTTTATTTTTATTTTTTTTTTTGTTAAGGTATCGCATCTCTTTCCCCTCCTGTGTTTGTTAGCATTGCCAATGGTGGTGGAGGGAGGAAACTTGCGCATCGTCTACACTATGGCTAGCCGTGGCAGCAACGATGGCATTCCCAGCCAAGGATTTTCCAACGAAGAATGGTACAAAGTGCACCGATATTTTTTTTTTTTTTTTTTTTTTTTTTTGCATTTTTTTATTATTATTAAACATATATAAACACAATACAGCACATTACAAAGAAGACAAACATACGAGAACATGCAATACATCACAGAATCAGAAAGCACGTTTCAGTACAAATACAAAACGATACACTACATCAGTACAGTTTTATAACTTAATACAATACATATACTTTTATGGGTGCACAGTCACTGAAATATTATTTTAATATTGTAGAACGTACAATACAATATACAAAATTCTTCAGTACATTACAGAGTACATTCAAACTGAACAATACGTGAACAAAGCAAGGTGATACTGTGCACCACTATAAGAACTACAGATATAATAGATTGTGTGTCTTAATATAATATAGTGTATATGCACATTCGTACACACATTTTTCACATACAGCCTCACACATCCGAAGGCGCACGCACACTGTAGTGCACACAAATACTTATAATACAGATGCTCAGTCACTGAAATACTGATCTTATTTTGAGCAAGAAATAAAAATACATATTATAAACAGTATTGTTTTGTTATTCCGCTAATATCTTATCAATATTTAGCCAAATCTGTTGTATGTTAGTTCGTTTCGCTTGAGGATACATGTATAATGAGAACCTGGTAATATTTCCATAGCATCTGACATATTGTATTAACCCTACCCAAGTGGGGGGGTCGGATCTGGACCTGCATATGCTTATGTATTTCTTAGTTATCAATGTAAGTAAATACAGGCCTTCTATCTTGAATTGTTGTACAAGACCAAATAAGAACACTTTGGGATGCCTCTCTATATTCATCTTCATACTTTCCCTTATAGCATTAATAAGGCAAGTCCAGATATTTTGTACGTATGGACATTCCCAAAAGTGCACCGATATTTTGGTCGACACATGAACGCCAGCATCGCAGCTGGAGGGAGGAAGTTCCTACAGTTTTTAAACGACTGGTACGGCATCAGTTTGGACGTTGGCGACGATACCTTGTCAGGGGTTGATCCAACCACTATGTTTCTCGAGCCCGCGGGAGTTCGCGTTATTTTAAGACTCTCGGTCCTACCGGAATACGCTAATTATAGACTTGATTCGGAGTCGCGTGGCAATGAAAGTCGTTTATACGGTTCCAGAGTTTACAGTGTTGGATGGATGATTTATTTCAGAGATGAGTTTACTGTAACCACGGGCAGAAATCAAGGAATGGTCATTCCAGCAAGAAGCGCAGTCAGGTCTCGAGTCTATTACATAAAACCCGAGGCAAAGGGCTTCGATAACATAATTAAGCTGCAAACGGAAGATCGCGTTCCATTCTTGTGCTTCCCATGCCCTTGGGCCAAGACGCCGGGTATGAAACAGGAAGCTACTCTGTCTCCAATCCGCACGTGACCAGTCTCACCAGACCCGAGTTTGGTATAGGAAGAATGCGCGGGATCTCCCCTAGGTACAAAAATGGAATCGAATATGTGGTCGACGGTCGAATGGTGTTCACCTTCCACTGTGACAATATGGAAGATCATCTGCCATAGATGAGCTTTTCTTACACTGAAATTTTTCCCGACGGGGTTACACGAACTCATTATTATTTTCTGCTTGGTTTAAAGGTTTAACTTTGATGTAATGAAATTTATTGTGTGGGTTGGGAAAGGGAAATATTGGAGGAATAAAGATCTGTTAAAATAAAACTTTGAGTGCACTTATATCAATAATGCCTTCACTAAAATAATAACGTTTATCAGTGAGAGAAATTCAATGGGAATTGAATGTGAAACAAGTAAGACAATACAAAAAGACATTAAATCTATTAGAGGAAATTCTATATTGAAAGCAGAACTAAAAACCCAATTCAATCGTGTAAGGAACGTAACTCTTTTAGATTATAATTTACAATATTTAATAAGATGTTTTCGGCCTTCGGCATTGTTTTTCCTGTCTAAATTCAACTGCATATTAGGTATCAAATAAAAGCAAATCACCACGTCTGTAAAAGGGACTTCGGTGAGAGATACTCCTTTTCAACTGAAACCGTGTCAGTTATAAATAAAACCGACATCCATTAATGCAATTAAAGCTTTTGTGGGGGCATCTCACCGGCTTCAGATGATTTAAACTTGACTAACATGGTGAGAACAGATATAAATAATTTTTGTCCAAATCAAAATGTGCACCTAGAATAGGTCCTAGAGTGAAAAAATAATCGGAGGATTTTAAAATTAAAATTTTAAGCACCATTTTCTAATTTTACTAGGCCTATATGGCAGTCCGGAAAAATGCCTCATGGCTAACAAATACTACATGATGATCAGAAAATAGATAAAGTTTATCCCCAGAGTCTAACTACTTTTTATTTAATAGATCCATGTTCATGTGCAGCTCACTTCCGCTTACCCCGCTTACCCCGCCCTCTCTCTCTCTCTCTCTCTTTCTCGTCCGCTTACCCCTCCCTCTCCCTCTCTCTCCCCCTCCTCTCTTTTTCTCATTTTCTCTCAATGCGAACACTAACCCCAGCAAACCAAGGAAGATCTCCCAGAAAATTCGAGTATTGCTTCGACGTGTTTATTCAGTTTATTCAGGTGCTCAGTCCTCCTTACTTTCTGTCAGATGAAATAAGGCAAATGTCACAACTGATGTTACATCTATTCGTCACCAAGAACTCATCATGCATTTAAAAGATACATAAATAAATGAATGCAAATATTGCGTTTAGCAGAGAATGTCTTCACTAAAGCAATGTGCAATTTACTCACGACGTCTTCACTAAAGCAATGTGCAATGCACCCAGGACGTCTTCACTAAAGCAATGGCCAATTCACTAAGGGTGTCTTCACTAAAGCAATGGCTAATTCATTCAGAACGTCTTAATATATATAATAAAAGTCAATTCACTCAATGGGTCTATGCACGATACAAAAAGTCTGACAACACTTATTGTGTGATGAGATACTGCTAAACAAATACAAAAATATCAGTTATAAAACGGCATGTTTGTTAATATCATCTCACGGTATTGGTAGTTTGGAGTGTCGTCTTACCAAAGATGTAGTCAGTGGTTGGTTTACAGCTCTGCTGCCTTGTTTAATAAAAGTATTATAGTGTATCCGTTGACTAAATTCATTGTGACTTTGGTGTACAAATATGGTCATCCCAGGTTAGGACCTCGCTTAATATAAGGTTAAAATAGCTTTCACCCTTTCAATGTCTTATTAATTTGTACATACTGGAGGAAGATGGTGGCCTGTCTTTGAAAAGTAAAATACAAAGTTAATTGATATTTTGTTGTTGTTTGGCAATTTTTCTGATTTTCAAAAATGTCCCGTCTGATGGAAATAAGATGTACTGTTCATCCCAGGTAAAAACGTCGCTAAAAGACCACAGATTTCACCTGTCAACTGCTCATTCAATTGTATAAACTGCATATAAATAGGAAGGGAAATTATTACCTGCAACTGAGAAGTCAAATTCACTCTTGCTATTTTGGTGTCTGGTTGTCCAGAATTTCACCCAGATCTTCCCAGCTAGTTGATCAATAGCGGTTTTGGATCATTCAGTTGAAATTTTGGTCTAGGGGTCCGCCATATAGATAAACGTCCCAATAAAATATTCGTCCCGATAGATACGTCTCTATACATTATATACATACACGTCTCAATAGATTTACGTCTCTTTAAATTTACGTTCCGATAGATCCACCAACAGTTTCCTATAAACCTCTATAAACATATATATATATATGTTCTCCGTATAGTGCGTGGCGGTTTAGTTTACATATAAAAAACGCCCATATAGTCTATCACGCTTGCCAGTGCTCGTAGTAACGCTAACAGAACGCTGACATCAACATTTTTTTATAACTGTGTTTTTAAAATTTCAATACTGCACTAAGCCGCTGTTCAGTTGCCTTTTACTAGTCAACCGAAGAGGTGTAAAGATAAAACCAGGGAAACATTGTGCGTCTCAATAGTCACCGAAAATTCGGAACATGGTGAGTACAGCATTAATTAATAAAGAGTATGTGACCTGTTTTATGGTATTGCAACTTACTTAATGGTGTTCCCCAGAGTGGATGCCGTGGTTAGTTTGTTTACTGATGTGGTGCACGTGCTGTTGTGTTAACATTTAGTCCAGCAACCTGGAATAAATTTTATTTTTAAAATAAAAAAGAAACTAAACTCAGGAAAACATCCAGGTTCATTAAAAACACATCAGTCTCACAAATTGTCTGATTTCTAACCTCAACTGGGGATGCACTGTTCAAACCAGGTGGTGCCCGGGGGGGGGGGGGGGGGGGGGGGGGGGGAGGGAGGGGGGGTACGCCAAATGATGTTACCGGAAACTAAATTGAGCATTTCATAGAGGGAATAAGGTTAATTGTCACATTTCCAAAACGGTTGAATATCGTACGCGATTTGTTCCAGTATTTTAAACATAGATTTTCACTTTGTAATTAGATGCCCTGTCTAGCCCTGTGTATGTCTCGTGACACTGTATTAATTAAAGGTGACTCCCTTCTTATCTTTTTAAGGTATTGCATCTCTTTTCTTGCCTGTGTTGCTTCGCATTGCCCATGGTGATGGCGGGAGAAAGAATGTGCGCTGTCTACACCATGATAAGCCACGGCAGTATGATTCTCGATGGAAGCCAAGGATTTCCCAGCGACCAGTGGTACAAAGTACACCGATATTTTGGTCGAAACACGAACGCCAGCATCGAGGCTGAAGGGAGGAAGTTCCTACAATTTTTAAAGGAATGGTACGGCATCGACGTGGGCGTTGCCGACGATACGTTGTCAGGGGTTGATCCAACTCCTGTGTTCTTCGAAACCTCTGCAGTAAACTTTACTTTTATAATCATAAGTCTTCCGCAGTCTGCTAATTTTAGACTTTATTCGGAGTCACGTGGCAATGAAGTTCGTTTTTACGATTCCCAGATTTGCTATAATGCATGGCTGATCGTGACCAAAAATGAGTTTACTGTAACAGAGGGTCGAAATCAGGGAATGTTCGTCCCGGCAAAAAGTGTGATTCGGTTTAAAGATTATTATACGAAACCAGGGCGCAAGGGTTTCGACACCGAAATAAAGCTACGTGCAGAAGACCGTGTTCCACTGCTTCGGGTAGCCATTCCCTTGGGCCAAGACACTAATCTGACCGGATATGACGTCACACTAGGCAAGTACTGCGTCTTCAGTCCGCATGTCACCAGTCTGACCAGGCCAGAGTTCGGTGACGGCGTAGGACGTGGGGTCCTTCCTCTGTACGTGCACGGAAACGAACATCTGAATGATGGTCGAATGGTAGTCACTTTCTCTTGTAACCGTGCAGATAATCGCCTGCCATAGATGAGCTTTTCATACATTGGAAAGTTTTTTTCGGGGCTTATACGAATATATCATTATTTTGCTTGCATTCGAGTCATTTTGATTCCATGAAATAATTTGTAAGGGTTGGACAAAATAAAAAATAAAATGAATAATAATGATAATGATAATAATAAGCGGTGAATAAAAGAACATCGGGAAATTCTGTGTTTTGCAGTGATTAAAACGTTACCACCAACTTGACACACTTAGAATCAGAATTTGCTCGTTTAAGGCCTCTTGTCCATTAGTGCTTTCAAGTGGCTCAGTTACGTTGTGAACAGAGACATACAAGACCAAACCATTGTGTCTACACCAGTTCACTAAAGGTGACACCAATTACCTTTAACGAACTTATGTTGTCTCTTTGGCAAGCTTCATTAAAATCACAAAACAAGTATGTGTGAATGATTAGACAAGGTTATGATACTCAATCCTGTGGCGTGTTGATCAGGGTTAAAGACAATTGTATCTGAAAAAAAAAATTTAACCGTTTTCTTTGAAGGAGAAAACTTACAACCCAATCACACCGAGAACTTAATAAAAGCTTTTCATCCAAGCAAGGGTGCTTTCCCAGAGATTTAGATCGACCTAAAGATTCAGTTTTAGATCGACCTAACTCCCTGGGGGTTCACGCTAAATTGCAGTCAGCCGAGCGGGCACCATAGTTAATTACCCCCTTACAGCTTTTAGTAGGCGGGACAGACGCTTAAGATGGCCAAGCGGACAGTAATCTAGTGAGACTCCCCACAGGGATAGATCGATCTAAAAATCTATGGAAATGGGGTGCAAGATATCAAACGCTGAGCAAATGCAAGTTAATTTTGTGTTTAATATGTTGTTTGATACGTATGTGCTCCCAAAAAGAATAAATCATTTTTATGTTCAATATTGAGTTAATTAAGGGGGTAAAATGTTATCATTCTTCTTATTTTTCTAAATAACTCCAAAAAATATCTGGACATATGGTTGCGTATTGCATCATGCAGTGTTTTTAATATATAATGTTTAAAAAATGTGACGCTTTCAATCTTCGTGTTGCATATAATTACAGATACGGGCAAGCAGGCATGGAAATAACGACTTTCCTGTTGTGTCTACCTGCCAAAAACTGTAAAAAGGTTGTAAGAGAAGATAATGAAGGTAACTATACTGGTTGTATAACGACGACGCCTCAAAAAAATATTTTCGGGTTTAATGAAGTTGTACTAGAGGTACCAAAAACATAGTTGAAATGAAAAAGAAAAAAGCTTACTGTTAGTTGCTTAAGTTTAAGTTCATCGATGAGATGGGGTGAATAGCAAGGAGAAATAGCAAAATTGAATGAGCAGACCAAGAACAATTAAACCGTACGCTTTTAAAACTCAGTTCATTCTACATATCTTTATATATTTTTTCTCTGTATAGTGTGTGACGGTTTAGTTTATATATAAAAAACGCCCATATCATCTATCACGCGTGCCAGTGCTCGTAGTAACGCAAACCAAACGCTGACACCAACATTTTTTAAGAACTGTATTTAATTTCAATACTGCACTAAGCCGCTGTTCAGTTGTCCTTTTTCTGGTCAACCGAAAAGGTGTACCAAGAGATCAAACCAGAGAAACATTTTCAAGAGCGTCTAAATAGTCACCGAAAATTAGGGACATGGTGAGTACAGCAATAGTTAATAAAGATTATATTACCTGTTTTATAGTATTGTAACTTAATTATATATAGTATACATATAGAATAGTGGTGTTCGGCAGAGTGGATGCCGTGGTAAGTTTGTTTACAGTGGTGTAGATGCTGTTGTGTTAACATTTAGTCCAACAAGCTGTTGGTATTGCACTTACTGTCTGCGTCATGGCTATCCGACCAATAAGGAATTAATTTTAATTAGTTAAAGGGATAATAACTCTTCGTTTTGGCCAAAAAATGAATTTTCCTGGAGTAAACAACAATTTTCCCATACTTACCAATGGTTAATGAATCCATTTTTACATTCAAAGTTAGTCCCTGGTTTTTTTCTAAAAAGTTTGGTTTTTTGTTAAAATCTCTTAAGAGATTATAACAGAGTATAGCCATCAATGGAGGTCACGTTGTCTGAAGACAAGCTCAGATATTAGAATAATAGCTATAACTGCTGTTTATGTCATAAAACAGAATATATTATATTTCTATGAGTTATTCACAATGTTTTTATTGTGAAATATAGACCTCATATGAAGAGTTATTATCCCTTTAACTTAAAAAAAACTAAACACAGGAAAATACCAGTTTCAATAAGAACACACCAGTCTCACAAATTGCCTTGATTTTAACCTCAACTAGAAGTGCATTATCCAGCCGGGGGGGAGGGGGGTGATGTTACAGGAAATGAAATTACGCACGTTATTTTCAAAGAGGGAATTACGCACGTCACAACGTTGTTCCAGCATGGTTGAATATCATTCGCTATTTGCTCCAGTTTTTTTAACATATGCAAATATTGTGTAAATTGGTCAGTAGCGGCGTTGATCCTTATACTAAAGAATACATGTAGTATAGGTTATGCATGAGAGTGAAGTTTTTGGCACGAAATGTACAGAGATCTCAAAATCTTTTTAGACATCAAAGTTAGCCATAGAGAATAGTTTACCATCATTGGCACTGGGTCGGGGGTGGGGGGGAGAGTTTGAAACAGAAAACTGACGACTCGTTCTAGCTCGAATTTATGTCGAAACTGCCTTCGAAAACATCTCAGTTTAAGAGTGTTTGGCGTCTTGGTACCTTTACTTAGTACTTAGATGTCTTGCCTAGCCCTGTGTATATCTTGTGGACACTGTATTAAGGGTGACTCCGTTCTTTTCTTTTCCAGGCATTGCATCTCTTTTCCCTCATGTGTTTCTTCACATTGCCAATGGCGGTGGCGGGAGAAAGAATGTGTGCTGTCTACACTGTGATAAGCCATGGCAGTATGACCCGCGGTGGAAGCCAAGGATTTGCCGAGCAGTGGTACAAAAACCATCGATATTTTGGTCTGAACACGAACACTAGTATCGCGGCTGAAGGGAGGAAGGTCCTACAGTTTTTGAAGGAATGGTACGGCATCGACGTGGGCGTTGTAGACGATACGTTGTCAGGGGTTGATCCAACCCCTGTGTTCTTCGAAACCACGACAGTTAAATTTACTTTCAAAATCGTGACCGTTCCGCAGTCTGCTAATTTTAGACTTTATTCGGAGTCACGTGGCAATGAAGTTCGTTTTTACGATTCCCAGATTTGTTATAATGCATGGCTGATCGTGACCAAAAATGAGTTTACTGTAACAGAGGGTCGAAATCAGGGAATGGTCGTTCCGGCAAATAGTATGATTGGGTTACACTATTACTATATGAAACCTGGGCGCAAGGGGTTCGATAGCGAAATTAAGCTACTTGTAGAAGACCGTGTCCCAAGTCTTTTAATTCCCACCCCCTTGGGTCAAGACACTGATCTGAGCGCGTATGACGTCACCACAGGCACTTACGTGGTCCTCAATGGGTATGTCACCAGTCTGACGAGGCCAGAGTTCGGTGACGGCGTAGCACGTGGGATCTCTCCTCGATACGTGCATGGAAACGAATTTCTGAATGATGGAAGAATGGTGATCACCTTCTCCTGTAACCGTACCAAGTATAGTCTGCCATAGGTTACATTTTCATTCATTGAAAAGTTTCTTGACTATTCTAAAATGTTGACTTTTGCTTATTTTAGAATTATTTTGCTTTCGTGAAATTAATTGTAAGGGCTGGGCAAAGGAAAATAAATTACAAGAATGAAATCTTTTTGAAATTGTTCTTTGACCACTTTTTTAACAAGACAATCCCACTCATTAGGGAGTGTGTGTGTGTGTGTGTGTGTGAGAGAGAGAGAGAGAGGGAGAGAGAGAGACATCCTTCTTACCAAATTGGATCTGGCAATAGTAATACCAAAGTACGTCACAGCCTTCAGTACCTTTTAAAGTTATAAGTTAAAGTTTTGAAAATCAAGAAAGCTTTAGAGTTATATATAACTGTCACGTTACACTGGTATCAGCGGCATTAACGGCGATGGTTTCTATCCCTTCCTGTTTTTAAGCAAAGTAATTCAGAATTTAATCCATCCTGTGAAAATTCAATTCAGATTGGATACCAGAAAAGTAAGACATACATCATAGTAGAGAAATTACAGGAACATCTATATTTGAAAGCAGCATTTAAATCCAATTTAATGGTTTATTATGTTAATAACCTTACTATTGCAATCGTTTTTCTCACTGTGAAATGAATTTTGCATAATTATATGAAATTTGTTGAAGTAAAGACGTTCGAATTTTTATAGCGGTTACTGTAAGGCGCCAACAGCAATGGGCCGTTGCACTGCTGATAGCAGATGAAAACTGCATCATGCCTGTAGATGTCTGTAATTCAATACGTGTCATACGTGCTTGCGATGAAAACTTAAAAAAAAAAAAACGATGTTTTTTTTCAGTTACATAAAAGAATCTCATGATGAACATTTAATGATTTTGTTCATACAGGTTGCGCATATTGTATGAACAAAACGAAATGGGGGCATCAAAAACAGAGATAAAATTGAAAATAAGGTATTAACTTAAAAAAGGTCTTGGAGACAATTGAGAAAGGAAAATTTAAATAAATTGTGGACAGTTAAATAATTGAACAAGACCTTTAAATATGAAGAATGTATAATAATCAATGATCACGAAAAAAAATCCTTAACAAAATTAATTACATGCAACCATGGACTGGAAATTGAAAAAAAAAAAAAAAAAAAAAAAAAGGCAAACCCTCCAAAACCTCATTTTAAGAAAGAAATTGCACACACTACTACACGGAAATTGACCACGAACAACACTTTCTCCTCACCTGTAAAGTATAAAAAGAAGCAAGAAATCATGCACAACTCCCATATCAAATACACCGACAAAATTATAATTGGGCAGGCTCTGATCAGAGGCAATTTATCCTACAAATCTACAGAGTGATAAATCCCTTAAAACAGTAGGTCCTTTTCTAGACCAAAGTTCAGCTCGTTCAATGATACAAATAATTGAACATGATAATGATATTTTTTCAGCTGAAAGTTAGCCATTGTTTTTAAACACGTGACAATTATTTTTATCAACATGAGGAAGAAAAATTGTGAATAAAATTTCTGGAAAATAGGCCTTCCGCCATCTTGTTTTGGAAAAGGGAAAGTGGTCGTCTGTCATCTTATGGGGGTCACAATATCGCTTTCATTTTCAAGCGCACAAGCCAGATTGTGCTGTTCCATACGATTGCAGTAGGAGTCCACCGAGCTTTCATTTTTACAGGAAGTGACGTTATAAATTTGCAGCACGTGACTTCATTGGTGGGATGTCTGAAATGTGATGGCTGCCTTGCAGCGAGATTTGGGTGAAAGCTCGAGTTCTGTCAAGGGTGAGATTTTCTTTGAATTATAACTACTTTTTAAATTATTGAACAGTACGTTATGATTACAGGGGTTAGTGTTTACAATCAAAAGCATGTTGTGTTAAACTGTTTCAATTAACTGTCTTCAAAGAATAAGACGTATTTGACACTGGAACAAGATATGCAATTCTCGCCCCTCCCCACCTTCAACGTCAAGGATTCGAATTTTCCCCACATTAAATTGTGTGGTGTTTTTGATCAATGTCTCTTCTATTTAGAGAACTTTGTTTGGTAGTTTACGCAATTGTTTATCGCCATCTTGCAAGAAATTTCAAGCCCATTGAAGTACATGTATATACTGTTATTATTTATGATTAACAAAATCATTAAAAAAAAATTACTCATCAAACTAACCTTGCAACCCTGCATGTTATTCACTGTTTCAGTGTAGCTACCTGCGTCATACAAACAATTCCAGATTGTCATGGAGACACCTACTGGTGACACAAATAAAAACAAGTCTGCTAATGCCAAGACTCGGAAAAACAGCTCGCCTGTCTTTTCTGCCTCCGCTTCCCTGCATGGAGCAGCCAGGTTGTTCTCGCGGTCAGTACAGGACTTGGGACAGCAGAAGAGAGGCTCACCTGCCCAAAACCTGAGGAGAAGTGCAAGCCCAAGGCTGCAAGAATGCCTTATAACAGAGAAGAAAGGTGGGAATTCATTTTTAACCTGAAAAGAAAAGCAGCTTTGGACTGTATCTTTTGATTTATCTTGGAATTGTTGAAAGTTGTGCACAAATATGGGACATGAGAAACTGAACACAATTTTTTCAAGCTGACCCTTGATTTCTGCTGTGTACCCACACAACTCTTTACTAATTTCTCAGGGCTATTTTACTTTATATTCTTGAATTAGGCTGAAAGCATGTTAGGGGTTGTACAGATCAGAAGCATGGTCTGTTTCATTTGTCAGTTCAGCAGTTTAAAGGAAAATTCATTCTGAAAAGTAAAGCCAGGCAGGCAGAAAACTGGATGTACGGGGTGTTACAAAATTTTATTTTAGCCAGGAGAAGATAGCATTTATAATGAATACATTATTTTTCTTGTTTAGAAACAAACTTTGCTGCAATATGAAGTTTAACTAAAAAACTAATTAAAATTCTTTAATTTACATGCATTTTCAGATCGCAGTGTAGATCTAGGTCATGGTGACCCAGTTATTTCCAAACCTAGTGAAGCTGTCTCCATGGCGACCTGCCCAAAGAAGAGGCTGGGGTCGTGGTCCTCTTCCTCCTCCTCTGCCAACTCTGTACAATGTGACCCTCAGACGGGGGCCAGTATTGGAGGTGAGAAAGTGAACTACATGATTTTGTAGAATAAGATAGGGAACTCTTCCCAATGTTACTGTTTACCAGTAATAAGAACAGGTCTGCAGCGGCAATTTCAAGGGTGGAGGGGACTTTTTTTCTTTCTTTTTTGAAAAGTAAACTTTTTTGCCCCCTTAGTTGACCAACACCTAGATCAAATTTTGATGCAGTGAGGACAGCAATAATAATCTAAGCTCTCAGCATAATAAAAGAAACTGTTATTTTTCTAAGGCATGGGATTTTTTTTAATCTTTCAACTCTGTCTTGTTCATCTGCCATGTTGGATTCAATTTTAAGATTGCATGTGGGTCACTGAAGTTCAATAAGTGTTGTATTTAATTGACTTTTTGTTCTTTTTGAATGAAGAGATTTGGTATGTTTTATTAATGAGAGTAAGACTTCTAAATTAATTAATTGTTCTTATTATAATTGTAGAAGAAGCACCTGCCAGTCAAGAGATCTCAACTGTAGATGGCATTGGTGATGCAAGAGTAGTTGAAGTCACCTCAGCTGGCAATGAGACCAGTACAAACACCATGCTTCCTTCAGTCATCAGATCACTGGAGACGGCTCTAACACAGGAGCTGTGCAGTGAAGACCAGGTGGCTGACAAGGAAAACTCCTCCCAGTACAACCTGATGTTCAAGTCTCTGTGTTCCTCTCAGTTAGAGCCTGTTTTGTTCTCTGGGGAGTACAGTGTGTTGTCCAACCATTACCTGTGCCAGGTCGCTTACAAGGGAGAGGATTTCTCAAGTGTAGAGCACGCCTACCAAGTTTTAAAAGCACGTTTCCATGGGAAAGAGAAACTCGCAGACCAAATCCAGCATGCCAAGCGAGGGAGAGATGCAGAACGACTTGGTTCTCAGGTGGAGGAGTCAGACCTTTGGATCAGCAAGAGATGCCGAGTCATCAGGAAATTGTTGCAGTCCAAAAGTGATCTTTGTCCGCAGTTTAACATGGTTCTGCTGGACACAGGTGACCATCCACTTTGGCATTCTGTCACCTGTCCAGGGTGGGGCGTTGGACTGACTGAGGAAGATTTCCGCCGTGGGAGATGCCCAAGGGGAGGGAACTTGTTAGGAGTGGCCATCATGAAACTGAGGAAATCTTTGCGGAACACAGATTCCAGTAAAATTGTAAAAGGTTAGAAATTACTGAATTTGTTCAGCCTGCTTTTGCCTAAACTGAGAGTAACATTTTCTTTAAGGCCTCTTTCTTTCTTTCTTTCTTTCTTTCTTTCTTTCTTTTGTTTTGAAGCTCTTGCCATTTGTAAAGATTCCATTAATATTGCAGTAGCTGAGCTGTAGCAATAAATGGTTCTAATAAATGCAGCAAAGTCAGGAATGGAGAAAATTGTTTTATTTGCCAGTACTATTTAAAGTAGAAATATAAATGATTTCTTTAATTTGAAGCAGAAAAGCTATCAGTAGTAAATGTCCAATTAGAACCTAACTAGTTCTGTTTGATAAAATATTTTTTTGACAATTACATATTTTTAACTACAAAAAATGTTCTTTTCAGATAAAACGTCACACAAGAAATCTCACAAAAAACTCAAGTGCAGCAAATCTCCGAAGTCCTTACTCCGTGTCAGTTCAACAGATAAAGGTACAACTGTGTATTGATAGAATTCCAGGGATATACATTTAGCAACCCCCTTAGATATTTTCTTTAGTGTGTACCTTGTATTTTATGGAGGCAAATTAAAATGATTCTTTTGCAGGAAAACATCTCATTTTAAGTTGTACCAGTGTGATATTGATTTTTCTGAATTATATAACAAATCACTGAAATTGTTTAGCTTGTAAGCTGAAATCACAAGTACACAGTTTTATATAATGACAAATACTTAATTATGATACCATCTTTTTGCCATCAGAACAACTTTTTGTATCAAAACTGAAATTTTAATGTAAGTACCAGTTGCGTACACTTTGGTATATATTATAATATATTTGACAGGGGATATTTTAGAATGTAATTACATTTATTCTTCAGACCGTGGTAGCTGTGAGATGGTTGAGAGGGATAGTACTGTCAGTGAGAGAAGAAGTCAAGGTCATCTGAAAAATGGTCAAGATTATGCTGAGGACACTCGAACTGTATTGTCTGGCCCGTTTAATGGACCAAGGGTGGACTTTGGTCAGTCTGTTGCTGACGGAGAGAGGGAAAGCATCTCACATGGCACTCGGGAAACGAGTATGGACACATCTGCTGAGAAAATAGACCAAGAACTTATAAATACTAAAAGTTCAAATACAAGCAGGTCCAGTACAGGCAGTTCCAGTGGAAACACATCAGTGAGTAATAGCAGTTCCAATACAGTGGGAACAGACTATAATACCAGTGCCAGTAATGTTAGCAGTTCAAGAGACAACAGTAGTATTGAGACTCCGTCCTCTAAAACTATCACCCTGAGAAAGAAGAAAAAGAAGGGAAAAAGAAAGAAAACCGAGAAAAAACACCATGGACAGGGTGGATTGCCCCCTGAACCTGATGTCAGAGAGGTCAGTTATGGAAGTGACAGTGTCAGAAACACTCAGCTGGCTGCCCAAATTGACCAGGGGTCAGTGAGATCTGGCCATCAATGCCAAGGACTAATTGTCCAGAAAAAGTCTTCAGGTTTTGGCCGAGGAAGAGTGTGCTTCAAAATGAAAACACCGGGAAGAAGGAATTCTCTCGAACAGCAGATGCATCTTCAAAATTTGCAAGAACAGCAGTTTCAGATTCAACAAAGAAATCAAAAGCAGGAAAAATGGGGTGAAAACCAACAGCAGCCACACTTACCGGTACATGACTGTGAAATAGAGCAACCACAGGTACAATTACAACAAGAGACCTGTGCACAGGTCCCAGGCCAACATCCACAGGTAAAACAGAAAGAAGGGCAAAGTGGACAACAAAAAGAACAGGAACACCATAGACCTACTGAAAATCCTGCCAAGGACTGGAGACAGTGGGGTCCAAAATGGGGGCCCAGACGTGGGAGAAAACCACTGGCACAGATCCGAGACGGCACCTTGATGGAGTCCGGCAGCATGAAAACCAGCACTCCTAAACCTAAGACCTCCACTGTGCTCAGTCTAC
This sequence comes from Lingula anatina, assembly GCF_051362555.1. NCBI lineage: Eukaryota > Metazoa > Brachiopoda > Lingulata > Lingulida > Lingulidae > Lingula > Lingula anatina. The sequence goes on from NC_141772.1 coordinate 23,945,825, forward strand.
ACCAGAGATTGAGAGCTGGGGAAGGTGGACTGGGGTGTCTCAAGAGAGAGAAGAGCCTCCAGACAAGTACGCCATTCAAAGCCAATAGTGGTCCAATAACACAACAAAATGGTGACTTCTTAAAAGATCAGACTTTGGAAACACTGCCAGTTGATTTTGTTGCAAATCCAGGCCAGGAAAACTGCAATGGATGGGAAGAGTTTATGCACAACCAGGAAGGGAAAGCACATGGTTTACAAATTAATAACAATGCAGAGGTTGAGGACAGGAACCACTCTGTCTCTGACATCACCCTGTCACGCTGTAACATTGGAGACGGTGACAATGACGGCTACGATGACAGTTGGCTCAGTAACAAAGACTCCAGCAATTCTGATCAGTTTAATGTCGTAACAAGCCACCAGGAGGTGCTAAGTCCAGCCTGGATACCAGTCAATTCCAGGATAAGCCCAGCTCTGAAACCTACAGCCACTAGAAGTGTGATTTGTGGTTCTTTGGGGGCAGCACCAGACCGCAGTGGCTATCCTCACAATAATTGGACCATGATGTCAAAGACGGAGAAAAATGGCGGAAATCCCAAAAGAAGGGTTGTCCCTGTACAGAAGGCTTACAGCGACACTGCCCTGAAAAGATCAGATTCTAGTACAGTGTCCAGAAATGTCTCTTACATCCAACCTGTGAATAATCAGTCACATGACCAGTCACATGATGGGTCACATGATCAGTCACATGATCAATCTTTTGATCAGCTGAGCACCTCCTCTGTGGACTGGTTTGAGGTGCAGGACAGCCCCTCTCGCCATATACATTTCCAGAATACCTCCGGCAGCTACAGAAGTGTAGATGGAGCCACCAGTGATAGCAAACTGAGATATGGAAGCTGGGAAGAATATAATGAAAATAATGGTGGGACTTCAACGGAAATAAAAATGACACAGGGTGATGGTAATGACAATAGTTCTAGTTATAACAGTTGGGAAGAATACAATGACAAGGACAGTGTTCCAGTGAGGTTGTCATCAGTGACACCAGAGTGTATGTACAGAGAACAAGACTGGAGGTGGGGTGGCGGGGGCAGGATGAGTGACCCTGGTCCCCTGAGAAACCAACTGATGACCATGAACAACCAAGGTCAGGTCACATTTGGCAGTGTGGGTGGTGCACAGACAGCAGCTGAGAACTCTGGTTCCAGGAAATCCTGGGGGAGAGGACGGGGGGAGGATGTGTGGAGGAGGCCTGTGGGGGGGTGGACAGCCACAAAATCATCGTCCAATCTGGAAACGGCAAAGACTCAGGGCTTTGGAAGTAGTTCATCTCTGAACTCAGAGGAGACTGGGGTGTGGAGCAAGGCGTTCTGTAAGAAGTTCAGCAGTGTTGATATTCCGTACATTGACACTCACTGTCATATTGACTTCCTGTTTCGAAGGACAGGCTTCAAGGGGACATTCGCCAAGTATAGATGTCAGAACGCGGCTACGTTTCCTGCCAGCTACGAGGGATGTGTGGCAGTGTTCTGTGAACCACATTCTTTTAAAGTTCAAGGTATGAAAATGATGGTTGTGTATTATTTTTGTTTTACAGGTGCAAAGAAAACATGTTTGGTAAATCTGATATCATATTGAAAGACTTACCTTTAACAACTGTGTGTAAAAGGGAATTTGTAAATTTTGACGCTGAATAAGAACTTAAATTTTTCAAATACTAGTTGCGGATCTTATGTATGGAGCTCATAGATATGTATCTCAGAAAATCTTTAAAAGAAAAAGATACAGATATTTAAGTAGGAGTTTTTAATGAATATTTTATTTCCTCAGGTGGTCTATGGCGTGATATAGTCCAGGAAGAGGGGGTGTGGGGTGCATTTGGCTGTCACCCTAAGTGTGCCACAGACTACACACTGGTGTCTGACCAGGGGCTCCAGGCGTGTCTCCGTCACCCTAAAACAGTAGCCCTGGGGGAGATAGGACTAGACTACTCTGGGAAGTAAGTATATATTTAGACTGATGGAGATAATTTTTGTTATTAAATCACTCCACTCCACTCCCACTGGCCCTGGGTGAGGTAAGACTAAACTTGATGTGAAAAGGGTGTTGGTGTGCAGTCGACTCCCTACAAGTAGCAGACGATGGCCTGTTTGAGTTGAGACTTCAGCTCTATGGAATACTGGTCTGTACTGCTTATAAAGATATCTTCCTTCCAAACAAGGCATTTTATGGAAATCTCTACCTCATTATTTTGTAGGTTTGGTAGTTTGAAGGAGAAGCAGAAGCTTGTGTTTGTGAAGCAGTTACAGATGGCTATGGACAGAGGTCTGCCGCTGGTCATCCACTGTAGGGAGGCTGAGGATGACTGCTTTGAGATTATGAAGACAGTGAGTTCACTTCAGGAGATATTGTAGACCATCTTAAATTACATGTACAGTTGTGACATATGAGCTGCTTTATTTGTTTGCATTAAAATACATATGTAAACCATATTAAGTTTAAAGTTGGCTTTGCTAGATAGACGCAGGACCTTTGTGGTGAAAATATCTTGTTTCCATAACAATGTCAGTAACATCTTCTAGATGGTTCCAAAAGACTGGAAGATTCACCGCCACTGTTTCACCAGAGACTGGCAGGAGGCGTCCCGCTGGGTGGCGTTCTTCCCTAACCTCTTTGTGGGTCTGACGCCACTGGTGACCTACAGTTCGGCAGTGGAGGTCCACCAGGTGGCCCGCTGTCTGCCCTTAGATCGTCTGCTGCTGGAGACGGACGCTCCGTACTTTGTGCCACATGGGGTGAGGCGGTGAACTTTGTCAGTAATGACACCTTTGTTGTTTTACTCTCAAATATGATTCATTGGAAAGGTTTTATAAAGTTTTCCAAATACTCACACTACATTATTATGCTCTCCTGATCAACATGATACAACAAAAGTAAATAATTGAAAGGAGTAAATAAACAGATGAATAAAAATTGTGGCATTGATTTATAAAATTATTACGAGTTACAACAACCCTTGTTGGATCTATTTTTCTTCACATTTCAATTTTCTGTTATGTTGGGTATTCTCTGTTTTAGCTAGGTTGGGTATTTCTCTGTTTTCTGTTAGGCTTGGTATTCCTCCATAGCAGTATTCTAAGAGTATATACACACTAAGACTGTATGCTCTGTGTTCCAGGTGCGGAGAGATGAGATGCAGTACTCTCACCCTGGTCTGGCTGTCGTCGTTGCAGACGAGGTGGCCATGTGGAAGGGCGTAACCACGCACGAAGTCCTTAAGGCATGCCGGGAAAATACCAGGAAAATGTACGGGATCTGAGGTTGGACAGTTCACTTGGAAAATAAGCAAGGGCAAATTACCATTGAAATGCATAAGAATTTCAAACAAGCATTAGCATATGTGAATACTGTAGACTTGCAGATTGCAGAGAAAAGGGCTCAGAGGAAAAAATGGATAGAATATCTTAGTATATTGTAGACTAAGGCACTGATACTATGTATGGGATTTTACATCATGTAACTTGATATAGAGGTCAGAGAATTTTCTTTGGTTTTACTTGCTGGCTGATTATATATAGAAAAATAGCATGTATTATAGGTGGACTGATGTTGCCACTTTGGCCTAGGAAATAGTAGAAAATGAAGTTATTCTTGAATGAAATATGCCTTGTCAAGGTAAGAAATGTGTCTTTTATTTCCAGCTGTTGATGTTTTCCAAGTCCTTCCCCAGATGCTTGGAGCTGGAATAAGATAACTTCTGGGTATTATATCTTTGGTAATTTGTATATTGTAATTTGCATGCATTTAATTTCAGTATTCTAGTACCGACATTTTTCTGATATTAACTATTCCGAGTGCCAATGACTCCTTGCATGTCAGTTGATTGTACAGATTCACTTAATCTGTATTCACATGGCAGTATTCACATATCTGTATTCACATTGCAGTATTCACATATCTGTATTCACATGGCAGTATTCACATATCTGTATTCACATTGCAGTATTCACATATCTGTATTCACATTGCAGTATTCACATTGCAGTATTCACATATGTATTCACATGTAAGTATTGTTTAAGTGGACAAATATGAGGTGTCCGTTGTACAGCTACCCTCACTACAGTAATTACATATTCTAGAAAATGAAAAAAAATTCTTCTGTTTCTAATTCAAAGACTACAAAACTCCGTAAAAATACAGATACTTGGGTTTTATTTACTATCATTCAAATATTACATATTATTTTAGCATTCTATAACAAATGCCATTGTAATTGTTTGTTTGTTATGAAAATTAAATAGTGTTAAATGGTCATATTCTTATTTTATCTGTTACAGTTATTTTCATAGTTGGTTGAATTTTCTCTGTAACAAATGGATTTGTAACAGAAGTATATTGAAAATTTAATGAATAATTTTTGCATAGTTTCAACAGGATTTTTCGTGGAGTGTTCAGGAATGAAAATCCCTCTTCATAATTACATATAGATCCCCTTTACTTAATCCGACTATATTTATTTCCAATTCTGATTTTTACTGTTACAATCACTATGTCATACCTTTCTATGACAAATCCTTGGATAATAAAAAGGTTTACCATTATTTCACTACCCATTAGTCTAGCATCAAAGTTGTCCACATTTTTATGTACAGACACAGATGTGTCTGTACATATTGCCATCACCTGCGTCTGTCGTCGCCGTCGTCGCCGATGGCGATGCCGATGCCGATGCCGATGCCGTGCACTTTCCTTGTAAACACGATAAGTGGAACACAGTTTTATTTTTTGCTTTTATATTTACAGAGCTGATGAATATTCATAATACGCAGGTCAAGTTCGAAAATCAGCATGATCGGGCCATTATAGTAGATGTTATGCTGTTTTTTCACTTTTCAGCATATATGCAACCCTGTAAACACATTTTAAGGAAAACCGTTAGGCCAATTGTCATTAAACTCACAGGAGTGGTCAATCTTACTAAAACGCAGGTTGAGTTCGAAAATCAGCATAATCGGGCCATTATTTTAGAAGTTATGCTGTTTTTTCACATTTCCTCAGATTCAGTTCTTAGGCATGTTAACAGTCTTATCATTTAACTAATAAGATACATAAAAGTGTTTGTTTAACATTTCCTGCATCTTTACAACATTGTTAGTTGATTATGTAAAAATGATGGTAAACTTGTTATCGTGTATTGTGTTATAAAGAATCAAAAATGGAAATAAACTCATATCATTGCAGTTTGTCATATTCAATAATTCAGTATGTTCAGAATCTCAGAATGGAAGAAATTGGACATTTTACACTATTCTGTTGATATTTTTCCCATCTCATCAATTTTCTTAGTTGATCATATAAAAATGGCAGTAAACTGTTAATTTTGTTTTGTGTAAAAAAATTGTTAAAAATGGGAAAAAAACCCATTTCAGAACAGTGCTGTCTTGTTTCACATTTCTACAGATTCAGTTCTTAGGCATGTTAACACTCTCATTATTGAACTAATAAGATACATAAAAGTGTTTGTTTGACATTTCCTTCATCTTTACAACCTTGTTAGTTGATTATGTAAAAATGATGGTAAACTTGTTATCGTGTATTGTGTAATAAAGTGTCAAAAATGGAAATAAACTCATATCATTGCAGTTTGTCAGATTCAATCATTCACTATGTTCAGAATCTCAGAATGGAAGAAATTGGACATTTAACACTGTTCTATTGATATTTTTCACATCTCATCAATTTTCTTAGTTGATCATATAAAAAATGGCAGTATCCTATTAATTTTGTTTTATGTTAAAAAAGTGTTAAAACAGGAAATAAACCCATTTCAGAACAGTGCAGTCTTGTTTACATTTTGGCATTTTTAAGGTGTGACTTTGAAGTTCCATGGGCCTGAAGACCTTTGCTAGTCACATTTTCTGAATATCCATAATACTAATATTTTATTATTAAAATTGATGGTCATTATGCTGTCAAACATTATGTAATATTGCATCAAAATTTGAAAAAAAACCTATTTTGGGCACTGCTCCCATGATGACCATTTAAGAAAAACCATGTCACTTACTGTTCTCAAACAGTACAGTTAATATGTACAGATGTGTCTGTACATATTGCCATCACCTGCGTCTGTCGTCGCCGTCGTTGCCATCACTGTCGCTGTCGCCGGCGCCGTGCACTTTCATTGTAAACACGATAAGTGGAAGAAAGTTTTACTTTTTGGCTGTATATTTACAGAGCTGCTGAATATTCATAAAATGCAGGTCAAGTTCGAAAATCAGCATAATCGGGCCATTATTGTAGAAGTTATGCTGTTTTTTTACTTTTCAGCATATATGCAACACTGTAAACACATTTCAAGGAAAACTGATAGGCTTTTTGTCATGAAACTCACAGGAGTAATTTATCTTACTATAACGCAGGTCAAGTTCGAAAATCGGCAGGATCGGTCCACTATTTTAGTAGTTATGCTTTTTTTTTTCACTTTTCAGCATATATGCAACAATGTTAACACAATATAAGAAAAACAGATAGGCCAATTGTCATTAAACTTACAGGAGTGGTCATTCCTGCTAAAACGCAGGTTGAGTTCAAAAATCAGCATAATCGGGCCATTATTTTAAAGAAATGCAGTTTTTTCACATTTCCTCAGATTCAATTCTTAGGCATGTAAACAGTTTCATTATTGAACTAATAAGATACGTAAAAGTGTTTGTTTGGCATTTCCTGCATCTTTGCAACATTATTAGTTGATTATGTAAAAATGATGGTAAACTTGTTAACGTGTATTGTGTAATAAAGTGTCAAAAACGGAAATAAACTCATATCATTGCAGTTTGTCAGATTCAATCATTCACTATGTTCAGAATCTCAGAATGGAAGAAATTGAACATTTAACACTGCTCTATTCATATTTTTCCCATCTCATCAATTTTCTTAGTTGATCATATAAAAACGGCAGTAAACTGTTAATTTTGTTTTTTTTTTTTAATTGTTAAAAATGGAAAAAAAAACCATTTCAGAACAGTGCTGTCTTGTTTCACATTTTGGCATTTTCAAGTTGTGACTTTGAAGTTCCATGGGCCTGAAGACCTTTGCTAGTCACATTTACTGAATATCCATAATACTAATATTTTATTATTAAAGTTGATGGTCATTATGCTGTTAAACATTATGTAATATTGCATCAAAATTTGAAAAAAAACTATTTTGGGCACTGCTCCCATGATGACCATTTAAGAAAAACCATGTCATTTACTGTTCTTAAACTTACAGGAAAGAAACATGGGACTAAAATACAGCTTCAGTAGGAAACACAGTCTGTTTGGTAATTCTTACTGCCAGTTAAACAGTTATTTTGTGAAAATTAAATTTTTCACATATTGGCATTTTCAAGGTGTGACTTTGAAGTTCCACGGGCTTGAAGACCCATGCTAGTCACATTTTCTGAAAATCCATGATACGTATATTTTATTATTAAAAATTGACGGTCATTATGCTGTTAACCATTATGTAATCTGGCATCAGAATAGAAGAAAACACAATTTTGGGTGCTGCTGCCATGATGACCATTATGGGAAAACCATGTTACTTATGATTGCCAAACTTTCAAAAAAGAAATACAGGACTAAAATGCAGTCTGAGTTGGAAAAGCAGTCTAAGTGACTTCTTTTTCTGCAAGTTATACATTTTCAAAGTGTAAACTTGTCACGTATATTAATTACATTGGTATTACCTGTTGAGGATAATTAAAATTTGATGTTGCATTTGCAGTTTAACATAATGTTCTTTTGCATCAGAATTGACAGTAGCCTATTTTGTGCATAGTTATTTCCTGTTTTTTGTCTGTACATTTGACAGCTTTGCTGCCTTGTCCTATAATGTGCTGAAGATTTGCTGACAAGATACCTAGGCTCTATTCCCATAGATTTTAGATCGATCTATCCCCGCGGGGAGTCTCACTAGATTACTTTCAGATAATCCGACTTAAATGTCCGTCCCGCCTACTACAAGCTGTAAGGGGGTAATTAACTTTCGTGTCCGCCCGGCTGACAGCTATTTGGCGTGAACCCCCAGGGAGTTAGGTCGATCTAAAGTAGGTCGATCTAATCTATGGAAATGGGGTGCTAGTCACACAGTGGATATTCTGGAAAGGATTGCGACATTTTCACACGATTCTCATGTACAGTTAAGTTCTAAATACCTGACTTTTTCTGACATTTTACTATCAAAAATCATTTTCAAGCATTCACATTCACAACTTCATTCAGGACTTTCAAATTGGCGTAAATTACATTGACCAAACATTTTAGGGGGTTGGAGGGGGGATACTAATCCATGTTGTTTGAATTATTGAGGGTTTGCTGTAGTTCACGTAATAGGTGACTGCTATAGGAGGACTGACAATTGTCTTATCTCAGGTATTGAGCACTGTATCCTTTGATGACTTCCGAACCAGATCAAGGTGCATACGCCCAAAAATGCGACCGAAGGACTCGAAGCAAGGGTCAGAAAATGTACGAATGCACATTCCAAATACTGTCCCAATTGCCTTGAGTTGAATTCCGTAGCTTTTTATAGAGGGCACCACGCTCCACACATTACAGAAGGTGAGACAGGCAAAGTGAATGCCCCAGCAAAAGGCACATGGGACGCCACAGATGGCACTCAATATGCGGTAAGTCCATTTTTTGGTTGCACTGAAGGTGGCAAAACTTGTCCGCCATATTGTCTGAAAGCTATGGGTACCTTCTGGTTCTGCTATCACATCCTCAAAGAGAACCTAACAGAGGGAAGAAGAATTGCAATTCTATTTTTTTAGATATTTGTTATTAAACCTGAAGTTCAAATGTAAAAGATTTACCATTTTTACTGTGGAATTCAAAGATGTCAAATGTTGACAATATTCAAACTGTTTGGATTTCAGGGTAAACCAAAAGCAAGAAGTTTGGGGAGGGTTCCAATTTATCAACTTTTCCCGTCCCCACATTGCAGAGCGGAGCATACCTTCAGATGGTCATTCATGTTGGTAGGATCACGGTCAGTCATGTCCAGTGCGAACGGTGCTATCACCTTGAAGTTAGATGGTGGCTCCATCTTGTGGTCTGTTGGTTCACTGTTCAGGGAGACATTGGAGCCAAATTGAGGCTTTGCTGTAATGTCAGCAGATCCAGATTTTTCTTCTGTATCAGACATAGTGGCAGTCTACACACTTGTCAACTGGACAACTGCTTGAAAACCTTAGTATAAATACCTGAAAACTATCACAGTTTCAAACTTACAGTGAAAGTCTTCAAATCAAAGGCACTTTCTTGAGATACCCGATGGTCAACTCTGCACAATTTTGCAAGTTTGAAAAAAATCTTCCTCCTATGGAAAAGTCCCAGTACTAACTTCTAAAGATGGGTGTTGTTGTATTGCTGGTGGTAAAAGAGGGAGGAGCATGAATTAAGAGAGGGCTGCTACAGAGAGGTGTACAATCATGTTGCATTCATTGGTCCACATTTACCAGATGCCACCGCTGTGACCTGCACCACTTGAAAAAATTAACAGCGTTTATTGGATTTATTTAAATTATTTAAAAAGTGCTTTCACATGATAGATTCATGTTTTATTGGGCATAATGTCAGTAACAAAACTATATATTGTGTTTGGAGCCTCTATTTGTCCCCCTCAAAGAAGTGCATGGCCTCCATATCTTTATGAAGGTTATCAGTCAACCTTTACTGTGCACCATCTGGTGGAATACTGATATAGAGGGCAAATCGGGTTATATTTTAACAATGTTATCAGCAATAAAATTTGGCACTTCAGGCAATTGTAATAGATAAAAGTGGTGATGATCAAGATTTTGTATCAAAATATTTTATTTTTCAGGTTTGATCATATTTAAGGAAATTGAAAATGCTAAAAATAAGATGCTTTTCAGGATAAAAAATATGACATTGGGACAATTAAAAATGCAGGCAGGATAATTTTATATTTTTGAAAATTTTTATCGTCTTCAGATTTTAACGAGAGCAATTACACTCTTCAATTGTTAAGACCAGGGAGATACTATGTTATAGACATCTCAGCATGTACACAGTACTTCAGCAGTACCCAGTCAAAGTCAAGAACCACCTGTCTGATCTGAAATTAGTACCAGGGTGTGTTCACAATAAATATATTGTACTAGCTAGTGCGCCCCAACTCCCAAGAAAGCTCATGCTGAATGTAATCTTCCTGGTGTTGAGTAGAAAATACAGTAAAAACTGGTGATAATACAACTACGTTGAAAACGAGAGGTGTGAATCTGTTCACCTGATTGCCTTCAGCAAGAGTATCTGTGGAGTTACTATGCAGTAGCTAGTTGGACAGATATAGTGTAAACTGGCCCTATTGGTATCTATAAGTAATATTGGGTCACCAGGACACATGGTAGTTAACTGCTGTTTTCCTGTTAATGATTAAAGAAACATTTAATCGTGACACAGTTTTTGATATCAGTACATGTATGTTTTGTTTTACACAGCTTCTAGGAAAGCCTTGCACCCATCAAATGTGTAGGATCCTAGAGACAGCAACACATCAACTAGGAGTTCCTTTCATGCACTAATCATGTATACCTCTTTTATAAACATTTTACTTTTTACTAATGATGTTGTGAAGACATGAATTTACATGATGCAAATCCATAGTTGGCAAAAACGTAGTTCTATGCAGTTAATAATTGTTCAGTAACAAATAACACCAAAGGTATGGAAAATACTGCCATTTCTTTATTTATCATATTTTTACATCTTAAATTTATGTGACATTGGTTATTTATCATGTTAAGAGAAATCATATTTAAATTTTAACTTCTGACAAATGAAGGGCATTTCCACTACAATTTCTACTGGGTCCTTCATCTGGATTACACAGTGCTGGTACATGATAACTGTGCTTCAAAATGTCACCTCAAAAAACACTAAAGACGAACTTGAAACAAGGATGTAATGCAGTAAAAATAAATGATAAAATCAAATAAACTTAAATTGTAAATCTGACCTTGCTGAATCTTAAACTTGACCTGCATTATGCTACGACAAATAAATCGGGCTACAGTAAAACCTGTAGATTTACTTCCTTTAAGTATTATACCAAGAAATATTACCAAGAAATATCTCTCATTTTCATAACATGACAAATTGCTCCAGCTAATTTTCAGTAAAAAAGATACACCCTTCCAAAGTTATTGCAGAAACAAGACGAGTGCAAATTCCTGGCACAAAAGGCTTGGACTATAGTGACAGCTTTATTTGTATAAACATTGACCATTTCCTTTTCAATCCTTTCTTGTCAATTCATCACTTGCATCCCTTTATATTATCCTTTCATTACTTCAACAAAGATACAATATGATCTAGGCTTGATATTCTGTAAATATTTTATTTTTATCAAATTCACATTCCTGTCACTGTATCTTTGACAAAAAGATTATGATGTAGTATCATCTCAACTTTTGTCTTTATGAATTAAATCAAAGCTCAAAGCCAAGATCCTCCTCATAAGTTACAGTATTTATAGTTCTGTTCTCTTTGTCCAACTTCCTCAAGACAACTAATCATAAGTGAACATTCTGCCATCTGGTGACTCCCTCCAGTGCCATGTACCACAATGCAGGAACTAGGTCACTTTCTTCTTCTTCCTCCCTGGTCCTCCGCCTCCACCCCCTCGCTTCCCCTTCCCACCTTTCTTCTTCTTGTCCTTACATTTCTTACAGAACCACTGCTCATCATCGCTGGGAGGGTTGACGATACCCACACAGACCCTGAAATATCAAATTGAATGCTAGCTGTGACAGTTGTCTTTGTAAAACTGGAAATGAATATTGCCTGCTTTTATTTGAAATTCCTACCAATCTATTTCAGAAATGACTTCATCATTTTCAAACATAAATCAAGGTAACTTCAATATCAATAAGTTCACTGCCTTGAATAAAAAAATAAATAAATAAAGGGAGTGATTTTTCATCAAACAATATTACATTGCTATGCTACAGATTTCCTTTCTTTTCTGCTTAGTAATAAGACACCTTTTGCTGGATCCTCCCTCTCCTACAAATCCAACTTCATTCCTGGCCAAGTCATAGGATTTTGGACTATCTTCAATAATTTTGATGATTGCTGCCATGCCATTTTAACCAATCAAAACTTACCAGTGATACCAGTCGTCATGGTTTCAATGTCATTTTAACCAATCAAAACTTACCAGTGATACAAGTTGTCATGGCTACAATGTCATTTTAACCAATCAAAACTTACCAGTGATACCAATCGTCACAGCCATCACAGCCAATCATTGGACTGCCGTCATCTTGTAGTTTACAGTTGGGGCAAATCCAGATGGTATTGCCTGCTTCGTCCTAAAGTATAAGAAACATTTATTACAGACTAGAAAGTATTATGTAACGCAGGGTCCCACCCAGATGGTGTGGCAGTATCCTGAGTTAATTTTCAGTTATTTCACCAACAAGGCATATAGATGAGGATTCAGTTAACAAACTGATAAACATAAAATTGAGATGAAATGTAATGTAGCAGTCAATCAGATATTCTTACCACAAACTGGTACTGTCCTATGGTTTCCGTGACAACAACACATTTCTGGGCAGCTGCTTTTGACTTGAGGGCAGGGGGTGGCATGGGGGGTACCACAGGGGGTGAGAGGGGTGCCTTGGGCACTCTGGGGGGTGAGGGGGGTGGAGAGGGTGATGATTCAGGAGAGAAGTGGAAGGGGGACAGAGAGGTAGCAGAGGGTGGGGTTTTGGCTCTGGTCACCCGGGGCGGTGAGAAGGGGGTGGGGGTCTTAGAGGCCTTGGTGGGGGACTTGAGGGGTGGGGGTGGGGGTATGGGTGCCGCCTTTGGCTCTGGTCTATCCACTCTGGGGGTTGATGCAGCCCTGGGGGGTGAGGGTATTGACAGAGGGGGTGGCTGATCCCTTGGTGGCATTGGCTTGATAACTCTGGAATACACAATGCACAAATATCCCCATTAGCCTACATGTTGGACTGGAGTATTGTCCAACAGCGATTACTGGTGTAACTTCTAATAGTCAAAGGTCTGAAGTTTTCTTCTACACATGATTTGTGCAATGAGATATTATGAAGGCTCATTTAAGATATTTAGAATTTCTAACAGAAATGATTTAGGGTAGTAGGACAAAAAGTAGTATGAAATGGGTCCATGGCCTTAAACCACCAAGTAAATATAATTGAATTTTCGAATTTAAATCAGAAAGTCATGTTTACTTTACTATGCAATCCTGTTTGAAGGAATCAACTTACAGTTTTGGTATCTCAGGTTTCTCCAGTTTTGTTAATATCTCGTCCCGTAGCGAGGATGATGTTTTCTTTGTCATCTCTGAAGCAGAGTCTGACTGTGAAGCTGCCGTAGGAGAGGAACTGACGGAGGGCGTTGAGCCACCCAATTTGAACTTCAGTTTTGGCACAAAAGGTTCTTCCTTCCCCTGGGAAGATTTGAAAAAAAATATGGAATGGAACTCTAGTGTTACCTGTTTCCACCATTCTTAACTTGCCAGTAATATTTTGTGCATAGATTTTTCATGATGCTGGTAATTAACTTAAAGGAACATAAAATATATTAAGTCCTAAATGGAGATTCATGTCTAAAAAAATAACTTGACTAAATTGTGTTAGATGTTTGATAAGTTAAAAGTGACTGGCACCAGATGATTACTTTTATAAATGTATTCCTCATAAATAGAACATTAATGCTATTTGCTATCAACACCAATGAAGTTTTGAGAACATGTTCATTAAAAAAACAAATTCACTACAGCTGGTGATGTACACAGAGTGAAATGTCACTCTCTCACCTTATTTTCTTCCTCTCTGGATTTCTCTTCTTTTCTCTTTTCTTTCTCCTTGTCTTTGTGCCTGTCTTTATCCTTCTTTCTCTCCTTTTCTTCTTTTCTCTTTTCTTTCTTTTCACTCTTCTCTCTATCTCTGTCCTTGTCCTTTTCTTTCTTCTTCTTTTTCTTCTTGTCTTTATCTTTCCTGTCCTTTTTCTCCTTCTTGTGCGACTTCTCTTTATCCTGAAAATAATTTCCAAAATATTTTATAATGCAGCTCCTTCATGTTGCAGATTTTTTAATTTAACATTTTCCAGATGAAACTTATGAAAGCTGATCAAAACTATTACACACACACTCACTAAAATTCCTGAAAAAGCCAAAACAAATTTTTTCACATTATCATTTCAACAGATCTTCACAATGACTCTCAACACAAACACTTTGGACTGAAGTCGACAACCAAGAAAATATCGTTAATTTGTCCCATAAATGTCTGAAGAGCACTCATATCTTAATTAAAAATCATCCTGTACACTTAGCCAGAAAGTTATTAGTTTATACATTCACATCACAGCAACCTGATAGCAACCCTATTGCTTTACCTTTATTTTCCCACCCTCCAGTTTAATTGGCTTAATCTTGAGCGTGGAATCTTCCGTCCCGCTGACCCTCTGGATGGTCAGTTTGGTTGGAGACGGGTAGTTAAACTCTGAGCTAGACGCTTGACCCATGACGGCTGTGTCCGAGGCCTGAGGCTGCTGAGGCGGCAGAGTCTTGACCACGCTGGGTTCTAAAGATGGTGACCTCATAGGAGAGGATGAAAATGATGAGTGGACAGACGGCGACCGACTGATTAAATCTTTTAATGGGAGTTTGATTCCTAGTCCTTGTCCAGTCAGGGGAGACCCCGGAGTCGCTGAGGAACTGTCTTCTTTCACACCACTGGATTTTTGCTTTAATTTCTTTTTTAGTTTCTTTTTGATGTCTGAGTCTTTAGATTTTTCTTTCTTTTCCTTGCTTTTGTCCTTATCTTTGTTGCTCAGAGATTTGTCTTTTTTCTTCTTAATTTTGGTCCCAGTTTCTCCAGATGTAATAGTCAGGGTAGGAACCTTGGGGGCCTCAGCTGGTTTATCATCAAATTCAAATGCGTAGGGATCTTTTGTAACTTTTTCTTTCTCCTTAACTTTTTCTTTCTCTTTTTCCTTTAATTTTTCCTTCTCTTTTTCCTTATCTTTCTTAGCTACTTCCTGTTCATGTTCCATATTAGCTCTGCGAATCACCGCATCTATAGAATCGTCAACAGAAGTCCGCCATGTTGGCACTGGTGGCGGTTGTGTCTCTTGATCTGATTGGTCAGATTTATCAGCTTCCGCCATTGTTCTCTTAATAGCTGCATCAATACTGTCATCGTAATTTTGAAGCCGTGCTCTTTTTGCAACGTTAACATCCTCATCAATGACTAACATTTCAGGTTCAGGGGAATCATCCCTAGGGGGCAGTGGTGAGCTGCTTGCTATTGGTGCTGTCTTGGTAGTTTCAGTAAGCGCTTTGGCTAGATGAGAAGACTTTGAAGCAGCTGCACTACCAGGGGAAGAGGGCGTCGTCTTCTTACTTTTACCTTCTCCCTTTGGACTTTTAGCCCTCACGGGAGATTTTGATCGAGATGGAGACTTTGGAGGCTTAGCAGTTTTGGAACTCAACATAGCCTTAACGACTTCTGAAGGTTTGGGGGTGAGTGGTGATTTTGGCACATTAGGTGGTGGTGGTGTTGGTGAAGGAAGTGGTGCTGTCGGAACAGGAGAAGGTGGCGCTGCTTTTGTCACCACCACAGGTGGTGCTGATGGTGCTAATGGCACCACTGGGGAAGTAAGTGGTCTCATCAATAAACTGGATTCAGGTTTGGAGGGTGTGGTAACTTCATTCTGGACCTTCTCTGCTGGAGCCTTCTCTGGGGTGGTCTCCATTTTCTCTTCTTTTCTCAGCGGCTGTGATTTGATTGGTTGTTTTTGAGGCGCTGGTGGGGTACGAGCATCTGGGAGTTTTCCATGCCGCATAGGAGAAATGAGTCCCTGGTCTGTCATGATGACATTTTTTATTTCATATCGAGAACCAAGCACTTCATCTGCCAGTCTGAAACAGGAAACAAATGATGTTTTTTTTTTTACAAACCTCTAAATCATCAGATTTATTTGACAATTGTTATTTCTATTTAAATTTATCAATTATATGAAAAGTTCTTACTATTTGTGATACAACATGAGTACTGACCCTTTAAAATAAAGGAGATGATAAAACTACCTTTGTTTCTTTGCTGGCTGTTCTGCAGTAGGACTGGTCAACATTCTCTTCAATGTGTCTGAGCCAGCACTGCCATCTGGTGGCAAAACTTCACCATTCTGCTCACCAGGGGGAGGCACCTTCTTGGTGGGGGTCTGTGCAGGCTCTTCAAATTCTAACACAAAAAGTTATGGATAATTTAATGAACATCTCTGTTAAAAGGTATTAATAATTTTTGACTCCCATGACCATAAGATGATATCAGAGAAAAATGTTTAAGAAATGACAACAATGAAAATCTAAAAATTCAAACCTTCAGTTAGAAAATCAAAGCAACTTATACATAATATGGAGGCAAAAGTCTAATCATGAAAAGGCCGTTCAAATCACCTTCCATGTCAGGATACATCAGCGGCAGGTGCTCATCAATCGCTTCATCCCTGTTCTGCACTTGTTGACTCTTCCGCGGAGGAAACTGGAGCCTGTTTTCTTTGGGAGCAGGGAATGCTGGGATGTCATGTGCGAACACTGGTAGGTCCACATTGTTCACATACTCGTCAAGCTCACCCAGGACAATGCCAAGGTCACGGAATGCAAGGCCAAGGTCATCCAAGTTGGGTTCTGTTCTTCCAACTAGAGTTGTGACAGGAGCAGTATTATTACCTCTGAGTTATTATTGTGAAATATAAGTAAAACAACATGATAATCACATATAAATGTAACCTCCATCTTTTGTAAGCTGTACAATATTATATTACTGACACAAATGAAGAGTAGTTACTGGATTGGAGAAATTAGCTGTTTAATAAATAATTCATTACATAATTGAATAAACATTTCTTAATCTGCAATGTCTTCGACAGTTTATATACCAAAAAGAC
Source organism: Lingula anatina (assembly GCF_051362555.1). Lineage (NCBI taxonomy): Eukaryota > Metazoa > Brachiopoda > Lingulata > Lingulida > Lingulidae > Lingula > Lingula anatina. The sequence continues at coordinate 23,962,809 of NC_141772.1, forward strand.
TTAAAATGTGTAAAAACAAGTCCTGTTCCAGTGTCATGAAAGCTACCTCCCACACCCCACTTACACTATGCAAAGTAACTGTGTACCATTCTCACCCCTTGAAGCACCCCCCTCCCAACCCTAAGTACCCCACCAACACCTTACCCACACCCCACTTACACCATGCAGAGTATCTGTGTACCATCCTCACCCCTTAAAGCACCCCCCTCCCAACCCTTAGTACCCCACCAACACCCTACCCACACCCCACTTACATTGCTCAGAGTATCTGTGTGTGGTCCTCCCCACTTGCAGCAGGTGTCTCTCCCACCCACCCACCCCTACCCACACCCTACTTACACTGCTCAGAGTATCTATGTGTAGTCCTTCCCACTTGTAGCAGGTGTCTCTCCAGCAGGTCTGTCAGCAGCTCTAGAGGACTGGACTGGATAGAGTTCCAACCCATGTTCTGGCAGATCTGAGCCACGGCAACCTTCAACACACTGCGAGAATACTGGGCTGCCATGATTGGATGGACACTAGTTCACAATATCTTACTTCGTTTTTTTGAGTGGTGGTCACATAATCACATCTTAAAGTTCAATTTTCATTCTATTTGCATTTCATTTTCTTTTACAGACATGAGATTGCCCTTTGTTGCAACTTAGTTTGGACTTTCAAGCCATCTGTCTTGTTTCTTCTTTTCACTAAAATGATAAGTTAAAGAAATTGATTATTTTAAATTTGTGGTCTTCATATTGCTAGTATTTAAATTAGATTAAATAATAGTAGCTGTAAATGGTTAGAGCCAATATTGAGTCTAGGGTAAAATCCATAAGAGAATGCAGACAAAAATCTGCACGTAGCTGGGGTCTGATAATTAGCAAATTTTGGTTGTATGGGAAAACACTGAACTGGTTTGAATGAGAGAGAGAGAGAGAGAGAGAGAGAGAGAGGACTCAGCGTTTAAGGGATGTCTATGTGTCAATCAGTCTGCAAAGTGAGGTAATTATAACTGAACTCAAGTATGCACTTTACACAAGTCATACAAATATAAATGAACACTTATAATTTAGATAGTCTTTCTCCTTGTACCTACCGGAAGTTGATGTAGCCCGCCATTGCGGCACCTGCGCATTTAAAGCTTACCAAGGAATTCTGGGATAGATTCTTCTCGAGTGCAAGTTTGTCGCTGTAAAGGTGATAAACCTCAGGTGTCGGCAAATTCAAACGGTGAAAGGTCGATTTATCTCGGTGAGTTTTGTTATATGCCCTCAGTTCTTATCAGTGCTTTGTTTTTCATAAGATTTACAAATAACCGACATCGGTTGAAAGCGTCTAGTTGCTATGGCCAAAATGTAATATTGACAAGACAAACCGGCATTTGAACTTTCGTCTTCTTGAACTTGAGTTTAGAACAAATTCTTAAGACAAATATTTCTTAGTGAAATGGTGTAGCTAAAGCACCAACGTTCAAAACCAGTAACTCCCGATCACATTCTGTTAATGTTAGGGCCAGTTTTGAACTTCACAGTTTAAGTTTAGGTACGTCTATTTACTGTATATATGTTGGATTTTTTTCATATAGCCCCGATTGAAAGTAAGTGAAGCAAGTAACATATGGAGTAACCATCCTAATAAACTTCATATATTTTGTTTCATTTTCCCTATTTCAGGTTTATATCTCTGTCTGGACACAATACAAGAAAAGATTAAAAGTCACCCCTTCATAGGAAAAAGTAACTCAATAAATCCAGAAAGAGTATTAAAAGCCACAAGATGGGTTTTCTGGACAGGCTGGCTCAGATGCTGGGACTGAAGAAGAAGGATGCCAAAGTACTGGTTGTAGGGTTGGACAACAGTGGGAAGTCTACTATACTAAACCACCTGAAGCCCGAGGAAGCCAAGACGGACATTGTGGCCACAGTTGGCTTCAAACAGGAAGTATTCCAAACCAAAACCTTACAATTTACAGCCTTTGATATGTCTGGGCAGGGCAGGTATCGCAGTCTGTGGGAGCACTATTACAAAGAATGCAATGGGATTATATTTGTGATTGACAGCAGTGATAAACTAAGAATGGTTGTTGCCAAGGACGAGTTGGACACATTGTTACAACATCCAGACATCAAAGATAAAAGGACTCCGATTTTGTTCTTTGCTAACAAGATGGACTTGCGTGATGCGCTGTCCAGTGTGAAATGTTCCCAGTTGCTGGGACTGGATATGGTAAAGGACAGAGCATGGCATATCTGTGCCAGTAATGCTATCAGTGGTGAGGGTTTAGCTGAAGGGATAGACTGGCTGACGGAACAACTTCAGAGCATGCTAAAAGGAAAGTAAATACAACAACAACTTAAAGATTTACTAGTATTTGACAATCGTGGGGTGGGATGTTTGAATCAAATAAAAATGAAACTCTGTGCTCGCAGAAGTGAATAAGAAAACAGATCAGGTTTCTGTATTTTGATAAAAATGCCTGTGCGCCTATTTCAGAATTGCACAGAAACATACTTTATCCTTTGGCACAAAAGATCTGCAACAAAAAATATGAAAGTTAACAATTTTGAAGCAGGGACTTACAGAACTACTTACAAGTGCTTTCTGGGTATTCAAGAGAATGGTATGAAGTCTCTGGAGAATGATTGATTGACTTGCAGATGTTGCAGTAATACCAACATTGGGACCATTTGATATCGTCTGAATATTGTCAGAGTCTGACAGCAGATCTTGTCTTATCATTTGAATTGGTGAACCAATGCATTTCAGTTTTAGAATAATATATCTATACATTGGGAATAGACATTCATACTGAATGGCATTGTGTGAGGAGAAAGCATTTAAAGCTAAACTGTCCACTTCAAACTAATATAACATAAACCATGTTAAACTGTGGTCATGAGGTAACCCATCTTCACATGAGAGCATAATATAGACCAGCTCTTAAATATGGTGTTTAAAATCTCGTATGAGAAGGTATGTAGAGGACATAATTGTGTGAAGGCAGTTACTGAAGCAATTATTGATGGAATTCAATGCTAGAAATGTCAATTGCTTCATTGCATGTTTGTGGTGAATGTAATATTGGTACCCAGCACTACCTGGTTATATTCTTGTGGGAATCATTTCCTTCATATCTCATGCAATTGTAAATTAACACATTTTATTAAGACTATTCATGACCTCATTTCTTGTGCTGTAGTAGTGGAAGCATGAAAGTGTGGCACCTATCCTTCCCTCCCCCTAGTCACCAGCGTCCCAATCTAAATGGTTTGATATTTATAACATTGTTTTACTCTTTATAAGCACTTTTGTAAAATTTCTTTCTTACCTTGAATTATTTATTTTATAGTTTTAATGTAAATTAATATAATTAATTAGTTGAGGCATTGTCTCACATGTTAATAATCAATATTTCACACTGGTCACAAGCATTAAGTCAACATTCCTGTAGTTTCCTCCTCTACTGAGGCTCAAGTGTTTGACCACAATTACAGGTTAAAGATTAGTGGTACATGTGTCCAGAGAGGTCAGTCAGTTACTGCCCACCCAGGAATGGGAATAGCCGTCCAGATAACTTTGTCCTTAGAGTTTTATTTTTTTATATAACAGGGATGTCATCACATTGGAAATCTGGGAATGTGATGAAAAATTATCCAGCTATGAGTGGGTCACATCACCAGTTCAGATTATTTATGAATTTAAACTTAGGTAGCAGTAATTACTACAATATGGAAGCCAATCATAAAACTTCTTGTTTACCATGTTTACCGAACTATCTTTTATAACTTAGATGGAAAATAGATTTTGAAAATATTAATAAATGGATCTTAATTTTTCTTCAGCCATTTTCTTGTTTCGTTTTGTTGTTACCTTCAGGCTTTGATCTTAAAGCAGGGCTCTGATGCAATAAATCAAAAATAATGAAACAATAATCTTCAAACTAAGAAAAATATTTTATCAATCATTCATCAAAGAAAATTAAGACAAATCCAGAAGTGTTGTAGAAAACTTATCTTTATTGTGTTACAAAGTCTCTCACTACATCTCTGGTTCTCACAGGTTCACCCTAGAATATACACTACTGAACTATGCTACTATACAGTGCAGGCAACTGTGTATATATGTATACAGTGTAGAGTGCAGGACACTCAGTGGACACTCAGCTAGAGTCCATGGTATATACACAACACCCCTCATCAGGTTAATGCTCTGGGTTTTTTACACTATACATTTGATGTTGGGCCAACTTGTTAAAATAATTTTTATTCTTCTTTAATTTGAAGACACCTGGTTTAAATGTGTAATGATGTTAATTTAGACATTAATTTAGACCACAATGCAAGCTCTTTGACACCACATTTGGACACATGCCCTGGATGGTGTAATTATCTATATACTGATATTTTAGTACAAGTTTCTTTGTCCTAATTTTTATTAGAGAGTACATGTACTTAACAAAAATGTGACACATTCTAATTATGATATTTGGCAAGTATTTTTCTCTATTATCATGATATGTAAGTGACGTAAAAATAATTTTAAGCTGGTGAAATGATGTGATAGACTTGTCAGTACTAATTGTGTAATGCAGATTGTGACTCCCACATTATAATAAGCAGTGAATGTAAAATTCAGGAAAACTGGGTGACTTTCACAGTACACCAATAGTGTTAAAAATGTGAAGACTTCTTAAAAGTCAAAAATACTTGTAGAATAAAGATTTGTGATATTCTCACTGATATTTCTTTGCCCTAGTCTGAATTTTTTGCAATATATACATTCAGACAAAAACGCAATGATTATGTATATGAAAAAATTGAAAAACCGAACTCTGTGATAAAAAATGGGCAGCTAAATTCAAAGCAATCAGCTGGTGCCACAAATTTCATGACATTATTTATATATAATTAATAGATGTAAAATTCTATATATGAAAACATCATGCACTATATTTACATTATCACTGTGTAAACTAAAAGGGTGTGGCTTTGTATAGAAAATATACTTTAGTATTCCTCCACATTGCATATCACATGCAGGTCTGCATAATACACTTTCAGCTTTCATAATTAATTACATATTAAAAGTTAAATGACAATTATTCCCCTATTCTGCTACATAGTGAGAACCTCTCACAAATTTCTGCATCTTTTAAATATATTAATAATATTTTACATTTGTTCCTGCTTACTTGTTGAGATTATGCTGTTCAGCTCAGAAAGCTGATATAAACTGGCGTACAATAGAGGGCGCTACGTACATCCCCCCCCCCGGTCTCTTATCTTTGATTATGAACCATTAAGTTAAATACTGAGAAGAAAACTACTCTTCTCCTTTGATATTTCAATCCCTACTTTTAACTATTCCATTTGTTAACTGAAATATAAAATAAGTGATTTCAATATATGTTCCCATCGACAAATAACATTATAACCTTCAAAGGGTCAAGTTTCACTATGAAATCATTCTTGTTCTCCTGCATGACCACAATCTTTTAATGTAAAACTGTGTCATTTCAGAACAGTAAGCATATAAATAGTTCTTTGCCCTGGCATTCTTCTGATCAGATTACTACTCTCCTTTCAATTCCAGCCTAAATTCTCTCATTTTCTGTAGGGAATCTAGCTAAAATTATTTAATTACTGTTTGCACTATAACATCATTGAGCTTGAACATTTGGCAGCCATTGACTTTGGCAACGAGTTGGGCAAGCATACTTGAGAGAGTGACAAAAGAGGGGATTGTGGTTGTCCAACCAGTAATAGTGCATTCTCCATTGGCTTTTTTTCTAATGGTTGTAAACAGACAAAGTTTGCCACTCTTAGAATTTTTTGCAACCTCGTCCTTGTATGTTATTTCCACTGCAGATAAAGCTCTGTTCATAGGGCAACAAAGTGGTGAAATAATCCTCCCTCAGGTTTTTCACTTTGCTGAGGTCACGGAATCCAGCCTGAGAAATGGCAGTCAAACTGAGCTGTAAAACAGCTGTCATCTTTACGAATTGCATAACAAAGGTAGCTGTGACATCCACATGGAGCAGAACTATCTGTGTTATTGCTGTATGGAGTCATCACATGTGAAGCCTATTTTCTGTTTTCATTTTGTATATATACTTTTGCTGCCGTCATCTTCCACAGTCTGCCATGCCTGGGGTAACCCCACCGCTCCAAAACAATTCTATGGCTATATTTGTGCCACACTTCCAAACTTCACAGCTTATCCAGCCGATGAAACAATATTCATGTCTGGTAAATGCTTCCACCTCTGGTGATATTAAGTCTTTTTTGAAGACTTTGCTGTCCAGTCCTTTACAAGTGGGCTGTAGTTATCAATAATATATCCATATTCTGGTAGCAAACAGAAATGAACTTTGACCTAGATATGATAACATCTACCCCTCAATAATTAGGGTGTGGCCTCATGTCGGAGTAATCATAGAAGTAGTCCTGTCTTTCCTGCATTCGTCGCTGTATCTGAGGAGAGCTGTGGCTGATTGGTCCGTTAGTCAAGGGGGAGGGGTTAGGCTGGCCATGTGGGCTGTGTGGGGACATAATCCGTCCTGGGGAAGACCCACGTTCTGAAATGATAGTGTTTCAAATATTAACAGTGTTTTTTCTCTTTTATTTTCTTTTTAAATTTTGTTACTTGGCAAAGAAATGGTAAAAATAAAACACAAGCTTAGCACAACTATGGATTTTAACCTTCATGTTCACAAAGCTGACTGAAAAACCTGGGTATCTTGAAACAATAAATTTAACAACTCTAAAACAAAAAATAATGAACATTCAAGGGGGAAAAACATTTATCTGCAATTTCAATATTCCAGTGAAAGCATTATATCAGTCAAAAAGACAGCATCAAATCACAAGATAATATCAACAGAAACTAAGATATAAGATTGTTTTTTAGCTGTACCTCTGATGTATGGCAAAACGACTTGGTAAGAGAGAAAATGGAGGAAAGTGACACGAGGACTTATGACAAACATTAAGCAATATCCAAGAAAAGAACACCAAAAAGAGAAGCAACAGGAAAAGATCTGAAACTGTATAATCTGGACAAGTGTCCATAAGACATTATGAGTTCAAGTTATCTACCACTAGGAAGTAATACACAGATTCTGTCTGGAACATTTGCAGCACCTAACACAGAGAGCAAGGTAAGAGAATCTTCTCAGGCAACAGAAAACAAGAATATCAGATGAAAAGTTGAAAAAACTGCATCTAGAGTAACAATGTAAAATCATGCATTTCTTATCAAAAACTTTAATAACATCAACCATTTAACACTAAAGCATGTCATAATTCATTCCAATGCTGAAAGTTGTAAAATTGAAGTAAGCTCCTTGTTCAATATAACTTCCACTGAGAGGTCAAAGGTCACATGCAGTCCAGGTTGACATGAACTCCATCAAATAAATAGGTCATCATGACCTATATATTTCAAAACAGGTCAAAGTGACCCACATATCATTAAAGAAGTCAAAGAGATCTAAACATGACTAAGCTAAGCCTAGGATATAGCTTGTTCTATAGATGTTAACAAGACTACTTCAGACAGGTAGAAGCAATGTATTAAGCCATGCAGTTGATCTAGACCAAATACATCGGCAGTAGCAGACGGCTTTCAAGTTCACCTGGAGTGAGGCAGCTTAGGTCACAAGGTCAAGGTCAAGGTCGCGTTTTACTGGAGAGAGATCACAGGATAGCTATGGAGAAGGCCACACTTGGGCGGCCAGCGCAACCTTTTAGGACATTCATACAAGCAGCGCCACCTGCCGGAGAATGATGGTTTACCGAAAGGTTGGAAGATTCACACCCTGCTTTAGAAGCATCTAGTAGTGATGGGAGAGAGGGACGGAAAGAGAAATAAAATGCAAAAGATAAAATATTAGTGCCCTTTTCACATGTTAGTGTTAGAATTAGTGAAGTGCAGTAATTTAATCCATAATTCTAAGTCCTGCAGTGAGAAGTAGAATGGGCTAAAATAAGTTAAACAACAGATTAAATCATTCAACAAACATGGTAAACAATTTTGCCTCTTTTTAAAAATTGGTCAAAACTTTTTCTCACTTAAAATCATGAGAAAGAAACAACTAATTAAGTTGTGCCCAATATTGCATAATCAGCAACAGATTGATGACCAGCAGGAATGAAGGTTCTCCGTGTTTTCATCGCAACTCTGCACAAGACAAATTCTTTAGTTCTGCTTACCAAAATTAGGAGGTGGTTTTCCCGTCCTTTTGACCAGTAGTCTGACCCGTGACCCTCCACTCTGTATGATATCAATGGCCGCAGCATGGGTCATTCCCTGCGTCCTGATATTGTTGATTTCTAAGATCTGATCTCCAACCTTAAGAGGGAGAAAAGGAAGTTTCAGTTTCCATGGTAACTAATGTAACCACATTAAAACACGTTGCTACAGCTGAACAATAAGTCCAAAACATCTCAATAAATAGAACAATGCATGGTGCCTACAGGCAAGACATTTCAAGTTAAATCAAAATCAACATTATCCCTGATTTAGAGAATCTCTTAACATACTAAATCAGATAGTAGACTATCCAGATTAATAAACAAGCTGTCTGTTTTGCTTGAACTTCACTATGAATCTGGAAAACGATTCCAAATCCACAAGATTTTCAAGATAAGTTTTTGTGTATTTCTGTTTATTCGAACTGAATGGTACTATCACTCTAGAAGCAACAAAAAGCACAGAATCTACTGATGAGAGCTAAATATTCTGTCCACCCACCCGCAATCTTCCGTCCATGTTGGCTGCTCCTCCGTCAGCAATCCTGAGCACGTACAGAGGCATGTTGTTGAACTCCTGACCTCCACGTATTGAGAAGCCAAACCCACGAGATCCTCGGTGAAGTTCTACCACGTAGATCTGGTCTTCTCCCTGGTCACCTCCCTACAGACAATATAGATACATTGTACAATAATATAACAATATAGATACATTGTACAATAATATGACAATATAGATGCATTGTACGATAATATAACAATATAGATACATTGTTCATTATATAACAATATAGAAACATTGTAGCTGATAGTAAGAATACTATGAATACAATTTTTCAATGTACAATCTGATATAATGACTAGTAGTCCTAAAGAGAGACTGCTGAACTTTTATTTCTATATCAATATGGCAGGCTGCAGTTTGAAGTTGAGGCAAATATCTCAAGTATTTGAAGAGCTATTTTACAACTTCTCCAAGAGAGTAAGAAAATAATCCATGCATGCAAATAGTCATTCCCAGTCTCCTGTTTACATAGAGGTCTAACTTAAGCCAGTGCATAGAAAAATGGGGTGCAAAAAGGTCAAGGGATCAAAGCACCTGTTCCCTGGACAGTGTATTTCAGAAAGTATTAAAATGAGTAATGACAAATAAATTATGCTCTTAAAGACTATTTTGGGAAATATATAAATAGTTATAAATGACAGCACATGGGTATATTAAAAGGCTCTAATCTGTAAAAATCTTTATATATCATCCTTTACTCGAAATCTTTACTCGAAATGTTTTAAAATCTGATCAAAATCAGTTTTTCAAGAGAACCACTGCAAAAGCTGGGGTGTGCAAGAACAAATACAGATCTTCAAGACAAGAAACAATACAACAGACTGAAAGGGTTTCCAACAAACTGACAATTTTATCAGGTAGAGGCAGGAGCTTGCTGACTTGAGACATAAAACATGTTTGATTCTTGTTTCAATAAAGCCCAACACACACAAGCAGCAAGCTGAGTTATCAGTCATTTAAGACCTACAGCTCAGCTGGTATCTCTCCTGTGATCTGGCTTTCTCAAGACAAACATGTAAACAGTGTGCAATAGGGTTCAGGTTGGATAGTATGCAAGCACAAGGTATTGCCCTCACCCCCAACCAACCCAGGTAGTATTGAAAAGGTTAACAGTTTCTAAAGAGACATGTTTCAACCTGTGAGGCATGACATTTTCAGCCTTTATCACATGACTGCCTTTTCCATGGAAGCTTTGTCTCACAGATATAAACAGGTTTCATCTCTTGAGATATGATTTACCTTTCTACCACATTTATAGGAGAGACAATGAAAAACCCAATCACACCACAGAGATAAAACAGTTCACCATGGCTCATGTTACTACAAGTATATCTCCTTGCAACCACAGGGAAATATCTTGGGGACATTTACACACAATTCCAACCAACCCCAACCTCTGGTATCACTTTCAAGCTTAGGTGACCCTACAATTATTTCTCTCATACATTCAAGTTAGAAGTATTTTTCAGGTGCTAGATGGAAACATTTTACTGGAATATCCAAAGTTTCAAGGATGCTAGTACAAAATAAAACTGACCGAAAAAATAACCAAATGTGGACGAACTGGAACCGCTTGTAAACCTGCATAAAATTTGGAAGAATTGGAATTGTGGGAGCACCTATAACAAATTTGAATGCATTGGAATTGTGTGTAGACCAATGTGTAATAGCCTGCCCACCACCTGCATGACTTACAAATCTAGCCACAGGAGGTTCACTAAAGACACTGTCCTCAGACTCAGACTACAAGGTGGAAAGAAAAACATTCCAACTCAATGTACAACAATGCAAAGCAATAAAACAAATTGATAATTCTTTAAGAGTGTCATAATAAAATGTTTATGCAATAATTAATGAACCAAAAATTAGACCAGAAAAGGAACAAAATGTCAAATTGCATGCACCATGCAACTCAGATGCAGTTAAAAATGCAAATTAACTTCAATAATTTTTTTATCAGCCTCTACAGACCTGTGACCCAGATTGCATTCTCCTCCTGGCCAGCTCTTTATGCCTCTCTAAGATCTGCTGATTGACAGGGTCCCCCCTTCTCATAGAATCTGTCTCCCCCATAGCTGGATATGCCATGGCATTGATCATGGAGCTCTGGGACCCCTGCACAAGAAATGTGCAACCTGTACACATCTAAGCAGACGTATCAAATAAATCTACACTACTGCTTTAACTTAAAGAAGCAAAATTATCCCCATAACTTTCTTAGAAGATTTGAATTCAGATTGTACAAATAGAAAGACAGAGAAGCAAATGAATGAAATAAATGTATGTTAGACTGATGATGAATGGTTTATAAAATATTTTTTAATGATTAGCAATAAAAGACATACAGACAAAACATCATTAACTTCTGAGAGTTGCAGTTATTCTTACCCTTTGTGAAGATACTGGAGTATTGGTAGGGTTTTCTTCTGAAAAACAAATGATAACAGATAATCAATTTTTCCCTTCAAGAGTGTTCCAAATCTATAAATACTTGTTGAAGAATGCCAAACCAGATTCTGTTTCAAATGTATCCAATGACCGTCACCATTCCCAGCATCTGACCATACAAATACATGCCTACAATATTTCTGTGAACATCATCTTATCTATCAATTTTAAAATATACAAAGGAAAAGAAATAAAAAATTCTGATCCCAACTCCCTTCTTTGGTTTTCATGAACTCAAAACCATAGCAATTCTCTACCAACTGTCAACAATGTGAACTGGAAAAGAGAACTAAAAATTTCGAAAGTTTACCTGGAGGTGGGCCGACCGTGAGGGTGACACACATGCCCGAGTCTTTTATAACATTCACTATTTCCTCGTGATTCATGCGACTGATGTCAATTCCGTTGACGGCAAGAATGCGATCCCCGACACGTAACATCCCACACCTCTCTGCAGGACTGTTTTCTATTATACGACCTGAGGAAAACAAAACACCGTCCGTCACCATATAAAACCATGCTATATAAAAACACATATCCCTTACAGCACAGTGTCTAGTTTTCACAGAAGGTATTGAGGGTAATTTCATGATAAGAGGTTTAGGTATCAAACAATATTTTAATTAGTTCCTTAGATGATACCAGGCAGTGAAAACTAGACACAATATAGTCCATTAAAAAAAAAAAAAAAAGAAACAAAACAAAAAGAACACATTTACTACCTATAAATACAGATATAAATATGAGTTTACCTCTGACGGGTTAATAGCCATTGAATGAAAAGCTTTCTGTGGCACTGGCAGACTTTCTCATTTTTGGGAGAAATCCACCAAGTTTGCATATTAAAATATGCATTAATTTAGCTCCATAGAAATTAAAAGTCCTCCCGCACTTCAAGCCAGTTTAATAGCCTTTTAAATCCCACAAGCTTATTTGCAAAGTACATGAAATGCCCCTGAGTAACCTTATCTCAAACCTAAATAGAATCTTAACATTTCTAGAGCATGCCTCAACAAAGTGGTACTTGGAAAAAATCCTTAATTGGATAAAAATCTGGCAGCAAAGTATCTAGAGGTTCTTCTAAACTAAAACAATGCACAGGGACAAATACTGTGGAACTACCCGGTAACTAAATTTCATGTCACAAATCAGCACTGATATTTCACAAACTATAGCATGCAACTTATAAAATATACAAAAACTAAGGTTTAACCTATTTCGCATGCACTAGCGCAACACAGAGAAAGAAGAAAAACCCAGCATTAGAGTGAAATTTTACACTTTTTTTACAACAATTGAAATCAAACAAAGAACAACTTATTCAGTTAATAGTGTAAGCATATTTTTCTATTATTTTTCATTTTAAAAATTTTAAAATATGTAGAGTATTTAGCTGGTTTTTCTTCTCTTGCTCTGTATACAAGCTAAACATAAATTGAGTGTCTTGGCAACAAAGCTGCTTGAAGTCTTGAGAAATAAGTAAGCTCAAAGAAATTATGTTGTTTAGTGACAAAAATTTAGAACAGAAACTTTTCATGGAGAATACAATCTTAAAATGTGCAATCTTACCTGTTCTTTAGTAAACAAAGAAGTGACTAGTAAATTTCTCCAAAGTTTTAGGTTGTTTAATGATATCAATGTCTCAATAATAAATGGCATTTCATGAAATAAATTTAATTTGTAATTTAACAATTTAGTTTTGAAATATGTTGAATTAGTTTTTCTAAGCTCACTTTGTTCTTTGACATCAGCCAGTCTGGTATAAACATAGATGATCCAAGTCATTTTCTCTCCACATGCAAAAACTTCATTTCAATTACAAACAGAAAGGATTTGCAAAATATTTTCCCCTTTTCATCCATTATTATACTATCATCTTTATCTCTTAATTTTAAAACCCTCGGACTTGAAAAAACATTCACCAATTTATTCAAATCTGAAAACCTCAGCAAACAATTTTGATGCCTTCTTTCAAAACCAATTTGTGTTGAGGGTAAAGTGTGGATTTTTCAGTAACACATAAACATGACAGTTTATGCATACAGAGAGAAATTATCATCCTGGATCAACTCATGACCTTCCACCATGCTATGAAGAATTAGTAAAAAACCATATTAGAGACAAAAGATGTCAAAATAAACAGTAGGGAGACAGGCAAGGTTAAAATATTCCAATCTAGTTATTTCTTGTCCCCGTTCCTCACCAATTCGCGGAGGTGGATGTGGTTTAGTACTGCCATCCTTGTTGGTATCGTTAACTTTATCCTGGCCTGAAAGTATTGTAGTATACACAATGTTGTATGCCATAACTGAAGATAATCAAATCTACTGACCTCACTCTGATCCAACTTGTCCGTTTAATTATTTTTGACCATATTTTCCATTTGGTTGCTATAATTTTTTCATTTAGCAAACAATTTCATTCAGAATATTTTGGCTTTTTCTGTTTTTTCTTTTTTTTTTCTAAATCTTATTGTTCCAACAAGCAAATTGATGTTTGCAGTCCAATTCATCATATATCCATACCAAATCTCTACATTGAGTACTATGTTAAAAGACTACAAGTCACTCAATTTTCTTACATGACCACACAAGTCATATTTTATGTTCTAGATCTAGCTGAAGTTAGCAGAGTGAGACCAGTATAAACTAATACTACCAAACAGTAACAGAATCCAACCACTGCAATCAAACTCTGCCCAGCCACGTGATTGTGCGGGAATCAAAATATGGGATGAATCAAAGATATATAATAGAATATATATATAATCATAAATATGTGATACAATAAATAAATCATGTCATGCAAACTATAATTGCTTTTTATACTGAAGGATAATAACTGCCAGTTGAATAGTAACAACTATAAGAATATGCTTAAAAGATGTGTAATGAATATATATATATATATATATATATATATATATAATAGGGTATTGTACCCACGTAGAAGATTATACAAACTTTTTGATTCAATTTTGCCAAATTACAAGAAATAAAGATATATAGATAGCTGTGGCTGAGGGTGGAGGGTTGTGGGGTGCAGCAAGATTGGTGGTTATTATATGGGTTTGCCTGAAAGTGGATTCAGTCAACCACCATTTAAAAGGTTACCTGGAATTTAGCTGACCTTACTGAAATAAACTCCCCTGCTTCAAGTCTCTCTAAACAAACCCCATGCTTCACCCACCTATTGAAAACTACCCATTTTGTCTTCTTAATCCATCACCAGAAGAGACAAACACCCCAGAAAAAACACCTTCAGTCTTTTATAACTAAATTAAACCCACTTCACCAACTATACCCATAACTATGCTACTGTTACGACAATAGGGTCTCAACTTCATAATTTAATAAAACTTTGCAGATATTTTTATACGATAATGGTACCCCTCCCCCTCTCTTCTCCTTGTGTGCTTAAACTTCAGTTTTCAATGCCTTAAAAACTTTTCTAATCTGTAAAAAGTGGATGTTGTATATGTTATTTCCTGCTTGGTAATTTCATCACAGCATCTAATAAAAGCTTTATGCAGTGTGAACAGCAGGCATATACATTTAAGTGATGGCTGTTATACATTTTGTTATAAACTGCAATGCATTTTACACCAAAGCAGCAACCACTTAACATTTTTGCTCAACATCCATCTTCCTTCCCACCTTACTAATCCAAGAAATATTTTTCAAAATTCCCAAAAGGCTTAAGATAACCAACCCATGTCTGACAATTCCAACATCAAAGGACTTTAAAAATACCGCCCCAACTTCCAATTTTACTTGCATTTTCTCCTCTTTGAAAATCTTTACAATAAACTTTATATTATGATGGCCAAAGAAAAGTAACAAACCCCCCTCTTCCTCCACTTACCTATGTTGCTGCCAGACTTTGTCACTGAAGAAATGATGACAAAGCCAAAGCCTTCGTTATCACGCCGTGTGACAGAGACGTTGTACGGGAATGTCGGCATGCCATCTGGCTGGCTCTGAAATGATGTGTCTGAAAGGCAGGAGAAAAGTTTTCTAAACACTGATGGCATTTTTGAAATTACTTTCATAAAATATTCAACTGTTTTCACAGGTTTCCGCGCGAAAGAAAAAATCGCTGTGCATGTGTAACTCCAGATATTCTTCACTTCTGGTAATGTCCTCCTTTTCCAGCTGTCCTAGTTGTGACATGGTGTGTAGATTGAGCTTCAAATGCACTCATTTTTGGACACCCTCAGTGTAGCTGCTCTCAAGGTAAGAGCTTCCGAAGCATATTGTATTTCTATGCTTTATAAGCTAATTTTTTCATAACCTCAGTCTCCTTCAAGTACTATACACACTATAAGCGTACTTGGATTTTTGTACAAATAAAATGCCTGATAAAATGTTCAACATCTCTGTCCATAAAGTAAAGATCTCTGTGCGACAGTCTTGTCTCGAACCGTTATACCAAACTAACTAACCCTCAACCATTACGCTTATCTGTGGCACATTTAACTACCGGTAGATAAAAAGAAATGAACTTTTTCTTTCAAACATTACAATGTTGTTTAATCAAGCTCACTTGATAGATCTCATTTTGATATCCTAAATCAATAAAACCTTGTTTAATTTGAACTCGGTATAAACCAAATTCCAAACAAAGCAGTTATTCGTCCAGCTTAGGGGTAAGAGTACTTGTTGATAGCAGCCAGGGGCAGTAAAAAAAACCAGTATTGTTGTTATCTTAAAATGAGCATTAATTCAAAATTGAATGGTGTACTATGAAACCTTTTAAATCCCTGTAACGGCCATCTGGGAGGATTTATGTGTAAACTAATGTAAACTGAGGATTACTTCTCTTCAGCCAATATGCTTATTTACTTTCAGTCAAAAGGAAAAATACTTAAACAAGATAAACTATAATGACCTGTTTTTACACCAATTTTATGTACTTCTTACAAGAACAATTATTTTTTGGGGTCAAGATGACAAAAAGCTTGTCGCCATGGGAACAAACAATACAAGGCTGCAATCTGAGGGCTTTCAAATTTTTATCCTGCAACTTTTCACAAATTTTAACTCCTTTATGCAGTCAATTAATGAAAATCAACTGATTTCTTTTACAAACAAAAGTTATTCATCTTTTTTCTTTCATTTCAACCTCAAGTCTATCAAAATTCTTGCCAGTCTAACAAAAGTCACAACTCAAACAAGAGGAGCAGACGACATCCAGTGTACTCACCCCTACTACTGGGTATCCTCCTTCTGACCACTAACGTCACACACCCCTTCTGCCCCGCGGCCCCCATCAGTTCTACCACCTTGTGGTGAGAGGCGTTAAGCACAGGTTGACCATCCACGGTTACTATCTCGTCACCTGTCCGCAGTCGGCCGTCCATCTCAGAGGCTCCTCCTGGGACAATGTGACCAACTGACACCTGGTAGATAAAACAGGAATTATGTTTATGTAAAGAAACATTGCAAACTATTTTTCATCCTTATAAAATTATTTTTAATTAATTAGATGCTGCACCTTAAACTTACAGAGGAAATCTCAAAATAAATACATTCTTTTTTTCCAGTAATACTATAACTGACCCCAACATTGCTAATGACAGAGGATTTAACACTGATTTCAAAAATATGTTCTGAATATTCAACACACGTTTTAACTTCAGCAAGAAGTTGCTTTTAATCTATCTGATGAACTATCAGCAATAAACTAAGTCAGAGAATAAACTTAGTAAGGTTACACTGCACTGTGAATACTGCAGTAAGCTTCTTTCTCTCCTATCTTACTAAAAGACAACATTGCCACTTATTGGAACAGACGGTATAACAGTAAATAAACAATACAAGGGTGTGACAAATGTGCTGATTGTGTTTGCTGACATAAAACAAGACAAGTCACATCCTTACCTGTGAGCCCTCTTCAGTGCCACCTATGATCCTGAATCCAAACCCATTCTCGTGTTTCCTCAAGAACACGGTCATCTCCGCGTAGTCCTCAGGTCTTCCAGGTCCTCTGTGAGGCGGGGGTGGCTGAGAGCCACGGGATATGTTCCCCATCCCCGGGGAGGAAGCCCCTGGGGAGTACTGCCGTGCCATTGGGGGCATTCGTGCCGGCACTGGTTCTGCGTGCTCGAAGGAAGTGCTGCGATTTTTATTTGACCTTTGACCTGGCGACATCCCAGGATGATAGAGGGGGTCATGGGGTGCGTATCTGGACTGAGGTTGATGATATGGTGCAGGTGCCTGCTGCAGATGATGGGGGTGAGGAGGGGGGTAATTCTGGGGGTAGTTCTGTGGGGAGGGGTGGTACCTGTCCCCAGGGTGATGGGGGAGAGGTGGAGGGGGGTACTTCCCATGCTGCTGAGGGGGGAAATGTTCATGTGGCCCTGAGTGAGAAGAAGATCTGCTGTGATACCCACTACTACCATGGTGGTTTGGTAGAGGTCCCAGGGGGGGTTCTGTGTGTTTGGGCTGCATATATCTAGATGCTGGGATAAAGTCTGGGGTGCCACTGATATTCAAGTGGTCATGTGTTGGGGTGCGACTCCTCATCTCCTGTGGGTTTGGCGTTTTAGACCTCTGGTGGAGATGATCTGCGCCATGTTGTCGCCCCATGTGATCAGGACCTGGCGTGCGACTGCGATACTCTCTCCTGTTAGGCTCAGGTCCAAACCTTGCAAACTCGTGTTCCTCAAAAGCCCTGGGGTCTGGCCTGTACTGAGGGGGGTGGGGGTCCCTCCTGGGGTCATACCCCCCTGAATGATTCACCTCCGGCCTGTAAGAGTTCTCCAGCCCACCCCTGGGGTGCTGCCTGGGCATATCTGACTGCTCCTGGTCTGTGAAGGGTGGCCTGTTGTTGGGATAGTACCCCTGTCCTGCATTGAAGTACTCCCTGGAAGGACTCTGTCTCCCACTGATGGTCGACTGGTTGGGGTTGTCTGGGGTCGGGGTCTTGGCAGGGTCGTCAGCAGTTGGGCCACGGTCTGGTGTAGGAGTTCTACTTCTGTTGCTTACTTGGCTGTCATTAAACAGATCTGAAGAGAGAGAAATGTACAGTCCAGTCACATGCTACTTTAATGGCGACATGCATGTAAAGCTATATACAAATTAAGTTCTATTACTTCCATAGCTTCTTTGGCTGTCATTAAACTATGCTGAAACCAGAAATAAATTAGTAAAGTTATTTTTCAGCAATGACAACAATCAGTTTACATTGGCACACATAAGGCAACAGCAACTTAGACTGTTATTTTTAAAAAAATCTGGCAGCAGAAAGGACTCCTTGGCAAGGGTCTGGTATGTGTCTCTTCTCAATCACAAACCACAACCACAACTTGATTACAAGCCTAAATATATCTTACAGCAGAAAATTTCAAGTTTTTAGCCCTCTCGGAAAATTCACCAGCAGGTTGTCCCTTCTTGAGTTCACACTATTACAGCACAAATCAGCGTTGTACTATATCTCCCCCGCCCTTCTGGATGGCTCCTAATGGCCTACATCATGGCAGCTTTCCCAAATTTATGCATCTAAATCGCACACTTAAAATGTGGCAAAGTACTACGCCATCACGGCCACGTGCAGTGTTACACACATTTATCAGGGGTTCAACAACATTCTCCTTTCCTGCTATTTAACTAAATGCTAGCAGCGAGAAATAAATATTTGGCTGAAAAACAAAAATCAGTCTGCAATGTGGTTTAGTAATTGTACAAATAAACACCACAGTTTAGGACAGGGACCTCGTTCCTCCACTGCTTTCATAACGCCCCGTTTTCAGTACAATTGTCTGAGAATAAGTTTCAATGCTTGGAGAAATTTGGAGAAAAAAAAGATGTTTTTATTCAACTAGGGTGCAATTTTTCACTTGGATGCATCTTGATAACAGAATGGGTGCACTGCCACTAAAATCTACAGACATCTAGAATTCATATATATTTACACCGACACCTCTTTTGAGATGACACCAATATATATGTTGACATACATATAACAAAGAGTGGTAACTTTAAAGATCTACTACAAATGCTCTGGTTCTCCATCGCTCTGATGTCAAATGTCTAGCGTAAATAGCATGTTTTTGGCGCACGCTACCAAGAGAACCAGTCTAGGGCTAATGTGTTCAGTCGTGGCAGCAGAAATTATTTCACGTAAAAGTTAAGAGCTGGTTCATTTAGCTAAAGGAGTCAATTTTCTCCCTGCTAATTCACTGGAAAAACTTCATAATTCAATATTCTTGTGAAAACACACTAGCTGGAAGATATTTTCAGATGTTTATGAAAAGGCCTTGTCAAAAAATCAGTCAAAGGAATTGATTTCCATAACTAGCTGACAGACGAAAAGGCATCTCGTGGACCTGACAAACACTGTCGACTCTCTCTCTCTCTATCCCTTGCTCTCCCCTCCTCCTTCCTTCTCTTTCCCATCCTCCTCCTTTTCTCTCTCTCTCTCTCTCACACACTCACACACACAGCAATAAATCATCACCAGTTGCCCATCTTCACCTACCTCTGAAGCCAACACAATCTAAAAGCCGCAAGGACATTTTTCTAAGATCCAAACAAAGAAACTGTCTCTCCTTTAACTTAAATGGCTCCTGCGTATCAGTATTCCAGCTCTCAATTTTTTCAAAGATGTCAACATTCTCAGACCGTAGCCTGAAGCCTTCACATTCCCCCAATGAAATATCTATGCAGCTGATCTATGGCCTGTGATAATTTTCCACACTGGTAATTTTGTAGATAAATCCCCCTGACATTCTATGATATTGAAACAGCCATGCACATCAAAACTGACGTCTCCATTTTTGACGAAGTTGAAGTGATTATTCCAGACTGAGAGTATAAAATTCTTTCATGTGACTTCTTGTGTCACCAGTTGAGTGGTAATTTACAGGCAAACTATATTCAAAGCAATCTCCAGCAAATTTCCTCATGAATCTTCTTAAGTAAAAATAAATCCAGCATTGATTTAAAATTCCATGTGCATACAAATAAAATTCAAGACTCCTGCAAATATCCCCAAGAATTTTTAACATGAGAATGTTATAGCTACAAAATTTTAAAATGTTCAAAATGGGCAGACGACAATTTGACAGCAGCAGACGTCTTCATCATGTCCTGAGGCAGACTGCTACGTGTCCTGAGGATTTTTGCAGAAACAATAACTTGAAATGATACGCTGTCTAAATCAACGGTCAACATGAAGACACTGAGTCCTACACAATTTGTGCTATAAGATAAGTGTGGTACTGAAATTACTGATAAGATACCAATCTTGACATGTCAAATCCTAACGCCATTGTTTAGAGGAAGGGAGGGGGGGGGGGTTTGTAAGACATCCTTCAGCTCAGTCCCAGTCAGGATAAGATGCATATCTAGATATCTCAATAGAACCATGACTCCATAGTTCTCCATGCTCTGATAACTCTTATGACAAGCCTGACTTGTAGACTTCAATTAATGTCTTATTCATCCTGATACCTTAATGGATTGTTTCTCAACAGAATTGTAAGGACAGTTCCCCAAAATTCAAAAACAATGTAGTATGAACAAATGCAAATTAAGACTGCTCCCATAAAATTCCACATTATAACAGCTTTGCAAAATTCCTTTGACCATTAAAAACTTCACAGACTAAAGAACAGTGTCTTATTCCATGCCCAAGTCAAAATTCCATGCCCAAGTCAAATTAAAGACAGGACCCTCTCTTTCAAGCCCAAGTCCCATACAAAAGATGAACTGTGTCCATGAAGAGGACACTACAACATCATCTCTGTCTTCTCTGGTCTAGAAACAGGAACAGGTTCCCCCTCTTTTCTCATTAAACCTGGACCTGGCTACACGGTAATGGCCTTGGTGCATGCTAGTTTGGATATATAGAAACTGGACAATTTATTTTTAATCTAATCTTGACTTAAACACGGGTCAGTGGTATATACATGAATGATTAGCACAGGGACAGGGAGGGCCATTAACTTAATTAGTTTTTTCATTTTAACTGATCAATCCTAAGA
The DNA here is from genome assembly GCF_051362555.1 of Lingula anatina. NCBI lineage: Eukaryota > Metazoa > Brachiopoda > Lingulata > Lingulida > Lingulidae > Lingula > Lingula anatina. The sequence goes on from NC_141772.1 coordinate 23,984,044, forward strand.
AGTTTTTTCCCCTCCAGTCTTATATCAATATCCATAGTGACAGAGAAGTATTGCTTGGTATAATATGTAGATACCATGACTGCTTTGCTGTATTCCATATTATATTAACATGCAATCAAAATGAATAGTTTCAAACACATTCATTTTAACGTTCTTCATACTTCACAACTCACATGATGGGCAGTTCTAAAAACTTGAAGTTCTTTTTCCTTGCTGCCACATAAAAAAACATGTAGCTTTTCTGTGCTCTCTCTAGTGCATAAATTGTGTAAAACTGTGAGAACTTGTGGCCTTAATTCCACTTGCACATAGCCTAGAGAACATTGGGTTACATCTCCACTCTGACAGTCAACAAAATATTTCACATGACCCTGCAGGAAAACTACGCTTTTCCATTAAACATGAAATGTTTTACATAACCTGTCATCTTATTTTTTCCACCATCTCTATTTACTCCCAAATCAAAGGTCATAATGATTTTTAAACCCTTACCAGCCTTTAGACAGCACACGCCTCCACTCTCACATGTCCAATATTTGAACAACTTCCAGTAAAACAGGCCTACCTGTAAAGCACTGAAGTTTACGTATTCTGGCAGAAGTTCAACAACGTAGCAAACATGATTACCACTGAAAGGGGCAAATTCTTTTAACTGCCATTATGTTTTTATATTTTTATAAAACAGCTTCACAGAAATCTGTCAAAATCTATTGCACTCTTTTCTTTCTCCTTGCCCTCCTTCTCTAACCCTACATTTTCTATAATTAAACCAAATCTGTCAACACTTTCATAATCATCTTAACATTTTTTACCAAACCCATTTCTGCACGCTTTTAACTCTGTTTTGGCAATTTACATTACTCCTAGTGGCGACAGGGAGTAACATAGTAAACTACACAACTGGTAGGTCTATAGAATACTAAGTGATATGTTATATATTAGAGAAAAACAACATTATCAAAGGTGGCTTACTATACTTATAAACAGTTCCAGACCCGAACATACCTCAAGTTGGAAGTCGTCCAGCTAAATCAGTCTTTTATCCTCCAAAACTGTAAACCTCCCTCCTCTCTACCAAATCTCATCACTTTGCAGAGATGTCCCACTCTGATGTAGATCAAATATCCAGTATCATACTTCGACACTTCCAGGTAGACTTAACCCTAGTACAACTGTATACTCCAAGCTACCACTTTGTTCCTCTATTTAACCACTTAGGGTTCATTCCCAATGTAACTCTCAATTCCAATGAATTCATGAAATCACCAGCTTTTGTGTATTGTACTCAATCCCAGGAAAAGGGGTGTTAATCTCTTAATCACATTACACTCAGCAAGAGTCCCTTCAGAGCTGAAGCGACCTACGTAAAACAATATTTTTATTGGGAACGATCCCTTTTTAAGTAGAAACCATACCTTGGTATCAAATGTCTCTCCCTTGTCATAAACAAGCAGATATTTGTAGTACAGTCACAAGTCTCTTTATAATCTTATTATTATGGCAGAGATACAGCTAGACCTGCAGCTATGAGCTCCCCTCTTTAAATAGCGTCTTTCCTTCAACTGAGACCAAGCTCCAGGCAGATGTAGGCCCTCCTTTCACTGTCTAATGTTACTCTGTAGTGACATCTTTAAATGGTGTTTATTAAAGTGCACAGCTAGTCTGATTCTACAGGGCGTTACGTAAGAAAACAGCCAACACTATTCTTACAGTGCCAGTGTCATTTAAGGTCTTGCAAACATGTGATGTAAGAATTCAAATTTATGTAACCACGTAAATAAAAAAGTTCCCTGTATAGCAAAAATTCAAGTAGTCTAATTGTTAAGGTAGACTTGTATAATAATTTTGACATACGGAGATATTTGTAGATTTCCTGATTTACTTGATGACGGTCTGCTCACCAATGCTTGCTCTAAATTTCAACCCAAACACAGCTAATAAATCGCTAACAAACTGGTTCTTAACACGTCTGCTTGAATACATAAACCTAAAGGCCATAAAAATGTCACTGCAAAAGAAAAATGTCTATAATGAAGTGGAAAGCAGTGAAAACTTCACTTTTTATTGTAATTTTTGTACCAAGCAGATATTTAGCATTATAATTTCCATTATGTCCTAAAGTAACTGCTGTCTTGTTTCATCTAGACTTCCCATCACACAACAGAAACTCTCACTTCACCCATCACATGACGTGTCAACCTTCCCTGACTGCTGCTCCTGTCACACTCACGCCATTCAACACCTACAGACGGCATGCAAACTTTTGCTTTATACACCTGCACATGACCGTTTCATCCTACCTGTCTCTGTTAAACTTCTGGTACTACTAGAACCCTTACACTTCCTGTTTCACCCCGACTGAGCCCAACTTGACACCATAACTGCTCCGAATTCACCCTTCACGAGAATCAACCTGATTTGACCGCGTCACACTTTCCTTTGCCAGGAATCACATTGTTTTCCGGTAATCTATCTTGGCTGGGAACACCTGCTTTGACTTCCAGGTGCCCAGAGTTTTTTTTTTTTTTTAAATGTCAACAATGCACATGTGAAATGGTGTTTTCATGTTAAATTGTTTCCTTTGGAAAAATTGACGATTTTTGGTGAATCCAGAAGATTTGTCCTCTGTATGATGAGGATTTTAAAATCTGCATCTACGTATAGAGAGTTTTAAACTTTTTTCATCTTAAAACATTCAAGGTTAGAGGACAAAAGTGTGAGAGTGAAGCCTCTCAGAGCAACAGTGACAACAGTCAGTGTGCCAAGCTTATCAAGAAGAAACACCTTCTGACACTTCCATTACTTCATACTGACATGGCATGCTCTTTATAAAACACTGCACTGACCCCACCCCTACTCCCAACTGTCCTTTCTTACTTTTTCACATCTTGTTAACTAATACAAAAGTGATCTACTTCCTGCAAAGTAGACGTGACATGCTAACTGTGGGTATTTAACTGAAGACTCCCTTTGTACAAACCAACTTCATTACTAGACATAGAAGTGTATTCTCTTCCATGAAAAGTGACATTTCTGCATACTTGGGTGCTTCTTAGTAACTAGGGCCCACGGCTACTCCTCATCTTTGCCTTTCATATCGTACAAAGGAATAAATGGACAAAAAATCCTCCTGACTTGCATGTTCCTAACAAATGATTTCCCGAAAAACCATCACAACTGCAACTCTTACTATCATATCAGAAACAGGGAATGAGAAATTTATAAATAACATGACTGTCCTCCAAAATATAATGAGAAAATGCACTAAAGCCAGCCAGCAAGTTTATATATCCATACAGATAGATTTTTTGACTATAAACCAATGTCCCATTTTGTTGCAGGGCTCTCTGGCATGTCTTCCAGAATACATAGACCACCGTAGAAAGTCAGTATCTAATGAGACATTAGTGCCTGAGAAGATCCTTCCCATACTCACCTATACAGCACAGCCACGACACAGAACGTCTCTCTTCTCTAGGAGAGTTCTTCACTGCGCCTGTGTCTTTTCCTGCAGCCACCATGCCGTGTAGTGATCAGATATACACACATTGTTTGTACGCGTCCTGTGGTGTTACGGCAGTATCTTACTGGAGGCAGAGAGAGGCTCAGCTGCGGCTAGATCTATATAGACTTGTTACCCTCTAAAAACAGTCACTGGAGATCAACCCAATGAAATATGGCCGTGGGTCTATATGGTACCCCTGGCCTTTACAAATGCCAGAAAAAGATCAGTTCTGGACTAGCTATCTGTAATATTCCAAAATTGTATTAAGTCTGAGTAGAACTAAACTTCATGAAGTTTCTGACATTCTTTATCCTTCTACTGCAGCTGTGAATGAGAGATATTTATTCTCCCAAGTTCTTTTTTTTTTCTCCAGGCAGCTGCAAGCCCTGATGGCAGCTGTATCTGAGATCCAATATCTCAATGGCGTCCAAGGATCTTAGAAGTCTTAGATCTTTAACTCTCAATCTCCCTTCCAGATCATGACAAATTTATCCAACAATCCTGTTAAAGAATAAGCTCAGTCCACGTGCCTGAAAGGTCTACAAGAGAAGAGGTCACTCACAATAGTGATAGTTATCAATGGGAGATAAGCTGATCGACTCAGTTACGTAATGCCACCATTTCCTACTGTGAAAAATACCAAACTTCTGTGCGAAAATAGCCAGTAGGCTATGAACTAAGTTAATTTAACAGTATCGCCTTTGTACAATTACAGACCTTGCCATCACCATGGGCCTCAGATGTGCCGACGTATCCAGTGCCTCTGTTGACTTGTCATTGATTAGTAATAACAAGTGCCCCCAGTTCTCACCACAGGGTTCGGGGCTACGGTTCCCTCTGATCTACTGATACAGTGCACCACTGGGACTGAGGCAGCTTGCTGAGGACTGTTCCCTGTGAATTTCTGGTTCTATCCACTGCCACGGGGAACGAGAAAAAGGTTCTCTGTGATCTGACGTTAAAAGAACAGCACCAGCGTGTGGAGAGCCTTTCTGTATTTTTTGTACCAGAAGGCAGTAGAACACTTCCACACGTGTCACCAATGTATTCAGGATTTCTTCTAGTCCTGTTCCCTGTGATCTTCTGATTCAGTAGAGTAATAACTTCCACAGTTGTCACCACAGGGTCACCATGTGGCCTCCACGCCTTCCCACAGGGTTTTGGTTTCAGCGCAGACGTCCAGGCTCCAGGACTATAGAGGGCAGCCCCAGCAACTGTGAGCACTCCCCAGGGACGCTGAGAGAGTTTGGGGTGGTTAATCTGATTACTAGGTTTGTAAAACTGTTCTACCACTCAAAGACTAACGGGAAGGAAATGGGGACGTTACCATATATTTTGAAATAAGATGTTCACATCAGATGGTCGTTGGTTAAACTTCAACTGTTTTCAATCAGTTTGTGTCATTCAAGGCACTTTGTCATATAATTATTTTTAGGCTAATTTAAATGCCACCAGGAAGAAATCAAATGCACAAAAATCCTCTGATATGACTGCTGCTTTCTGTATAGAGATAAAGGTATATGTTTTTTCTTTTTTTTTTAAGGAACAACAATAAATCCCAGGAAGTCTTGATTAGCACCCCTGACCACTGAACAGGAAGGTCACTTCCTCCTGGACACTGGGTATATAAAGTTTGGCTTTTCTATTGGAATTATATACAACATCACAAATTAATCCATTTCCTCTCCTTTTAAAACAGGCTCTCCAGGATATGGGTTTTTATTACTATATACTGAATAATACAGGAAGCTGCCAAGCATCTCTTATAAAAGATATAAATCACAATGGATCATATACTTAAGATTTCCAGACTTATTTGTTTATGAACCAGTACAAACATGTGTCACTTTTTAGAACAGTTTCTATTCTTAGTCCTTGAAGTCAATGCAGCATGTGTATCTCCTAACGTGAACTGTCACATTTTCATCCACTACTTTATCCGCTTCATCTAATGCACTTTAAATCCAACACGATTCTCTGCAGAAGAGCCTCAAAGGATTAACCAAAGATATCCTCCTCAAAAATCAATTTTAGAAACACTTAAAGGATGGAGATAAACGGTGATCCCTTAATGTCTTTCCACTTCTCTTCTTTATTATCCTCTTGGTTCAATTGGATCAATTAAGGCCGTCCCTCTGCAGCTGACCTGATGAAACTAGTTCCTGCTTCTTGTATGGTATGTGCTGATTAAAGAGATTCTGGGGATAAAATTTTCCCTAGAAAACTGGGAAAACTTCAGGCTTAAGAGAGCAGGGGTTTTCGTATGTGGAGATCATCACAAATTTCTCAAGTTTTACGGACAAAAATTCTTCAAAACTTCCATAAACATGTGCTTCTAGTTACCCCAAATCATTCTCAATACACATCATAACATGACACTAGTACTCCAAGCCACGGTGTAGAAGACTACAATCCTCCTCCTGGTCTTGGTGTATCTATCTGAACGCCCAAGCCACACATTAGCTCTAGACTACTGGGCACAGTTGTGGAATGATCTTTGTAAAGTTCAAGTAGATATTGTATCAGTTCAGGCCTCATATTAGAAATGTTACAAGATATATAAATCATCCCCCAAGTACGTGGTCAAACACTCAGCCATCACATGCTCTTCTCTATCTCTCACTTCTGACATGCCAAAGGTAATACAGCTATAAGCATAAGACTTACACTGTTATTACCATCTGACTTTATCTCACTGTAAATATGTGTACAGTATCACATTTCTTTACAATAAGTATCTTATGCATTGGACATTTATTTACAATAAGTATCTTATCAAAGGACAAAATACACACAAGATTGCTCCTACAATATTGTTCATAAGATGCTGCATGACATGGAATTTCATCCCCTCTAAAGGTAATACAGCTTTTGGCATAGGACTTTATCTCACTGTCAATATGAGTACAGTATCAGTCTTTTCTTTACAATAAGTACCTTACACACAAGAGGGCCTCTACAATATTGTTCATCAAATGCAGCATGACATAATATTTTATCAAACATTCAACCCCACTTCAACTGAAGGGTGCATCTTGATATCAGCACCCCAGTTATTCCTAATAAACACTTCTTTTAAATACAATCAACACAAACAATGACACCTCATTATCTCTGTCCTGACCTCATCTTTGACATCACAAAATAGTGATATCATTTCTCTCCTTAATATGTGATAGAAACAGACTGACGAAAGCAAAGAAAATCTTCTCCTGTGAAACTCTATATTCATGTTCATTTTGTACAGTATCCAGTAACTATCTTATCTTTTTTTATGTAAGGAAGAAATCTTACATAAAGAAGATAAACAGCTCCCACCCTGTACACATCAACATATCCTAGCATCACTTACCTCACCAAATATTTACTATGTGTATCAAGTGCCCTTTGCTGCTGACCACGGCTATCATATACCGACACCCTCCTGGAGGCTACTAACTGACCACTGTGGTGGACCACACTGAAGTCCAGCCCACTTTAGCCAGGGGGTGGTCAGTTAATACTGATTAGCCAGTGGCGGCCAGATAACACACACAGTGGTTTGACCACAGATTTGTAAGTGAGAGTATCAGATGTGATCAGGCTAAACAAAGGTGGAATTGCTTGTACCATTAAAGCGGGAATTGCCTGTACTGCATTATATATTTTAATGGTGATGTTTCTTTAAAATTTAGTCTAGGCACATTTCCAAATAGTTATTCCATGTTAATATCAAGATCCCCAATAATGCTCTTAATACCATGTAATAATTCTCCTATAACCCCAATAATCACCGCGCAATACCTAGGAGCACCTGCTGCCTCCGTGCATTCCTCCAGTTACTTCCAACCCAGCTTTCATATCAACCCAAGTTACCTCAGCTGTGTGTTGATAACCAGCCAGGTGGACACAATCTATACAGGTAATCAACTCACACCTGTCCTGCTGAAGGCAACACACCAGGTATGTGTTAAGTTATCCTACGGACATTTACATTAACCCCATTTTTAACAGCATTTACCTGTGTTAACCTTCCACCTTAAGACAGCAGCAGACAAATCCGTCTTTGCCTTTTGTCAGTGTGTCCCTTGATACATAAAGTTTTGACACTGACTGCCTATCTTGGACAAATGATAAACAAATTTGGAATTTTTAAAAGTTATCAGATTGGGCTTAAGGAAATTCAGTGAATTCTTTAAATCAATTTTCCACTATTTATAATTTTCATTCTTTTACTGAAAAGTTTTGACGAGAACTAGCTACTTACATGCTTTTCTCAAACATGCTCATTCTACAATAGCAACTAAATTCCTTCTGAAGATTGCATCACAAGTTGTTGCTGGACTAGTTAATTCTTAAACTACATTTAATTGTTTGTAACTGAACTGATAACCTTCAATTATGTCTTCCTACTACCGTGGAAGATAAATATGTAACAAAATAAAGAAATCACATCTTATATCCCAACTTACTTCATAGTTTAGCAGAAAATCCAGAAATCTGATTATTTCACATTAAGTAGATAATCCACAGAAATCCTGCTAATCTAACAGATTTAGCTGCCTTAATCCTAAGAAACTCTGAAAACTTCCACAAACTCAAGCCACAAACCTTCACTAACCTCACAACATTGAGCTCTCCAAATACAAGAAAATCGACCAAATATCTTCTTAATCCTAGCCTAAATATGTTTCATCTTAAGTCAATGGCATAAGGGAAGTTGGCAACAATACACTTTAGCGGCTAACAGCCCCTTTCACTGCTGGAGGCGACATATTTTCCACCAGGGGTTGGTAGCTGAGTAAGCTACACATTGACACACAGAATCCAAGACGAACCTGCCTTAGTAGAACTCAAAAGTGATAATTAACAAAAAACAACTCTAAGGACACTTAAATGAGAGCCAGAAGCTAAATGAGATTTATACTTTGTCATCAATAAAAATGGAACTCCTGATTAACATCAGGTCGCTTTAAAGTCCTTTTGAAAATGTGTACAACATGTGCATGTTTGCTCATAGCATATTGTGGTCCAGACTGCCAGCAAAGTATGTCATAATTCACTCCAATGATTCTACATTGTTTAATTCTAACATGTGTAACATGTTATAAGAATGACAGTGTGTGGTGTGAACTTATTTCGTGAATTTTTTTTTTCATTTTCAACAATAGTGCAACCTTAAACATGAGATAAAGGTCTTAATATCTTTGATATTAAATGATTAAAGCTATGGAAAACCAATTTAGGATCAAATGTTTTTTAAATGTATATCTAAATTTATAATGCCTGTCAGTCAATGGTTACCATGAGGACAAATTCAACTATTTAAAATAAAACATTCATATGGTCAACATAAGGAATGATTAGAATCAAGATTCATATTGCAGAGATATCTAAAAATACAGCAACCTTTTTACTACTTACCAGGAACTCATGTGATAACAAACACTGCTAGAAGTACTATATATTTAAAGTGTAATGTGCACACCATGCAAGCTCAAATTTAATGAGTGTTTAGACAGAGGCACTAGAACCGACTGTGGTCCAAATGGAACAATATATGGTTGGTTGTGTATAATGTATAAGGTTGACACCAACTCTATAATTTAAACATATTAAACCAGAGACTTGATAACAAATGTGCTTGTAATAAAAAAATTGTCATAATCATAAGCATAACTCAGTGAGAAAAATCCATTACTTCATGCAGACACTCCTCAATTGACACCACCTCCACCATGTTCCACTATGGTTCACTCCCGATTCAAGTCACTCTGTCTAAAAGCGTCTACACAACAGAAGAGTGCGTAAGCACTTTACCCAGGACTGAGAATAGAAACTTTTGTGAGAACAAAAAGGTGACGTTAGATTGATGGACTGACATTAACAAGACACCGTCATGTCTTCAGTGAACTTAAAGAGTGCTGTGGTCAACTCTCGTTTCTTTGAAAACCATCTGATTTAATACATGCGAGGTGTGAAACATTTGTTTCTATTTTCTCATTCTTTTGTCAATGAACTTTTTAAGTGGCAAAACAGCTCTATTCTGAAGTAAAGGTTCTGAAGGCTAGTGTTTTAGGAAGCGGACTGAAATCAAATCTAGTCTATAAAAAGATTCACATGTATTGCACTAAACAGCTTATTATCATTATTTTTTACAGTCACATCAGCCAAACTGAGTTAAATATGAGATTTTTTTTTTTTTTTCATTTTTGTAGTTGTACTTCACACTACACAGTTAGTAAATTGTGGGTAGTTTTAATAGCAAACAAAATATAAACAAAATCATACAGAAAGTCTTAACAATCTGGACAGGGAAATACACCTAAAGAAATAACAGCAATACAACAATGACAATTCTATAAGAAAGAAAAGAAGCAAAATATAGAGGAAAAACAATGACAAAACAATACCAACAATAATGACACCAATCATGCTTGTCTTATGCCTAACAAACTCAGCCATCCAAGACAGCTAAAATGGTGCAAATCTAGAGAGAAAAACAAATAATAAATAAATAAACAGACAAATCAAAGACCTACTCATACTACACTGGCTGGTTAGACTAAAACAAAAGGAAAATGTTAGCTCTAAGACTGCAGTCTAACCTTTACCTGTTTTCTGATTCTCTGATTGATCTAAACCCTTTCTACCCTCCTCTTTCTTGTAACTATCATTTCTTAAAATATCTGGCTTGGCTGCCTCTTTGCTTTGCCCTGGAAAACACGCTGACTTTTCAACACCAATGCAACTTCTAATGACCAAAATACATATATATAAATAATGAAACCATTCTAGCAGCATAAACACTGGGGTAAAATATATTTATTGAAAATCTATTGCCTCTATAACCCCACATGGATCAATAGGTGCTTTTCTCTTTGATTTTGACACAAACCCACCAGGTAAAGAATGATGCTAGAACCCTTTTCAAAACATAAATCTAACCCAATTTACTAACACAATAGAAGCAGGTGGAAGCTCAATGCTAGTACTGGAAAACAATAAAGTCAATCACAGACACCTATAAAAGAAATCTGGCAGACATAAGGCACAATTATACTATAATGGTTACTACAGATTAACTTAATATATTTTATCAGCTAAGAACTGTACAAACAAAGAAGCTGGAATAATGAAAATGACTTAACAGGACATTCAGAATACTTCACAAAGAATATAGACCAGATACGACTTCCAAAGCAAAAGACCCAAATGTGATAAAACTCTTACAAGCACAATCAAGGTCCAGGACACTCCCTTCTGGCTTGCATTCATGTAGAAATCACGTGCCTAACTGACTTGTGTTACATCCATGCATTACAGGCTGGGAAAAAAATACCCACATTTTGTTTTAAAATTTTTCGCCTTGCCCTGAGAACTTACCTGTGCTTTGAGAAGCTATGGAAGAGTCTGGAGAGTAAAAGAAAGCGTTGGGGACACTGACGCCAGATACATTTCCCTCCATACCCTGTGAGCCGCGTCTGTCTTCTACATTCTTAGGCTGAAGAGAAAAACAATACAATAGTAATTTTACCATCTTTTATGATAATGCAACATTTATAACTTGATCAGTTAATTAATTTCAGCTGACATTGTCTTGCAGGCTCAACTTATACTCCATACTCTCCATGTCATATATTATTATCAATCACAAAACCAAGCAAAGATTTTGTTTTTGAAATTCTAACAAGCACTAGGCATGTAATAAAATTAAATGCAAAGATGAGCAACATCAGACTTAAACAATAACACATCAACATCAACATCAGGTGAAGCAATTTAAAGTCAAAAGTTAAAAACTTTCAACTCTAAAGCAAGAAAATCAATTCTTGCTCAAATCCACTTCTCTCCCAAATTAGCCAGCAGAAGTGGATAACATTTCAACCCAATGCAGAATTTCCACTTGTGCATAGAAAGAGCATGTTAATTTGACATTTCCAGCACCTAGTACTCCATCAGCCACCCATCACTGATGAAGAACACCATCAACTGCACCATGTCACAGCACAGTCAGCTCAATGCAACAAGTTGGTGGGATTAAGATATCTCTCATCTAAATGGCTCCGTGGAATTAAATCAATACAAATTCTATTAGGGCTCAAAGAGAACAATTTTGTACTAAAATGACTTGTCAGTCCTGGCTGCTTTAGAAATGGCTGGCGACATGCTGCTCTTTTGCACAAAATGTTAACAAAATGTTAATGACTAAAGAGAACTTAAATTGGCTAATTACTGAGAAATGGTTAATGTTTAACTTTTTTTCACTTAGGTTTAGAGAAGTTTTCATAGAAACAGAGTTCCAAATTTGAAAAATATATGATAAATGTCACATGGACAGACCTTGTGCTATCTTGGTTTGTACCTTTCCATACATTTCACAAATAACAAGAGAACTAGCAATAAAAAAATCTGACATAAATTGCTGCATCCATTTCACATCCTCATTTCCACAATTCACTCTGCTTGATGGCCTTATCTAAAACCAATACTTACCGATTTAGAGGTTTTCCTTCCTTTACTTGGAGTGAGCATTCCTCCCCTCTGTATTACGACAGCTGTCTCTTGCCCCTTGGGACAACTCTTAAGTACTAAGACAACTTCCGAGTGACTCATGTCCTTGACCCGAATATGATTAATCTCCACAAGTATATCTCCTTCCTGTAACGTCTTACACCGCGGCTTGTCCAAGATTTGCTTCACTTTCTGCCCGTAGGCACTGTCAGCTATGGTGAAGCCAAAGCCCATCGTTCCCTTAACTATGTGTATCGTGAAGAGTTCTGGTTTTGCACTACTGGGAAAGAGGCTGAGAATGTCTGGCGTGTCTTCCCCGCCATTCATGTGTGGGACCTCGCCACTTTGGTTGTGCAGTTGAGACAAGTTATTATTATCCTTGTGATTTAATATGCTATTATTGAGATTATGTCCTCGTGACGCCGACCCGTCCGCGCCTCCCGACCCCACCGAGAACGAAGGCGTGTTGCTCGTAGGAGTGTTTGGGGGCATCGTCACGGCAACAGTGGTAACTATTTCTGTATTTGGGTCATTGGGGTCAAAGGGCAGGGGGTACCCCCTGCAGATCTCTAAGAGGACGTGTTCCCCTGGGGGGATGGTTTGGAACATGGCCACTACATCCTGGTGAGTGAACCCCAGCACACACCTGTCATTTACATGGACCAAGATGTCACCTGGAAATATCACACACGGTTAATAACTTATCAGTGAACTGTTTAAATGACTCTATTAGTGTCATATTAATATATGATGAAATAATAGTTAATATTTTGTCAAATCAGCTACTCTAATGACTCAAGAATAGAGATCTATCAAAATGCAATGAATGCAATGCAATGAAATCTACTACTTAATTTCTTGATTTTGATTTACCTATATTTTTCTATACTATTACCAACACTAACAATATACTTGGACTTAGACTTATCATTAATTTACCATAAATACTGTAAATCATTTCTAATTATTACCATTCCTGTCAGATTTCAGCAAGCCTTCATTTTACCTGTTTTGAGTATTCCATCTTCATAAGCTGGTCCATTTGGCACTACATTTTTGATCTGTAAAAACTCCGCGTCATTGTCGTCCCCGCCGACGATGGTGAAGCCAAACCCTCTCGGACTTTTCACGAGTTCTGTCTTCATAAATTCTCCTTTGAGCTCTGCAGGGTTTTTGGTGAAGAATGGGCGTATCCTCTCCTCATACCCTAGAAATTATGAGAAATGCCAAACATAAAATTACACAGAGTATTCTGAAGGTCAAGATCAATTTAAATTCAGCACTACGCTCCCAATTATACCTGTTAATATATCGACTGAATATCAAGACAATACATGGCATTAACTAGGTTTCAGATTTTTTTTTTTTTTATTTGAGAGAAGTTGTTTTTCTGTGTAACATGGAAACATTCTTTTATTCAAATAATTAGAGTTAATCTACTCAAGCAATATCAAAAGTAGTACTTTGAAAGGCCAACATTCCTCTTGAATGTCTTAATTATATCTACCCCAGTAATACTGACAGAAGAGATGAAAGATTCCAGTTTTTACCTGGTGGTTCCTTATGAGGTCGCTGTGGGGACTCTTCCTCTCCACCTAAAACACAACAGAACATTCTGGACTTTATTAACGGAACGTTACAGACACAGATCCTCTTCTGTGAAGATGACCATAAAATGCCACCAAGAATGATAAATTTCGTCTGAAAGTGTCTCCTGTTTCACTGTAATTCTTTGAAAAATTTGTCTGCAGCAATTTGATGTTGGTTTTCAGGATCATGTAGCTTCATCAGTGTCAGGGCTAATCCTTGCTTATTGGATTTTCTCTGAAGAGTGAACTCTCCGTCACTGACAACACCATCAACACGATCACAAAATCAGCCAATTTCAGAGTCGAAAGTCATCTTGACCAAAATTTGAAAAGATATGAAAAATACATTTGGTTAAATCACAGAAAACCTCCGTTATTCATCCCATTAAAAAAAAAAAAACTTCATCAGGATGTTACAGGACAGACTAAAAACCAAGTGCTTCTCATGAAAAAAGTGATTTCTTGGTGCTCTTCCAGGCCATCTTGGTAATCCTCCAGCCAGTAATGGGCACTGATTTAATGAAAATCCAATGTAACATCCAGGGATTCGACACTGTATTGAATTTAACGGAAATTCCAAGCCCAAATAGGATATGAAGATTCATACTAATGCTTTCTTCTTCCTGTTAAGTTCATGAAGTCACACTTGATCTTTCACTTTTTCCAATTATCTTTTCTTTTCCTCCTAACCTTATACAAGCTCTCTGCCCTTCTACAAGTTTTCCAGTTATCTCAAACCCAGCATGGACGAAAGATTTCACCTCGAGTAGAAATGCCTTTCAATTTTTTTTTTCAGGGGGTAAAAGGTTACCCACTCCAGGTAACAGGATAAGATAGGTCATCTCCTCATCTGTAGTCAATATTTGACTAAATATTGTTTATGCTGTGAAGCATGTGTACCCATGCTGTCAGAATCTCTCTAAAAGCCTAGTGCCTATAAACTATGGAGGGAATGTTCTTTTTTAAAGGTCCTTCTTACACAAGGAAAATGGGTTCTAACTTCTACGTAGACAAATTATGTTTTGTGCAGATAATATATGACAAGAGAGTGTAGTCTTTCACGGACTCCTAGGGAGATCTGGGGTAAGTTTGGTTTGGATGACCAGTGAGTGACCCAAAGTGGACAGCCAAGAACTCACACGCAGAAATTAATATTCTTTATCAAACGTTTACAGACGATAAAATGGAAAAGCTAATGTGTGAAGATATTTTGAGTTGACATTTTATAAATTCTATCTAGAAAACTTTTTCAAAGTCTGGCCATAAAAATGTTTACTTTCAAAGATGCTAATGTATGAATTGCCTGGCCTTAAAGAGAATGGTCTTCTAAAATAATTTTCAAACTTCTTTTTGCACTTTTATTGAAAATAATCTATCTGATTTGATCTTTGTGTTGACATTCATATACTTCCTTTGAAAAATGTTATGCAGTCACTTATCCTTTTTTTATTTACTTTAATATTTTCTTTGAATATGTGCAATAGTATGTGGCTTCAGTTATGTGTGAAAGAAATCTGTTCTTGTATCCACCTCTGCTCATCAAAGAGCGCCAGAGGCTGCAGTGATGACATAGCGGCCATTACGTTCCATTAACCCACATTGCACTTTTCATGTCCGGGGCTCAGAGGAGGAATGTAGAAACACTTAGCAGGAGAAGATAACATTTAAAGAGTACAAGCCTCACAGCCAGGCACAAGTCAATGCTAATCATATCACCCTGGCTTATCCTGGCAGAGGATGGAGTGCCCTCTGGAGGAAGATTTACACACCAATATAAGACCAACCCAGGGCAGCTTTTTGGACTACAACTTTTATTCAACACTTCTTGGGAGCAATTTCACATATCTGATTTTACTGCACTTTCACATTTTAATACTTCTTGCAGACCAGAGTACAATGAGTTGCATTCTTCTCGTTTTTGTTCTTTTTTTCTAAGTATTTTAAGTTAAACAAATGTCAGCCTGTCCCCAGGGTGAGGTACAGCCAGAAGGTTCTATCCACAGACTCTGATCTGCCTATGATACAACCACAGCCACAATACTGTATGTCTTCACTACAACAACTCACTGAACTACAACCTGTGAAATATCACAGCTACAGCAGTGGTGAGAATTGTCACTTGTTTCAGAGATTTGATATTTAACACCTCATCAGTCTGATTCTAGTACTATTTCATTACAGTTTCATTTGTAAACTACATATAAAGGATTAACAAACACTAGCAGGGTTGTCCTACTATAAGGGAATTGTCAGATAACCAGACGTCTGCTTGACTTACCAGTGGCTCCCCCTGCTGCCCTCTTGGCCTGTACTACAGGGTTCTCATATTGGGTCTTCCTATTCACATGACTGGAACAAATATATATAGGAATGATTACCGATATCTGCCTCAACTTTTATCACAAGACTACTGGAACAAATATGTTTTTGTATTCTTATAAAGTTATCTTAACTTTACTTTTTATACAAAATCAGTATTTATCAAATGAATATCGCTGCAATATCATTAAAAACTACGTTTAAAACTTAAGATATTATAATGTATATTAAAACTACATTTAAAAACTTGATCTTATAATGTATATTAAACTACATTTAAAAACTTGAGATATTATGATGTATATTATTACTAACAATGTCTTTATAAAAGATAATTTACTAAATCCATATATATTTAAATGAAAGAATGCTTGCACTACAGCAGTTTTCTCTATTCCCAACACTCACTCTATGTAATAACAGCCATAGTGGGGGTCTTCCACCTTCTCCCAACCAAAAGGCAGCTCTACAAAACAAAAGAGGGAGACACTTTAATGACAGGCCAGATGAAAAAATGAAACTTTGAAATCAGTAGCGTGTGTATTACATCTTGACACTGGTGGTGATTTATCAATTGCTCTGAAAGATATTGATTGCATCAATAAAATCTACATCAATAAAACTGTCATGTATTTAAAAACTCAAAATGTGAAGGTATGAAAACAGGACAGGTTAAGTGATGTTCGTCATAGAGGTTTCTGGAACCCTACCTGTTAAGAGACAAAAATAAAGAAAACAATTAATTTAAAGTTAATCTTTACAACAAGATACAACATTAACCACTCAGAAATGTATCTTTTTGCATCAGTCTGATTATTTTGGCTCAGTTTTCCTCCTGTGATCTTTATAAGATCTGGAAATATGGACAAAGTATTTTTCACTTCTGTGGTAATTAAAATGCTTGATCAATGGACATTCAACATATAAAGGACCAAACAAACATGTGACACTTTGGCTTATAACACCTCAGTTAACACCTGAGATGACCAGGTAAGTAGTCATAAAATGTGTCCTATCCTTTGATGTTCCTCTTTCCAAGTTATCACACTTCCTATAGACAGGGGATTACAGCTGATTGCAGGTAGATTCCACTCTCACATGTGATACACTGCACACCTGTCACTCTCAGGTAAACACACGCACAGGTTAACACTGCCACTATACTATGTGCTTTTAATGTGTGTAGCATGCAAAACATAATACATTTGGATGAAAATTATAACATCATCAACTTTGTTTTTCTCATTGTTAACAATTTGGTTATTACTTCAATCTAAAGTATTCTTTTATTGTTTTCTTAAAACAATCAGTCTTTGTCAGATGACTACCCCCTCTCTCTCTCTCTCTCTCTCTCTCAATAAAATCTCAGCACCATGACTCACTCCCTGCAGCCTTGTAACAACAAGCTCTGGACTGAAACACAAATAGAGTCCTGCAAGATGAGCCACAAAGTTATTGCTTGAATAAACTTTCCTGATAAGATAAATGTTGAACTGCTCTAAGACATCAGGTGAGGGAGTGCAAACATACGCCGTAAAAGATGATATTTCTCCAAGTGTGTGCATGCATTTGTATGAACATGTGTCTAAGTGTGCCATACGAGAACAGCAAAGGATTGGCACTAGCACCTATCTGAGAAAACATCTTGCCTTTTGGCCAAAGGCAAAAAATCAATATCTTTAAATTGTTTTTGCAAAGGTAAATTATCTTTCTTATTCTTAGAATTTGAGAATAGCTATGTTGCAACTGGGTCCAGCAAAGGCTTTCTAACAAATAACCACAGTAGAAAACTCTCTCCCTCTCTCTGATATATCTACCAATTGAATTAGAGTTGTTTACCCTATCTGATAAAGTCACACTTGGGTTCGTTAAAAGGAAATTGCCAAATTTCTTATCTTGTAAACATAAAATTGCACTAAGCTAGGGAGAAGTTAATAGCAATTAGTTCTCAAATGCACAGAGATAAATGTACTTGTGCAAAAGTAAAGTAAAGGTTGCACTGAAAAGGCTGCCAACTGAGGAGGTATTTAGTCAATAAATAACAGAAGAGTTAGGCGTCTCTTCCCTACCCTTTCCACTGATGACATCTGATATCCTGACAGTTAGAACAGATATCATCTGTAATATAGAGCTATAAAAGGGTTCCATGTGTTCCCTCACTTTTGAGAGATGAACTTCTTTTATCTTTAATTACACTTTCTCTTTAGACAGGGTGAACAATGAGATATATATATTTTAAAGATTATACAATCCATAGGTAACTTAAGAAAATGTATTAATATCATCTATTTATACTTCAATTTTTATTTTCTTTCTTAACAAAACACTAACATGACTCTTCGATAGACTTTGTCTAAGGAATCAAAATTACAATATGTTCAAATTGTAATTAGGGATTTTTCTCCTTCCTATACTTCCTCTCGAGATAAGTCACTTCAGAAAAAGACAGGAAATGCCCACTTTCCTTAATGTCTTTGACCACACATAATTATCATGGATCAGTCATAATCAGTGATGATAAAGATATAGATCTAGAATTGAAACTGTGGACAATACTTGATAAATTCCAGGCCTTGAAAAGTGTGGCATCAGTCTCTTCTATCTAAATTTCTACACTCCTTTTGATCTTGTATCAGTTCAGATGATGACAGAGAGGAGTTGAGTTGAAATGGGGATCATTTCAATAAAATATTTGTCCTCTGTTATGACAGAAGACATTCTACTGATTTTATTAAATGTCCATAAAGAAATGAATGATGATTCAATATTAAAAAATAACTGGAACAATAAAAATTTAAAGACCAGGAAATGAAACACAAAGATGCAAATTTGAGGATAATAATGCAAGTCTTGAGATATGTTTATATATCTAAATCCTCTCCCCTTACCACCTGTCATAACTGGTCAGCAGTAATAAAGGGATTTTCTTCCAAATTAAACTTATCATTGGACTATGTATGCTGACCAGATGGACAAGACTTATTAATGTCCAGGTGGTCAGTTTCCAACACTTAACACACCTTGACCATTTATCTACATAAAGCCGGACAACATGTACACATCTAGGACATTTTATCACAATTAAAGAGACAACAAAAGACAGACACTGCCTATTTCTTCATGACAAAAATCCTGCAATCAAAATAAATCTGTATATTATTGTTTGACAAGATATGACACTGAAAAATAAAGAAATCCCTTGCAGAAATGCAGAAAATACACACTACCTGCTGATTGGATGAAGCGTATCTTCCCCTCACAATCGGAGCAGTCGATCTGGTACATATTTCCCAGCATGCACCCCTGGTCCCAGACCATGCTAGCGGTGCCGCTGTCCCCGCCGATACTGCTGCTCTGACTAGAATCCGTTTTGGGCCCCTCGTCCACCAGCAGGTCTGGCGGGGGCGGGGGAAGATTCTCCAATTTTGTCTCTATCATTTCCATTGTGTCTTGTAGCTCCAATTTTGTTTCTTTTAGCTCCAATTTTGTTTCTTTCATAGTGTTTTGTTTTTCCAGTACACTTTCTGCTACTCTATCCTGTATAAGTCATATTTATATTTTATGAATAATGAATTTTCCTCTGTAATATCCTTCCCTATATGTCACTCTCCTGTTCAATTCCTTTGTCTTTTAAGCTTGTGTTTTTTAACACTATCAAGCTATTCTCTACAGGAGATTAGTTATCATGCTCTCCCTGTATATGTATACATCAGTTCACTGCTGGTATTTATCAAATATCACATGAATGAAATAGCATCTCCACTTCTGGCTAACTGGTTCTTAGACGTCCTACACTGAGAATGTCATCTTACTCTTCCTAGTGTCTAACATGGTGCTGTGCACGCTGAAATGAATATAATGACCACATCATTGGCCTGAGCTGTCACAGGTACTGCTTTACCACCTGGATATATTGCTTGTCCACTCTCTGGGCAACAAACAGTACTTAAGGCCAAACAGATTCTTTTAAAACTTAAAAGTATAACCAAATTAGAGCAAAACAATTAAAAACTGTTAACAGCAAAAACTCCAGGTCTAGAGCTGAAGCTGACTACTGGACTTCACCTGAATATCTCTAGCCTCACTAAACTGACCACAACAGCCACTAACTCCTACTGGTCAGTGATGACTCAGACCACTGTCCACTCACCACCTGGACATCACAGGGCCAGTATAACCTTCTACTGAACACCATGAAAGCAGTACCACCTCCACTGTATCCCAGTGACTCAGGTATGTCCACTCATAAACTCACTATAACAACTTAATGAAGAAGTGTTAAGTTTTAAATCTACAGTCTGAATAGTGGTAGAACTGTCTGCCGCTTGGTGAGTCAGACTCTTTAGCTCTCTCCTGGACATTAAATTCCAGTAGAAATGTCCAGCCTTCTGTCAGCACCGATCACCATTAACTGTCTGTCCTCTCTCCCAGCCAGACCACAACAAGGTTTGTTTACCTTAGTTAACCCACCCTGCCTTGATAGGTTGATTTATTAATCATATAATTATCCTGCAGATCACTCTTAATGATACAGACCTGGGGGTGCTCTATCAACAGGTCTCCTGTGACTAATAGCCTATTAACCTTGAGCTCTTTCAAGGACCAAACCACAGCCAAGTTTGTTATTGTATAGAAACAAAAGATACTTCTTCCTATGTACTTTTCACCAGTATGACCACAGGAAAATGACCACTGACCACTGGCATGGGCTACTGTCCACTAACTGTGACCTTACACACTGGCTTTACAGGTGAAATTGGTCACATTGCAGTCCACTGACTGGTCACTCTTACTATTTTGACAGGTGCCCTTTTAGGTTCAGTCAGCAGCCAGTAACTCTTCAGCAGTATTAAAATGAGACTATCAAAGGTACCTTCAGTAAGATACCCCTTTTCCAGTCCAAATATTTTCTCCTGTGTCTATATTTACGGCTAAATTATTTATAATTTACTGACAGCCCAGTACAAACATACTTAATTTCTACCAATTTTCTTTTATAGTTCTCACCCAACAATACTTTATTAGGTTTAAGTGGCATCAAACTGATATAAGCCAGCTGACTTTGTGGTTTATTCCAGGTTCAGGCCTACCCAACTACCAGACTCGGCACATAAGGATCCTAAATTAACTGGTATATCGGACCACACTACCCGTTTTTAAGGTGTGTGTCAGATCGCATTTCGGAGTATCAGTCAGAACACCGACAGGATGAGCCCGCGATTGTCCTACAAAAATTGTTCTGGGGTATGATACTCCGAAATGCGATCTGACACACACCTTGAAAACGGGTAATGTGGTCCGATATACCGGTTAATTCAGGATCCTTATGTGCCGAGTCTGGTAGTTGGGTAGGCCTGAGGTTCCTGAGATCTCAGTCAGCTAGCTACTTGATGGCTGTTGTCTCACTAACATTGTCACTCATCTCAGTAATAAGAAATTACCCTACAAATACCTCAGAGCCCTGTCACTGTCATGGTATCTGGGAGTAAAGGTCACCCTGGTGTCAAGACAGCTGTGACATATCCCATTTATTCCATACAAAGAAACCTTGGACTATAAATTCTCCTGAGTAACATATGAGAGTCCTGTCACTGGCTGACTAACTACTAGCTATTTCAAACAGAGATCTATATGCTTCACAGTACACAAGATTTCTGCAACTTTATTTAAGGTACCTTGATGGATACAACCCCTTGATTAAGTTGAGTAGACAGAGTACCTTACACCTAGGACAGACAAAACCTGTCCCAACTTAGACCCCATTTCCATAGATTAGATCGACCTACTTTAGATCGACCTAACTCCCTGGGGGTTCACGCTAAATAGCTGTCAGCCGGGCGGACACGAAAGATAATTATCCCCTTACAGCTTGTAGTAGGCGGAACGGACATTTAAGTCGGATTATCTGAAAGTAATCTAGTAAGACTCCCCGCAGGGATAGATCGATCTAAAATCTATGGGAATAGAGCCTTAGACCTGCAGTCTACTGAATAAACTACCTACCCAGCTAACCAGAGCAGAGATGAGCCCCAATCAGAGGCTCTCTGAGGCTGTCGAGCCCACACCAGAGGCTCTGAGAGGCTGGGTGCCAGCAGTTCTAGAGACTACACCAGAGGCTCTATAAAGCCAGCTACCAGCAGTTCTAGAGCCCACACCAGAGGCTCTATAAAGCCAGCTACCAGCAGTTCTAGAGCCCACACCAGAGGCTCTGAGAGGCTGGCTGTCAGCAGTTCTAGAGTCTACACCAGAGGCTCTATAAAGCCAGCTACCAGCACTTCTAGAGCCCACACCAGAGGCTCTATAAAGCCAGCTGCCAGCAGTTCTAGAGTTCACACCAGAGACTCTATAAAGCCAGCTGCCAGCAGTTCTAGAGCCCACACCAGAGGCTCTGAGAGGCTGGGTGCCAGCAGTTCTAGAGTCTACACCAGAGGCTCTATAAAGCCAGCTGCCAGCAGTTCTAGCCAAGATGCACCAGACCATGGTATTTTCCAGCTGAGAGCCACTGCAGACCTCATCACTGTACTGTCAGTGTAGTAACCTGAGGTATGCCATTGAATACACTCAGATACCATAGTACCTTATACTAACCTGACATCATAGAGAACTCTGGGACAGATACCTCTATCAAAGCAATGTGTAATAATAATAATAATAATAATAATAATAATAATAATAATAATAATAATAATAATAATAATAATAATAATGGTAATAAAATTAATCACCTTTAATGAGATCTGTCTTTTTTAACTCTGAAGCTTAGACTGATGTATTGGGTTTCTATGATATCCAATACATTCCAGGTATACTATACTGTGTCACTGTGACACATAATAAATAATCTAGAATACCAGCAGTTTGTTCTGTTCTCACTCTGTGCTGGCTATAGGATAATCACAAGCATTGTTCTGCTCACATAGTAACTCCACACTATAATCCCATGTATAGTATGTAGCTGTACTTACTCCACACAGTATCAATGCTGAAATATCTCCGAGTCCTCCAGATTTAATCACCTCCATACAAAATCTAAACCAATACAGGGATATGCCCAGCCTGTTTAACTACAACTCCTCAAGAGGTTAGGACACCTTGAGTGCTAAGCAGTAATAAAGTTAAGCTGGAGGTTCCTGGGTGATGACATTACAATGGTCACACATATAAGTCTCCATACACAAAACCCAGGACTTACAATGTTAAACTGACAGAACTGTAACTGTGTAAGAGAGGTGCATACTTCAACCCTGAACTGCCTCCTCTGTGTAAAGACCACATCATGAAAACTAAGACTGAAGGCATGGTCACAGTTAAACTTGGGTCCACCTTACTCAGTACCTCTCATCTCACCATGATTAACCATAGGTCATAAAGCATTTTTAATCCTTAAACTTTCACAAGTATTGGCTGTGCAGCTGGAGAGAATTCTCTGCCATAACCATTCAGTCTTGTGAGAAGGGTCCTACCTAATCCCACAAACTTCACTGAAAGCTCAACAAGGCATGATGTAAGAGAACTGTACTTATACACCTTCATCTCAAAACAGAGAACTGCAATCCAAACCAGACCAGATTTGCTCACCTAACAGCTACCCTAAGATTGCTACCATCACTACAACAATATGAACTGAGTACTTCAGCTACGCGGAGTATATAACTGTAAACTCCATCAAGTGTCCTTACACCTGTAGTAATATAGTGTGAAAACCAGCAGGCAGTAGAGTACTATCACTCCATTAACTCACCTAGACGAGCTCTAGAACAGTTACCTTGAGATACAGGTACCAAGATTTCACCACAACAACTTTACACTCCTAGTAAATCAGGTAAATCACTCTGAAGTGTGCTTGTACCTAAAATAAGGTCCCGAGTTCAAACACCGCATAGAACATCACCATTAGATGTCCTCAGTACTACAGCTAATCCATGGCCTATAGCAGAGAGGTATGATAATTCTCACAGCTATCTCACCATCTGAAACAGTCAGCAGTAATAAAGTCAGGGTAGACTGCCCCTAGCTGTGTGCTGTTCCAGCTCTGTGCTCCACTACACTCAACCAGGGAGAATCTGAGTCAACAGTGACCCTGTGGAATAAGAGCTGGTATTTAGTTGACTTTGGAAGAAGAATAATAAACCAGCGGCCCAGGAGATCCTTGGTTCTGTATAAAACACTCAAACCATGAAGCAAGCTCCAGTCCTACTTGAGGAATTTAACTGATTACCTGTCACTGCAGTGTTTTGTTGCTTTCTATTTCTTGCCGTGTGTTTCTGATATAAAAGCTTCCTTAGTAAAGACAAAACCTTCGTACTTCCTTGCCTACAGCATCTTTGACAAATAACAAATCATCTCTATCTGACTGTGTATTGAAAGTATATAACATTCCTTCCGTACACATGCCATGCACTTGGAATAAAAGGTAATAATTAACATTAAGGTAAGCACCTCTACTTCCTGAGTGACCTAATTACCACTGATCCCAGGTATGTAACACTAGTGCTTCTTCCTGACACTAGATGGCAGCAGCTGAAGTACCTCTGTGTCCTTCTTTATTCATACATTTGGAAATATTTACCTGGCTGTAAAATATTTATTTTACACTTTGCTGGGAGAAATAAAACAGATAACAGGCCAGTGCTTAAAAAACATTGGGCTTGTTAACAAAACATTTGAAAATTCTTACCTTCAGCAAGGCCTCACCTCAACTGGGATAAATAAAGACATTATTCATCGGGAGGGGAGGGGGGGGGGGAATCACGTCAACCCAGGTGACAATCATAGGTAGGAGAGCTGTCACAAACTGCCATCACTTTGTATGGATTTATGCTGCAATTTACAACACAAATTCAAAACCAGGCACATGGCATGGATTTAATGTTGTCGTAAACGTCACACAGTTAATCTGAATGAATAGTCATTTACGCTCTCACAAGCAGCAAATTAACAGTCAGCATTTCTGCACTTATTACAAGGTGTCATTAACTGCTCTTGTGAAATCAGCGTGAATTGTTATTCCCTATCCTACAACCATTTACAGCTTTTATCCATGTCACTGGATTTTATTTCCATCAGGCAGAAATGTAATTAGTGTTTGTCCGAGATATAGATTTGTTAGCAGTTGGAAGGCAATTTGTTATCTTTAACTGATTTCATGTTAATCACTACATTAAGTATAAACTGACTTGGCACATTTATTTTATACCTCTTTAATTAAATAGTCAAGCCTGGATGGAGGTAATTTTTTTCTATACTGATTTTTTTTGCTATTTTCTAAATCTGTCTGAATTGTTCATTACTTCTTATGCAAAGATTTGACATAATAGTTTCTGTGCAAAATTTTCTGACTTCATTCGTGTGATTAACTACATCAAATTAATCAGCAAGACATTATTTTCACTCCTGTGAACAGTGAACAAATGGAAATGTCATTTTCTGACGACATCTGTGCAAGGCTTTTTGCCTATCATTCACTGCATGAAGAGAATTAATGTGAATTCTTCCTACTGTTATTCTAAACACAAATGTAAGGAAATTGTATGTCAGCCACTACCCGTGTGTTTCATCATCATTACTATAAGGCTGTATTCCCAGAGCTTTTAGATCGATCTATCCCCGCTGGGAGTCTCACTAGATTACTGTCAGATAATCCGGCTTAAATGTCCGTCCCGTCTACTACAAGCTGTAAGGGGGTAATTAACTTTCGTGTCCGCCCGGCTGACAGCTATTTAGCGTGAAACCCCAGGGAGTTAGGTCGATCTAAAGTAGATCGATCTAATCTCTGGAAATGGGGTCTAACTCTAATAGCAAGTGTGGATCTTTCACACCAGTTCTTTGTCAAAGTGAGTTAAGGTGTCAAATTTTCTCTGGGATTTTAACTGACTGAGATTCTGAATTAGATCAACTCAACTAAACTGACTTAAATTTGATGGGTTAATGCTGAATTATTCATTCAACTACATTTAAGCATGAAAGTAAAGGGAAGAGATAATATGTTACTGTCAGTCTAACGGAATTGTATTTCTTCCACACCACAATGAATAATTGATGAAATCTTTTCTCTGTCACAAAAAAATGGAACCTGTCAGCCATCTTTTAAATTTATGCTCTACATTCTGTAAAACGTAACACAAAAACAAGAATTCCACAATGTATACCCTGCATAATTCAACAATTTTTCACATCTTCTGTCAGGAAATCATTGTAGAAACCTTACAACCCTCTGCCTGGCTGACAATCCACAACTTGTCCAGGTTGATACTGATCCAGCAAAATGTCAACTTAAAGTGACATGTTCACAATAAAAAAACCACCAGTGAGTAGCCTAATTATGTCTTCTGTGGTTTTTTTTTAACCCTATGGATTTCTTTGACAGGAAATTCTTTCCTTTAAATATGACACCAAAAATGCAGACCTCCATAGATATAAGTAAGCCAGGGGTGTGATAAAAAAGTTACCAAAATATATCAGAGGCCGACTTAAGACGAGGCGAAAATCTCTTGATATCCAATGTTTGTGGGACAATGACTGCATTAACTCATGCATTTTCTATTTTTTTTAACCTATCATTTTTCTTTATCAAAATTGCCTAACCTCCATCACTTACATTTGAACCATGATGGATGCCCTAAATGGAACTGACTCACAAAGAAGATCTAGGCTCCAGTCTCTAAAATCACATTCTGAGTAGGAAAACAAATTGCAATCAAACATGTTAATCTTCGCTGATTGGATTCCAAACTATGCAATCTCAAGTAAAGCTGAGGCAATCCAATTCTGTCCTAAACTTGGCTGATATGCACATAAAGTGGCATTCAGTGCTTTCTATTTGCATCCGATATGTCAATTTTCTAATCAGTCTGGTAAGTCACGTTGAAGTTATGTTAGAGTTACATTACGGTCATTTCAATTACAATCCTCTTTTGATGATTGATCCTAGAAAATCTGACACCTTCAATGTTTTCCCCTTCTTCTGTAAAGTGTTAACTAACTAGAAGACCAATTTAAAAGACAACTTGTAAATTACCTTATATAAATTACACCTTTTAAACTCTTGAAATCGGAAAGAAAACTACCTTAAAGGTCTATGCCATGTGATCCATCAATCTGAACTTGATTAACTTCGAAGCTACTCCAACTCCCATTAGCTACATCAATCTCTCCTCTGCCCACTTCAAAGCAACTTGTTTTCCAAAACAGAATTAGATTCATCCTTTTCAACCTTCAAAAAACCCAATTGTTTTAAAAACAAGGTCATCTGAGACAAAGAAATCTATCAATTCTCATATTTCAAAGCAGTATCCGATGTCTCCACTTTAATTGCTAGATAATCTGGATGTTTAGCAAACACACAGTAGTCAATTTGTAACCCTTATCTTCAAAGCATTTCTGATTTCAAAGCAGGTAAACAATCTTCCTCCACTTGCAAGAGAGTCCAGCTGACTTTGAGGAAGTGAGGCAGTGTTTATAAAACAACTTACGCCTTATAAAGTTGGTATTCACTTCAAGACTGACTTTTTAAAAGTAAATATAAGTATAAGAAGAGGTCCATTCTGACAAAATATTTTATCTATTTTACATAAAAAATTAAATGACCAATGTTTGCCTCCATGTCACTTTTAATACAGAGCTCACAACACAACAGATTATTATCCGAGTGAAGCGGACCAACATGTTCAGTGTTGAGATATTTAGACTCTACAGGAGCTACTGCCCAGTGATGGCCAGTGCTGATATAACAGAGGTTGTACAGTTCAGTGGATATCATGTGTTCAGGCATGGGTGCATTTCACACCTGTCTTATTGAGCTGTATATACTTGGGCAGCCATCTCAACACCATCAGTTTCAAGGTTGAGTAAGTGCACTCTATGGAGGAACGGCCATATCGCCAATATCTGATATTATCTGGTGGCGTAACTATTGATGTCAAATATGTTGCCATGAATCTCTTTTTCTGTAACCTAACATAACCAAGAAAACCATCATCACCCTTCACCAGTCACTAATCTCTTATTTTATCATGTCCATGTTATCATTTTGGAGTTTTACTTGTACCTGTTGCTGGTGTCAGTGCCCTCTGCCTGTATATATACAGTTTTGTATCTACTAACAGTATGTTAAACCTTTCAAAAGAATCTATACAATGATAAAACTTTATGATACTTCCTATCTCAGAGCAATATTTGTATAGCAATAGCTGGGCAGATTACATACCTGACAGGACTAATCCTTACCTGACATTTTAACAAAGATATGATAAGATATACTTTGTAGCTGACAGTTAGTTCTATTCTATTTAAATGTCAATCTTATACTTAAAGGTTAATCTTATAGTTATCCTGTCATATGTAACACATTATGCCAAATCACCTGCGCTGACAAATCACCAGACACCTGTTCCACCTGAGTGGGGTGCGGATCGAAATCTAATCACAGCAAAGTTGCCATACTTGTAATATAGAGGAAACAAAGATATTCCTGTCATCTGGTTCTGAATCTCTTCTTATTCCACCCACACTAATTCAAATCCCTTACTGCCAAAATTATCTTCTTGTGGTAACAAATTCCATCATTTTCCTTTGTTTTTAAAACACATGATTCACCTGTGCAAATCCTAACACCTATCATGTAACATATAACCTGTGATTCAGTCAAAATAATGATTCAAAATCTTGTCACGACAGCTCAAAGTTTGAAAGGTCACAAATTCTGACACTGTCACATTCATCACCATGAGACGGGATTTGGGGATTTTGTTTCTTTTTTGGCTCCTGTTTGACCCCCAGACAATCCACATACCACCAGCTGACTGACCAAAGGCCCAACACTGACCACAGCTGTCTATGAGGTATTTTTGAAAGAAAAAAAAAACTGCAGCGGAGTTATTCAGAAGAAACACATCAAGTGGGTCAAAAAAGACAGATGTGACCAGGTTCTCCTATTTATCTCCCTCACCTTGCGCCTTCACTGTCTTCTGGCAGCCATGATGGACAACAGAGCTGCTGCAATAACTCCTGGCCTAACAGAAAAATTCTGTTTTTTAATCACATTTTAGAAATACAATTGAACTTTTCTTGTGTATCAAGGGGACATTTTTTCAGGATATCTAGTTTCTGGGAATTTTCAGATATTTTCTGCCTATTTTGTTATAAAGAAAATTGTATCACAGATCTCAAAATACTAAAATTCCAACGCTGGATTCTTCATTCCATCTATGTTTTTTCACCCGTGTCAGGAACATCATCATGGTCACAGGATTTTTCTGATAGTTTTTTTTCCTCTCATTTTCCAAATATCTTCCAACAACCTGGCTTGTAAACATCTTGTCCTTTGTGATAGGTAATCAGAGGGCCAAAATAACTATTAAAACATACACTAAAACCCACCCCTTAATCTCAGGGTACAAACCACTCCATATCAGCACTTTACTATTACCCTGTAAGTTGAGCTACAGAAGACTATCAAAAGGGACTATGATCTACTACTAGTAACTATAAGGCATAGAAAACAAACCCCAGTCTCCCAGGGTGCTCTCCATCCACTGTGTATCCCCCAGTGTCTCCAGCCACAAGATCTTCACTGTTTAACTTCAGTTTAAACTCAGGTTTGACTACAGAATACCATCCACATACAAAGCTGTGTTATCTCAGTGTTCAGTGAACAGGGCTGATACCATCAACCTGAATATATTATATCTCTGTGTGTGTGTGTGTGTCTCTGACACTGTCTACACTGGTCAAGATGTGACGTGACATGAGATGGACACTGGTCAGTTCTCTGGACATGTCATACTGATAATGTTTTCATTATATCATTAATAATAATAATAATATAATCCAAAGGGCACCTGTTCACTTAGTTTGGGGATCCACTCCATATACTACATGTAGAGAATTAGACTGGTATTAAAAGTCAGCTCTTCCATCAAATTCCATCAAACTGCATCAAGTCCTAACTTTAATTTCCCACCATAGAAAAAGCACATCATACAACTGACTTGCCGTCAACCTCCAGTGAATAAGACCTGACAAAGGCATATCCTTGCTACTGCTACATGAGTACATACATATAACTGTGCCCACATCAAATCTGCCATCAATATGTATACCATTTACTAAATTAAACCCAGTGTCACACGAAATGGAGTCCGTCATCATCTGTACCACAACCCAGCAGCAAATATCAGCGTACTTGATGGGATTACGTCCGGTTGTAGTAAGATGATTTAATAAGTCAAAGAAACCCTGGGTAGTTTGGTAATTGAAGCAAATCATTAACTGCAGTGCAGATCAATATCTGCAGCATTTTCACTAATGATTTCATGGGCTCTTAGTACTGCCTTGCATGTGCCCTAATTAATTTGAGGAAATTTAATTCCAATATGAATAATTAAGCGTAATTGTAATCTATATTTTGTGAATTGTTTTTCCCATTGCTTCAAATGGAAATCACCTCTGGTAATGAAGACGGTGCTCATTAAAAGCTCAGTCTCAAACCTGGAGTCGATCTAATATACATTTAAGGGGCGGGGGGGGGGGGGGGGGGGGGGGAGGTTTGAGGAAAAAAAAACTTTGCAGTTTCAGAAGTAGGCCATCCGTAACATTAATAATCAAAGATAATACACAAATCACCAAAAATCTTTGATATAACCCTGTCAGTTCAAATGCTGATAATTTATAGTGATGTATCTCAATTTGTCAGGGCACCAAGGCTTCAAGAATAACAGGATTTTTTTATTGTGAATGCCCAAAATACTTACAATAATGATCAGTCATTTGTCTCCATTTTTGTCTCCTGACAGAAGAAGGGGCTCTACAATTGTGTATTATTTGGGCTGCAAAGTAGGGTTGGTATTATGATAAAACATGGCCCAAATTACTAAAAGCTTAAAACTCTGATGCAAAAAAAGAATTGGTCACTTCTTGGTCTGAAAATCCTGCCACCGTCCCATCTTTCCACGTTTTGAAAAGAAGTAAAGATCCTGATCACAACATTACCACCTATCACAGCTGATCTCTATAACAGTTCCTGACATCCTATCTGTTGGAATGTCCTTCATGGCTAAATCTTCCATTGTGATACCTGGATAACCAGCTCTAAGTACAGTCTCATCTTCCAGATCACCTCCTCTCTATTGTGATACGGACAGTCAATTCCCTATTTTGAATATGAACTGTCCATGGACAATGTACAGAGCCTCTTGACACATCCATTACCTGGCCACTCATACCTGGTGTGGCTTTGTCCATTATTTTACCTTGACCACAGCATAGCATTGTCAAGCCTGTAGCCAGTCATTTTAAAGGGGGGTTGGGGCCTTTTTAACTAAAAAATTGGACCTTTTACCAGGAAAACTTCCTAATCATATTTTACCCAGAGCAGACCTTATCCTAGCTAAGAGGGGCAACTCATTTGCACCCCCAAACCCCCTACAGCTATGTGCAACCTGATTGTTTTGAATATAACAAGAAAAAAAAAAAAAAACTAGGCACTGTACAGTACACTGCTCCAAATGCTACCACCGGACTACTCATAACTGGCCTAGTTATCTCTCATATTCATTCTTATTCTTCGACCTGTGGCTTTGACCAAAATGACCACCGGTCACCTATATCATCTAAACACTGGACAGCATCAGTAACAAAGAGATGGACTGTTCTATGTGTTAGGTACACAAACATCACTGCCTCACCTGTGATTTACAAGACCACTGTGCTGATAATCAATACAGTTTTTGTATTGTTCACAACCTTTATGACACATATTATAAACAGATCAGTTCATTACCCAGACTTAAAACAACAATATCACAACTCAATATCACAGGTGAGACTGTAATTATTAAACAAGGGGCACCTGCCAATCAAACAGCTGTCATTACTAACTTCCTGCTCTGTGTGTTAAATGGAATCTACGCATTAAATCAATTATCAAAGAGGATTCACAAAGCACCTTAACTGCTTTTAACTCCAACAGTTTTGAGACTGACTCCAACCTGCTCATTAATGGGAATCTATGCCTACCTGTAACTTTCCACCTGTCCTACCTGAGACTATATACCTTGTATGTTAACACTATTACTCAGAACTATGACTAAACATGGAACACACGGTTTTTACCTGTAATTTCTCACCTATGTTACTTGTTCCACTCTGGACATACCTGACACCAATCCTTGTATGTAACCACAGTAACACAGACTAAAAACCAAACATGGACACTTTCCGCCATAAATGTTGCTGCTGACAGTTCTCTGAAAACAATCCAGCTTGTTCCTACCATATCAAAACTTAATCAGTCTCCACCACTCTGTCTATTACAAGTACTTGTTGTTCCAAGTTCAGTGTAAACTTTCCAGCGTGTATCTGCCCAATTCAATCCTGCTCTCATCAGTATATCTCTTCAGCTAACTCTCCTCGTCTGCTACTCCAAGGATCCTCTTCCTCTTTGTCCCTGACACTGTAAATATCCTGCGTGTAGTTTAACAACCTTAACCTCCACAATGTGACTGACTCTACATCTCTACATCCAGGTACCTGACGGCAGACATAATCAATACCATGCCTTGTTTTTCCCTGTGTTTTCTAAAGGTCCACACGGTAAATGAATCTCTTGGGACACCAGACGGAGATAACAACGGTGCCGAGGATGAGAGCTGCTAGGCCTCCCATTGGTTGATCTTGCTATAACTATTGTTGTGAAGATATAAAAGTGAACTTTTACTCCACAGGAGACACGCACACACAGACAAAAACACAGCCATTGTTATTCTGAACTTCTGCTACCTGTGCATATAAAAACTTTACTGCTGATTTCTTTGTTGAAGTAACTTCTGCTCGCTACTGGCTTACTGCATAAACTTTTTTTTCTTTTTTCAAAAGTCCTTTGTCAGTTTAGCTCCTGCTACTTTTTCAGAATGTATGATCTCCTCAGCAGGGATTACTTTGTCTCCTGAACTCCTCTTACCTGTCTGTAGAAACACTTTTTGAAGGGATTTCATTGTCACCTACAATCCTGCTATTCACTTAGCTTGCATCAACTTTTTGTGAGGCTTCAAGTTAAAAAAAAAATTCACAATAGCCTCTCTTTGACGGGAATTGATCAATGGGCCAGCAAGACATTTCTGAAAGTTGTCACCCTTTTAAATATGTTGTAAAAAGATCTAAGTACACATCTTAAAACTCCAAACTTAACAACCAAATCTTTAGTACTGTTCATGCACATACTAACATTAAGTCAAATGTTTTCAAGTTTATGATGAGTTATAAAAATATATCTCAGAGGAGGAGTCACTAGCAAATTCTCTCTCACCTAGCTGTGAGAGGATGTTCAAATCTTCCACAGTCGCAAGTCTTCTCAGAACGTCGTGCATTTCGTGGCCAGTCTACCAACACCTGCTACTACCCCTAACAACAATATCAATACTAAACAACAACTGGGCCACAATGTCCCTCTGTCTACAACTAGTGGTTGAAGTCTTTATCTGGGAAAAAATCAGTGATGGCCTTGTCTCTGACAGCCCACAGATAGTGCTTGGCTCTGTTTCTATTAAGTCATTATCTCTTTAAATAACTCTTGTCCAGAAAAGGGATAGCTTTAACTTTCTAGAATAAGCTCTATCTAGATAAATGGTCCTGGCTAAAATTGATGAACGCCATCACCCCCTAAATCTTACAGAGTTTAATATGACAACAACTTCATCCCCCCCCCCCCCCCCCCCCATACATACATAAGGCCAACCAGGTCTTACAATGATAACACAGGTACCTTAATCTCTTCTTAATACCAGCTATTGCAGAGAGACAGGACTTAATACCTGGGTTCTAATACCCCCTAATAATGGCTATTAAACTGTACAAGTAGCCAGTGGTCACACCCCTGTACCATAGAGCTCCGGTCACCACTGGTCACTCA
The DNA here is from genome assembly GCF_051362555.1 of Lingula anatina. NCBI lineage: Eukaryota > Metazoa > Brachiopoda > Lingulata > Lingulida > Lingulidae > Lingula > Lingula anatina. The sequence goes on from NC_141772.1 coordinate 24,017,855, forward strand.
TGGTCATCATCGGATCATGTCTGGATGGCAACCACGCAGATTAAAGTTTGTATAATGACAGGAATATGTGTATCACATAAGTATCTGGAGAATTACACCCACATCAAAGTTAATTTAATTTAATATGCCAATTTAGACATTAGTACAGTATACAGATGTATGTAAAGTAATTCAATTATCTTGTAAGTAACTGACTTAACATATTTCATTTTCTCTTAGCCCCTTCAGGTAAGTCTTACACAAGATATATCCATGTCAATTTAAATTGGTTGTCAACTAAATTCCTTATAAACTCCAGATTTTTTTTTCTGCAATTAAGAATTTTACTGCCATTCTTTGAATGATTTCCCATAAAACCACTGCTTACTGAATTTTTACATGCATTCTAACTCTTGTCCAAAGTTAACATATCAATCTCTTTAATTGTAGCAAATTGCATTGATGTCAATTGCATTAAGAAAAATTTGACAACCTATTGGATCACTTACAATAACTACATTCTTCTGACAGCTATACAAAAACTTATATTATACACAGTCACTTTGATAAACTACATCTATCAACCCGATACAAATACAACACATCATCATCTAAAAGTGTGTTGAACTTGTCATCTGACACGCTCCGTATTGGCTGCTTAGTTGCACCTGCTGTCGCCCCCTTCAAACGCTAAGCTCACCCCCCAAGTTTCACCTGTCTTTGTCCAATATTAAAAGACGTCTGCCATTTCTCCATGCATTGTCACATATGTGACATATGTCAGTGTCAAGCTGTTTTATTCTCTTTTTTTTTTTTCGACTGTCAAAATGGTGTCAAATGTCACATCAACCCGATGATGAACCATACTAAAGAAATAATGCATCTCTTTCTTGTCCTTATGGACATATTCCAGTTACAAGACTAGAAGATCTATTATGATAAAACAGAGCTTGCTTTGTATATTCCTCTACCCCCCAAAACAATATGCCTAATATTCAAATAAACTTATAAGCAAGTGAGGAGTCCAGAAAATGTTTATTTTATTTTAAAAAAAAAACACAGATTATGAAGAATTGTTTGAAACAAGCTTCTGCAGCTATCCTGAGCTATCTTAACTTCACTGATGCTTTTAAATGTTTTAATTACTATTAAAAAACCAATAAAAAAACAATACTTTCTTCTACATACTACAGTGCCACCTTGCTCCAATGAGCTGAATCCGGTTGATTCTTAATTTCCAGGGAATAATTCTATAATCATCATTTCCCTTTCTAGCAATTCAAATATCTATCTCTAAGAGAATTAAACAACTGAAGTGTCAACCTAATCTCATGCTCTCCATCCTCCCCAGCATTTATCTCCTCAAATATCCCTTTATATCATCTAAATTTAGAACTATTTTGAAGATTGCTCAATTTATTCATGAGTTCTTTACTTAAACTGCCAGACACAATTTCAATGAGGGAGTAAAACTGCCTCCCACTTCTCCTGTAAAGCAATTACTCTGTTGCTCAATATTGTTAGTAAATTTTCTGGCTTTTAACTGAAAATTATCCAGTCCTCCCTCTCAAACAGCTATTTAAAGAAGTATAATTCCCTGAAGTCTTCTTGGTAATGAGATAATAAAGCCTGGTATTACATTAACTTCAGCTACCATTACTGCTGTTTGTTCCACTGGTATCACTACTGGTCTCCTAAGTAATGTTCATAGACACTATTATCTGCTTACTGTCTGAGATCTAAATGATCATCTATTTTAACAAATTGAATATCTAGTGTTCCAGCAAATTTCATACCAGCTAGTTCCATTAGTATCAACTTAAGTGGCTTGAATTTCCTGAGGGTATTATAATCTATATTTATATCCCATGATATTTATTATAATCTCTATGCTTATGCTCTACCCTTAGATACAATACATTAACTATTTGGACTGAACTGTCACATTCTGCCAATTTTTTCACTTGTTATTGCATCAATATTTGATAATTTGGATAAGTGTTTCCATGCAGTAACCATTATCAGTTAATACAACATGACATATCAACATCAATTTGGATCACCCTTTTCTACTTCATTCAATTCAGTTGGTCTTCAGTTCACATCAAAAACAGTACATTCACATACTAGTAGACTGAAACTGTCAGCAACTGTTATCATATGAGTTTCACCAATATTTCAATCCTCTGTAAAGAGGTTTTTAATGCCTTTTGCTTTGCACTTTCACCTGTGTAAAACCTGATAATGAGCAACATGTAATATTTCCTACCGAAAATTAAATATTTATATCAGTTTAAAAAATACACATGCAGCTACACACTGCACACTTCCCACATACACAGCTAATGTGATTTTAGAGTTTGCTGTGTCATTTGCCAATTGGGATGATCTAGACCATAAACTTTTCCAGGAAGAAGTTTTCCAGATAAACCTCTCATCCTGGAGGCAGAACAAAGCCACTTCTTGTTATTTGTTAACTGTTTATTAGACACAAAGATTACCTGTTCATGTTCCATTAAGCATGAACATTTCATCTGTCCCTGAGCAATTGAGACAAGGTCACTGAACTGCCAGGATACAGAACTGGAAAAAATTGTCAGTTGTAGGAAAAAAATCACATGCCCCTAGTCAGTGTTTGCCTCTTAGGAAAATTAGTTGCTGGACTGAAAGTCCAGCCATCTTGAAAAGTAGCTGGACTGAATGTCTGCTGGGTGGGAAAACTTCTCAGCCCAGTCTGAAAGTTGTCAGCCCCGGGTAGACGGTCCAGCCTTAATTTCTAACACTGCCCCTAGTGAATAGTGTAAGGAATAGAATACACTGCAGTTTGCTGAAGTGGCTGAATTCTTTCAGTACTTCGTGCCAAATGTGTCATTTCAAAGGTTAAACATGTGTCATTTCAATAACAAATGGAATTTTTATTATGACATTTAAGGAGAACAAAGAAAAGCTATGAAATATAATAATTCTGGAAATAAGAAAAAATACAGCTGCATGAATGTCCAATTCAAAGTTTACACATTGACTGAAAAAGATGCATATTTTCTTCTATCATAAAACAAATAAAATTCAAGACAATTATAAATGCACACATAACACTAGGCATACAACAAAAGACAATATTCATTATTTATCATAAATATGAAAGTGACTGCGAACACACGTGCGTGCCCTCACATATTCATTATTCACCAACAGTGTAAACACCTCAATGAAGCAAGCCAGGTATTTCCTCTTAGCATACCTCCCATACTTCCCAGCACCACAACTAGCACCTGAGCACCCGAGATTGACTTCCCAGGGATAACATATCACATTCCCGGAAATCCCAGATTCCTGGAAATCCAGGTGCATAAACACAGCTGTCAGAAACGAAAACACAGAGACCTGATTAAACCTCTGGGATGTGGTCTTTATTATTACAGTATCACTGTGGATGCTGAACATGCCCAGCTGTGTGATCTGTTCTGATTATCATTGCGCTGGTTGAGACCAGTTCTCATCTAACGCAATCAAAGACTCAAGGCCTGTTCAGTGAATTTTCCTCTTTACAACATCTTTTTTCCAAAATATTTTTCTTGAACTCTTTGTAGTTTTTTATAAACAAAACCAATTTTTTTTTTTTACGTGAGCATCTTGATCTAAATCAGAAGGGTTTCAACAGGCAAAAAGATTCTGAGAAGAAAACTGGACATTGGCCTGATTTTAAACAGATGACACGGTGCAAGTTGAGATGAAATTATAATAACAGCAATTTCATGAAGTCAGTGAATTAAATGATCTTATGAAAAAATGAGTGAAATGAGGTGAAATCAAAACCAATCAAGGTGATACTATTGGCTGCAGAAACTGCTGCAATGTGAAACAAAGTAGCTGAGGCAATGATTGCGCTAGCTGTGACGTAATCTCACCTACTGCAATCTATTTGTAGTGAGGCACATGGTTTGAATGGGAAATGCAACATAAATACAAGAATGTAGGGTAACATACCTGGCATTGTGGGTTTTAAGGGTTGCTGATCTTTTTCGACTTTTTCAACTTTATTTCTTCGATCTGTAAGCAGGAAAGATCAGCAAATATTTTTGAAGAATTTTGATGTTCATGTGACATGGATAAGACAAAATGACAGCCAAATAACAACAGATTTCAAAGTTTGATAAACAATTTACATGCAAAAGTCAATGCCTAAGTTGCTGAAGAAAAAAAAATACAACAAATAGAGGTACAAATAGCTGCACAACATGCTTACCTACTAAAGCTAAGAATTTTGCCAAATATCACTAAATATAACTAACACAATACCAGGTACGCAGGATTAAGATAAGAAATGAAAAATGCAATGAAAAAATGAAGAGCTCCACCAGTTTCAATATCCAAACCTGCTTTTAAGACATGCAGTGAAAGAAAAAGGGTGCGAGTGACAAGAATGAACAAAAAGGTGCTTTAAAAAGTGTCCAATGATGAGATGATATCTACTTTCTTAATATCTATTATGAATAACACTATATTAATGTTAAAGAAAAATTCCTGTTGACAAATTCACATGTATAAAATTTAAAAAAATAAATTTTTGGTATGAATATCAAAATGATTTTGTGATTGATAAACATATATAAATAATTAGAAATAACAGGTGTGAAAAAAATAAAATGCAAAATTGTTTCCCAATGACCTTTCAATAAAGAGACAGTAATAATATTAAAAAGCTATTTGGATACAGTAACTATATTACATATAAAACTGGGCCTTAAGGGGAAAACAATGACAAGTATAAGATGATTAGAATCTGTTTCATGGTGTGTCTGATCAGCAGATCAACCCCCAGCGCTCTTGAAGATAAATAACATCATGCAAGCCACAGTACAACCAAGACAACAAACCCACATCCACATGCACAGAGAAGATCCAGAATTCACAGTCACTAATACAATGGCAAAAATACAATAATGTCCATAACAGAAATGCCATAAACAATGCACGTTATTTCACATTTAAATTGTCATAAGTATTAGTACACAACATATGCCTCAAAGCATTGTGCACAATTCAGAATTTCTCTATATAGATGGGCAATACGAAAGTGAGAATTTTCTCATCAAACCCAATAACTCATTTACTAATAGCAATCACAATGCAATATTTAAAAGAGGAAATCATATAACATTTTCATACATTTCACTCATGTGTTCTGAAAACAGGGGAAAACAAAATCAAGCATCACAAATCAGTACCTTCAATACTGCTACAAACATGAATGCCATCGTCACAACAGAAGACGAACACATAGTTCACTGTCCAAAGGATCTTCACTATCAGTACAGACAGTTTTTTTTTGTCTGTTGTTTTCACAGAAATCAGTTCCAGGAGTTCATATAATATTTAACATACACTAATATGATGAGTGTTTTCAGGCTCATACTGGCTGGTCTAAATGCTAGCCAAAAATGTAATTCATTTTAATTTTCAATTTTGCCAAAAATGTAATTCATTTTAATTTTCAATTTTAATCCCATATTCTATCCAAATAAAAAACAAAGCAACAGTATGAAAACAAAATTGTTTCTTGAGATAAAAATATTTAGCTTAGTATTTCTATGTTCAAAAGAATTTATGAATTTATTTGGCTAAGAAGAACCTGCTTCCCCCCCCCCCCCCCTCAAGGTTCTCAAACCTCAACCATCCACCTGGTCTCACAGACCCAGTTCATACCAGTATGAGCCCAGAACACCTGTGACAAAGATAGCATAAACAACTCACCATCTTCATCACACTCTAATGGAGACTGTTTCTTCTTCTCTGATAACCTTGGGTCTAGCCAGTGTGTTGTCTCAGTGTTGTGGCTGGAGGAAAAGTGATACCAAATTATTATTTTACTTTTTGCTATATGCTGTAACATCTATATTACTATCTGTGTTCTTTTGGTATAATGAGAACAGAGTTAATGACTGAGAAATTATAAAAAAGAAATATAATGTACTTTCTATAATCAAAATTTGAATGTTATCAAATTGCCAATTAAAACATAGGATTTCATATCATGCTATAACCTTAGCTACATCATTCTGTAACCAAGGATTTCATACTATGCCATGCCGTATACCATATCATAACAAACCATAACTTGTTTCATGATTCTAAAACCTAAGAACTTGTACCACACTGTACCATACCATACCACTTCAGGCCATACCACATCATACCATACCATATCATACCATACCATATCATACCATACCATATCACACTGTACCATACCATACCACTTCAGGCCATACCATATCACATCATACCCTGTACCATGGTACCACAATTCTAAAACCTAAGAACTCATACCACACATTGTGACTTCACAATCCCCACTTCACACCAAGTAATCTCACCACATATCCCATGATTTTAACAGCACTTTATAACAAAAGACCTCATACCACAACATTCACATGCTCAAAACTTAGACCTGCACCTTTAAAATAAGGCATCAAGGTGGTCATATCTTGGCAGAATGAAGTTCCAGTGTATAAAAATAATAATTATTTTCTGTCTCATCAGAGTATGTATCTTATAACTGGATAATCTACCTGTCAAAGTCTATCACATGTCTGAAGCAATCATGGCTCTATGATTTCAATGGCCACTATATATATATAGTAATACAATTGCCTACAGGAGTCCAGTATTCTGATCAATCTATGATACATTTGGTCATAGGTTTATCATACCATTAAAAAAAAAAAAAACATACCAATCTCTCCTACAGCTGAAAAATTCAAACATATTTAATATAAATTCAATCTTACAGGACATACATGATTACCCTACAGGGCCCAAGACCTGTCAAACCATACCATACCTGTCAAAATCAATCTCGTATCCTGAAAATTCCGAGGTATTAGATCGAAACGACCAGAGCCTGTTATAGTAGCGCCTGCAGGCAGACTGGTGCTCTAGTCTATTCTGGTCCTGAATCCCTGTGATATACATTAGGACCATCGCCGTGGAGACGTCACAGATATCACCATGGTCACCAGACACTAGAATATCACCATGGACACCAGACACTAGGAAATCACCATGGTAACCATACACTAGGATAGCCTATAATGTTTCTTCTTGACGGTTGTTTAAATCATGAATCTTGTATGTATATTGACTGATCTGAGAAATAAATGCTAATATATGGTAATTCTTCTTTTTTAAAGGGTCAGTAGTAAAACTGATACACTCATCCAAACTCGATACTTCTTGAAGAAAATCCTCCAGTAAAGCACAACAGCGAAGGCCAATCCCTAATTTCTTATGATTATAAATGCACACAATATCAAATGATGAAATATATCCTCCAGTATCACACTATTACTTCTTTTGAGGCCGTTTTTCAAGTAGTGTATTGTGTCGCACAGCCTGCCCGCATAAGTGTTGAATTTTTTTTTTTTTTCAAGGCACAAATTATTAAGAGCTTATCCTCAAGTTTTACAGAATCAAAATTGTTCCAAAGAATAACTCGTTAGTAGTTGTACAGCATTTAAATCTTCCTTTTTCTTTGCTGGTAGTGTCTGCTGCCAATATCTCACATCTTACCTAGCGCATGCTATAAAACAATTCCAAAAGATCTCCCACACAACAAATTCAAACTATACCAAAATCTTCACAGAAACATCCCTTCTATGAATTATGGTAAATCCTATGAAAATAGTGACAAGAAATCCTCAGAGTTTCGTAGAAATCTACCAGAAAGCTGGTCTCCTCCCTCCAGTGTCTCAGATCTCGGAGGTATCACTAAGACCAGTTTGTATGGTTACCAGTCAGGAAAACTCCATGCAGGTATTTCAATGTGTGTTACCCTCCCCTAAATAACAATCCTTAGATCTTATCTCCTGTCAGCGTCAGTCCTAGCCTAAAACAACCCACAAGATGTCCTAATAAACTCCACACGGACTCCAGTGATAACTTCTCTGTTTTTGAAATTAAACCAGAGCGTCTCCCTTGAAGCGATTAAACCCACTCACAATCAGGTCATGGTTATCTCCATATGTATAATATATCCTACATGTGCATAGTTGCGCGTCTGAAATGTCTTATTAAAATGCTGGTAGGGTAAGTATGCTGTTAGACCTCAGAGATGTTTTTTTTACGGACTGTGTAATGGGAACTGTCTCCCGTCACACGAGGCTTGTTCCAGTAATGACTGAGTAGATGTCACCAGATGGCAGTTCACACGTACCAAACTTGGAATACGATCCACTCCTTACAGATACTGATATTGATCATAAGAGTTTATCAGGTTCGTAGAAAGATAAAGCAATCAACTATGACTAATTGCAATCTGCCTTTTTCATAATCATTGTAAACTGAGCCAGTATAGTCACATGATGAAAGTAATGCTGATTGTATTTTTTTACAATATGGTATCAGCTTGAGGTAATGCAATCAAACATGACTGATAACAATTAATAATCTCCAGCGAAATATACTGACTTGTGTGAGCCTGGCCCTCATTTCACAAAGAATCCTAAACCCTTAATTAACCAAGATGTGTCTATGAGAGTGTTGTAACACTGTTCCTGATAGGGTAAGATGCGTGCATGTGACCATGTAACCTTGGTAACAAAGATGTTAGGCACTGGAACCTAACTTGAGTTTTTTTTTTTTTTAAAGAAACTGGGGCCTGGCCATAACCCTGAACCAGAACCTTTATAACACAAACAGTATAAACCAGCCAAAGACCAGTTCAGACCCAAAATGAACACCCCCATGTGACTGTAGCCAGCAAGTGAAGCTATAAAGGTAAGAAGGTCTATTAGTGGTAAACAGGTATGCTAATCCCTCTCATTCTGCCCATTTCTCCTGTCTGTCATCAACCTGCCATTTCTCCATCACCACTGTATTTCCCTGCCTATTTGGTTGTTTTCCTGACATATATGATAAAAACTGCTTTAATTTGTCTCATTTAGATAAAGGGTTCACTGTCCAATGGCCGTGGCATGTACTACTGGAGTTAATGACTTTTGAAATATATCTAGGGCTTAATAAGTCTGCCCACTGAGATCAGTTCTTGATTTGATTTCCTCATGAAAAAATGCATGTCTATTCAACTTGAATTCATCCAAACACACGCCCCTTGCATATATTACAAACAACTCTATATAGTTCTAATACTAGTTCTCCTCCAAAACCAAAAATAACATCCTTTTTCGAAATCAAAAATACCATCCTCTTTCAAAACCAAAAAATACCAGCTGCTTTTAAAACCAAAAATGCCATCCTCTTTTTAGAACCAGAGATACTGTCCTCTCCAAAGGCAGAGACAACTATTTCTTGCCTGTTTAACCTCACCCAAATATTATATATGTAGCAAGGTGTGTGTATAGGTGTGTTATGAAGCCAGAGCAATGACAGCTCTGATGATAGATGACTTCATCAACTAATGGGCTATGTAATCTGAGCACAGACACCTGTTCTACAAGACCACCTGAGGAACTGAATACAACAACTCTCCTGGCTTTTCATATTTGTTAGCAATGGTGTTCAAATAATTTAATGGAGTAGGTCTTTTCAAGGTGGGTGATAGTGCCTTTTCCTGTTAATATTCAAGGGCAACAATGATACTATTGTCATGAGAGTATAGGGCTTCTTTTTACATAATTTGATATTATTGCTATTGATTCTGCATAAAACATTGAAGTTGATCATATTACATTAAGTTCTTGTTTGTCCCCTAAACTGCTACCAGACTCATCACCCATGTTTAAAAGGTGAAAATTTACGTTATTTTTTCCCACTAGTTGCTCCAACTTGTCACGCAACATTTGGGACTTGTACATAACATTTTTCCTCTTAAATCTTTCCTCTATCTGTTCTCTTTTCTGGTGCATCATTTTATCAATGTCTACACCACACACCTGTGGACTTGGATGCGTACAGCCTTTGTGGTTGTTGATACCACCCCCTTATGCAGTCAAATTTGTTGTTCAAGAAAAATGATATTCCTGTCCATTGTACATGTTAGGCAATGTGTTGTGGTAGGGTTTCGTTACTTCTACTAAAAGACATCCCAGTTCTTTTAAGATGGATTGTACATCATTGTCTGGTGAACTGTGACATTCAACCCTTTATTTTCAATTAATTTTCTTCAATAATTTGCCCCTTCTGTCTCAACAATTTTCTGTAGTGTTTCCTGTTTTTTGTTGTCAAAGTACAAAGAACTTATTTTTGTTAACATAGTCTCTCTCTCTCTCTCTCTGCCTGTGTGTGTGTGTGTGTGTGTGTGTGTGTGTGTGTGTGTGTGTGTGTGTGTGTGTGTGTGTGTGAATAAATCATCAAACATTCACATACTAGCTAGCACCATCAAGCCAAAAAAACTATTTAGCTTTTTGTCCTCCCCTCAGATCACATGGCACTTTGATCTATAAAGGTCAAATTCTGAAGGGAATGAAGCACCTGTTGTCTTTTACCAAGGGCAGAGTTACAGGCTTTCTTGGAAAAGGACTTTCTGTTTTGTTTTTTAGCCATTGTCAAACAGTAATTGACACATTTATGTAAGGCAAACACCATCAACAGTTAAATGTCATCACCCATTTCACAATTTCTATTCTGCTCCTCTCAATCTTTCTGATTTAAAGAAATATTTATTTCCTATCAGCCTCCTGCCTGTAGCCATCACCTCCTATCACCCCGGGGATCATGTATCCAGCTAGCTGCAGGGTACAGCTACAGCACCACAACCTGCTGACAGACACATTACATGACACCATGAGCCTCGGGGTACATCAAAGACAGGTCAAACATGGAGTGCTCGGTTTTCTTCAAAGAGATTTGTTTGTTGTCTACTTCCAGGGACAGTGTCTTCACCTCTGGCATGGATAACAATGGAGCTTTCTCACTAAGCTGTGATCCTATAGTATTCTCCTGTCTGGCTAGGAGATCTCACAGACAAGATGCACTAACCAGGTGTTCTTTCCCTTTTACCTCATTTCTTCACATATTAATTTAGTAATTTCTTTATCTATGCCCTCATTTGTTCAATAATTCCATTTATTTATTTATTTCTTTTGTTCAACAATTCCATTCATTTATTTGTTTCTATTCATTCGTTTTGTTATCATTTTATTCTTTTATATATTTATTTTTTTGATGTAAATTTGGTGTAAATTGGGCAAGTCCTATACTAATCCTCTGTTATTCAAGATGTTCAGTAATACTTAAAGTTGGAACTGAAAGTAAGCTCTTACTCTATTTCTTTAAATGACAATTTTGATTACAATGATGAAAACAGATCAAACATCCTCATATTTTTAACCAAAATAATATTTTCCTATGAGTCAAATAAAATTAAATTCAACTCAGCATTTGGTTCAAGGTCACATACCTAACTTAAGCCATGCTGTGTGTATTTCAGTGCACTCACAAAAATGTGTCACAGACCGTTTGACGGAATAACATTCCAGAGTAAAAACAATGCTTATCTCTAATAGACCACCAGGGACTGAAGCTGACATGATCACAACTCCGTGACACGTCACCAAATGCAAGAGATGGACACAGTCACTAATCTGGGGGTCCTAAAAACTACATTCCAAACAAGAGTCATTTTTAACCACTTCATGTAAACATGTTTACTACGACAGGACAGATTTCTCCCAGGTAGTGGGCTACCTCAGTGAGGTCTATTGTGAGACCTCTGATGCTCTAACTAGTCCATTTTATTTCATTTTCACAATCATTGAAGTGAAGGTCACATACTGATTTAGATAATCACAAATCTTATGCTGTGAGTTGCTAGATGATCCATGATAAATGCTTCATCTTCATGCTTTACAATACTGCATTGCCAGAGATACATGAAATAGCTGTCATCTACCCATAAACTGACACAAAAAACAAATTTTTACTCTCTGATCCCACCAGCCCATTAATCCACATACAGCCCACCTATCCACACATAAATCCTTGCAATCCACATTATACATCCTATTAATATCTCCACTTACTCAATATAGTATGGGTTGCCTTCCTCCGTGTAGGCCACCTCCCAGTTCGGTGGCATGGGACCCATGTCTTTACTGCCCAAATCCTGGTCACTCTTTGACCTCTCCAGCTGACGTTTTCTTGTCCCCGGCGTTGTCGGCTGTTCTACATCATTGAAGGCCTTGGGTACTGACGTGGTTTCTACATTTGAGCGGTTGCGCCGTCGTTTTCCCTCAGAGGAGGGGTGTGGTCCGGGTAGAAGCATGCTGGCAGAGTTGGTGCGACGGAATGGGGGCAGGGTGGGCTCCTTTGGGGGCTTGGGGGTGCCATAGTGGTTACCTGCAAGATGAAGAAGAATTGTTGAAAAATTGTTGATAAATTGCTTGCAGAAGATTACAGGAAGGACATACAAGGTAAGTGCTTATTATAATGAACACATTTTTCCCCTTTCTACCAAAATATCAATTTAAAGCAAAGTTGTAAAGTTTTATATATTCCTTTCCACACACTTCTAGTTTATGGCCATAGGGCATTAGGGACATGGTTTTGGTCCACAGAATTTCCTAAAAAAAGACTCCAACCTATAAAACATAATTTCTGAAACCAGACACCACTAGACACCAGAATCCAAGCTACTCACCATCGTATATTCCACTCTCTAGCAACGTCCCAGACTTCTCCAGAGCCAGGAAGTCCTCCATGGACAGGAAAGTGTAGTCCACGCCGTTGATCTCGCCAGGTCTCGGAACACGAGTGGTGCCTGGAATAACGACACAGAATTCATGTTAACATGGCATGAACACCACCATTGCCTCTTCTCTTTGAAATAACTTATGATGAAAGTGAAACTCTTTCTTAAATTTTAATAGTAAATCCAATCTTGAGCATAGGTGACAGCCAACTGTTCCAGAAGTTGGTAACTTTGTATAAAGGATCCCTGAACCTAATTTTAAAAGAACACAGAAAGTTCTATGCCTTTTCTCTAAATGCTTGCTAGCAAGGTCCAGGCAGTCAATGATGCCATAAAATTAAAATGAACAGTCTCAAAAACTGTAGCAGTCTGCAGGAAGAGGTTACTGGGCAAAACACATGGCTCAACATGCTGCAAACAAACAGCAGCAAAAAGATAGATCCTGTTTCCTGTAACAACCCTGCCACTGCCACAGCCAGACCTGGTTTTACTGCTATCCTGATGCATGCATCCATTTCAGCAAAACTCGCAAAAAAGACCTCCCAATTGCTTATTTCTTTACCCTTGAACAGAAAAAAAAAACTTGCCGAAGAGCTAAGTCCTCTATTTACCCTTCTGTAGAAACGCATTCCAAATCCAAAGAACAAAAGCTCTTTGAAAGCTTATCCTTTAAGTTTTTAATTTTAACTCTGTCACGTTCATCTTTCTTTACTGGCGCCTACACCTGTGATGTCATTCTTCCTTCCACTCAAAGAACCAATTTTGCGTAATATAAAGTTAAACACCACAAAGGGCTCTCTTACTTTGCTTAAAAGTAAATACACTCACAGATTGCTACTTTCACCTTTTGTGCACTTTTTTGAAAATAATACAATTCATTTGTTGGGGTGTTTGCTAATCTCGGGCACTGTTAGGGGACCATTCAGGCGTGGTGAAGTTAGAGTTCAGTGTTTTGACTGAGGAAAGTGGTTGTATTAGGTGTATATTTACAGTACAGCATGGTTCTCTTAACACACTGCCAGATCAGGAGTTAAAAGAAAGACAACTCTCCAGTCCCAATGTCTGATAACATGGAGCCAATTCTGCAACCAAAGACGCAAGATTGTCAAGAAAAAACAATGTGTTGTATTCTTTTAATATCTCATTATGTTTCTTCTTGCTTTATCCACTACTGAAAAGCACCCCAGCACAGTATTAGATAACACTGCCTAGCACAAATGTCTCATTATGTATATTTGGTGTTACAATTCCAATTTAATAAATATCAGTAATGCAACTCCTTGTCTTAAGTTTTATACCAATGATATTCTCCTAAAATGCTTCACACTATGGTCAAAAACATCACAAAACGAATATTGTTTCATCAACAAAAGCATTATCAGAAATTCTGTGTCAAACATTTGATGTGTCATATATAATTTTCTTTCATTGTATTTTCTTTTTTCCTCTTATTTATAATCTACCTTCACTTGTCCAGTTCTCTTGTCAATATGTAGTCAAACTGCAAGTCAAGATGGAAGCATTTAAAAATGTCTGCTTCTTTCTGGAAATCCCTCTTGAAATAAGGCCACATATTCTTGGTCATATGTCTGGATACACGCCTAACCCCTTCCCATCAAACTTGGCCATAAAAAACTTCAAGAACTTCCTCTAGAGGAGACATCTGATATCTCTATCTTGACAGAACTAATGGTCATAAAAAATGAAGTTTAAAACACAGAGTTAAAGGCAATTTTATTTCAGAGACCAAATGTTGAAATGGAACGCTTAACTCTCAACCAGTATCATAACAGGGAAATTTAAACAGGACAAACTCAAAAACATTTTATTTTGACACCACCATAAAATTCTAAATATTTCACACTGACTAAAATGACCTATGGGTCAAACACCTCCTACATTTCCCCTTTAAATAAATTCACATTTTTTGTTTGGTATTTAATTTCCTTCTGTATCTTATAAAACTGCCATGGTTAATAATGACAAGTGTTATCAAGCCTGTCTGCCAGGTCTATCCTCAACCACTTGTTCTGGTTGTGGAGATCTGAAAAAATTCCCACTTCCTCAATTATTTCAGGTTATCACCCCAGTTTCAAGAGTGAAATGAAAATAAACACTTGAAAACAGAAGGAGTTAAAGTGATCGGGATATATTTCTGTGAAATATAATTATCTGCTGAAACCTTCAGTGATCTTGTCTTGGGTTCATCGAACCCTGCTCCTTCCATTTAACAACCAGCACTATGATTCTACAGTGTGGAAACTCCCAACTAATCAAGCTTAACTGTAAACAGAAACCGAGTGCTGATAAATCAAACAAAGATTGAGCACATCATAATGCTTTTGGTGTGTCTCGTCTTGGTCTCTCCACAATGTGCTGCCACCTTCAGGCAAATCCAAACTTTGTTTTGATCCCCTCATACATTCTGCTTGATTACCCTTACAGAATGCTTTTAGATTCCCCTTCATCTGGCAGAGATTGGGAGTTCATACACCTTTCTAAACACTCCCTTTTCTTGGTCCTTCACAAGAATGGACACAGTAGATTATATGGACACCTTTATCAATGTGAAAGAACAGGGGCAGTGTGCAGGACAATAGAAATGTCCCTTAGGACGAGAGTTCACCTGGAACAACATGAGAGAGACTTGCTGGGTACTTTATTATCTGGAGGATAATGGCAGACATGGATAGAGCTGTGGCAGGCTGAAGACTGCTCAAAGTTGCTTATCTGATCTGATCTTCTCTAGTGTTATCTGAGGTCACAGTGTGTGTGTGTGTGTGTGTATGTGGGGGGGGGGGGGGTACTTACATGGTACAGTTCTGAGGTAGAGGTTATCTCTAATGGTCTGTTGGAGGTCATGGTCCACGGAACCTTTCTGGAATCTGGTGCTCAAATACTGACGTAAATCTTTGGGGAGCAAGCCTGGAATATGAAGAGTAAAATTATATAACATACATTAATACCGTCAATATATAATGTGTCATCAAATACAGCAAAGGTGGCAAGTAAGATAAATTTCTTATGATTTAAATAAATTAATAGTATGCCCCATTCTGGAAAAATGACATATTGATAGTTAAGTCTCTTAAATCTTCTAACAAACAGATAAGTACAAGAAAATCAAACATCAGAACTAATATTTTACAGTCACACAAAAGCACCACATTCCACAACCCAGGTACTAATAGGTGTATTACCTGTCACAGTATTCCTGTTACACCTTGTTATAGCAGACAGAGTAATATGAACATTACCAATGACACAAGAGTGGAACTATTAGCCCAATATGTCTTAACTTCACCTACTTACTGAAATGGCTCACTGGCCTTCACATCAAATGACTGAATATGATAACATAATTTTCTAAACCTAACACAGGTCTTTCACTAATGGTTTCAATGCATTACATTACAGTAACTCAAATATGGTTTATTCTTTTTTTAGGTCTATACAATGCCTGAGCTACTTTGAACGCTTTCATCTTAGTCTGAGGACCAAGCTTTTGTAGATGGACGAGTGCAACTCACAAATGAAATGTTCTAAATATATACCAAATGTGACATGTGAGCTCTTTCCCCATCTTGACACTGTTTAAGGGGGAAAAATAAATCTATTTTAAGGGTGTATTCCCAGAGCTTTTAGATCGATCTATCCCCGCGGGGAGTCTCACTAGATTACTGTCAGATAATCCGGCTTAAATGTCCGTCCCGCCTACTACAAGCTGTAAGGGGGTAATTAACTTTCGTGCCCGCTCGGCTGACAGCTATTTAGTGTGAACCCCCAGTGAGTTAGGTCGATCTTAAGTAGATCGATCTAATCTCTGGGAATGGGGCCTAAGATAGGGACACAGAATACTGCTCTATACATGTACAGCTCACATGCCCCATGAATAAAATTAGCTTATCACCAAACAAAGGATCCAAGGTATTTATGACAGAGGATTATTAATACAGTTATACAGGTATGAAGAGTTTGTGTATTTGTTGTTTTCTGTTCTATTTATATACAGTTCAATACCTTCCTCAAGCTCCCTTAACTCTCCTCACCTCCACATTGCCATGTTACACACTCTTACACAATCTCCCTCATACAAAATTCATCAAGCCAACAAAACAGCTTTTCTTTCCCATAGACCATTAGGCCAAGAGAAAAGATCTCCTCGCTCTAGGTTCTGGATTAACAGCACTTCTTAATGACAATTCAATACTGCCTTTGTTTTGAAATCTGAGCCTACAATAGCAACTATTTCTGCTGTACCACTAGCTTTGATGTCAATCCTAACAGCAGTTTTTTTCTGTTCAGTAATTTTTTCACTTGATCCAGCTGTTTTTTGCATGCCCCTCTTCCACTCTGGTTACTGTTTTAATTCTAATGGCTGTTTTTCAGTAATAAAATCCCTACAGTAAACAAAGATACAGGCTCTTGCCGTCAAGAAGTTCACAAACCCTGGTACAGCTTGAATGTGGCCTGTATCAAAGACAGACGGATAATCCCTAAATCTATCTCCAGGTAGTTGATAGCACTGATAACATGTCCCAATTTCACGCACCCCCCCCCCCTCCCCCATGAGAGAGGGAGAGAAGAGAGAGAGAAGAAAAACCATCACTAAGCAAAAGTGCCAGTTAAGCATACTGTATAGTGTCCTAGGTTAGCTAACATGGAGCAGGAGGGAGGGGGGAGGGATCCAAGTCATCACATGTGAACTTGCTATGGGTGCATATCAACAATGTACTGAGGACCACAACACAGATGAGTTAACATGTATGAGAGGTGCTATATTAGACACAGGTGAGTAGACAGGTAGACAGCTTAGGGGGGACCAGGTGAGACAACAGGTAAGAATGTCACTGTCTTTGCATTCAGTTGATACCTGGCCATTTCTTTTATATAGGAAATGTTTTAAGTGGCTTCTGATGTTCTCTTGGAAATAATTAACTATCATTTATTATCTTCAAGTGTCACTCAACACATGAGTTAATGAGGTTACTCCAGATTAATATTTGTTTGTCAAACAAGTTCATTATTTTCATTGATAAAATGGCCATGAAATGTATCATTTTTAATATCTTTTCTTTTCAGTCAAGACAAGCCACACATCTGAGTAACTCTGCCAAAACTGATAAATTTTTTTTTCTTTTAATTTCAGAGAATTTTACCTTAGCTTGCAAAGCCTGCAGAGAATGGAAGCCAAATATTTGTGGTTGAAAAAGACATATTTTAGATAGCTGGAGTTGATGAACAAGCTATGTCCAACTCTTGCTTTCCATCTACTTTATTCAATTATTCTATTTACCCCATTCTCTGACACTTCCAACACATTTATTTGCTTCTAAACCAATACCCATACAATCCAGACTACTCGGAACATCAGCCCCTAATGTTATAGTCTCATCTCACAAGAACATTAAAGAAAAAAAATCTCTAACAAGCTAAAATACTTTTCAGATATACAGGGAAAATGATTTCCCAAATATACTTTTATTAAAAAAACAAATTTCAAAAGCTTTAATCCCCCACCCCCCTCTCTCTTTCCCTTTCCTCCCTTCTTCCTTCTCTCCATCTCTTTCCACTCCCCCTTTCTCTCTCTCTCTCTCTCTCTCTCTCTCTCTCTCTCTCTCTCTCTCTCTCTCTCTCTCTCTCTCTCCTTACTATTCACCCGGCACACACTAAGCCAGACATGGTAATGTTTAGACACCCCAGGGACCCATTACCACCTCCTCCCCTGAACCCACAATCCCCAGGGGGAGGAGGATTACACATAACAACATGGGGCCTCTCTTTACATCCATCAATCTATGTAAATATCCCATAGGACTTAACACAAGATAAGGTTGCAGAGAACCAGAAAATCTTTGGCTGAAAGTGCTGCACTGGGATGTAATATATCTAGATAAAATGAGGGATGACACCACTTAAATTGTCATCAGCCAATATTGATCAATTTGATGAGAATTAAAACATTCATTCAGTGAACATGACATACACTAGCTTCACTTAATTTGATTGGTTAAAAAAACAGTATTTTCCACATCATGTTCATTTGAATTATTCTGTCTACTGTTTATTGATTGATATCTACATGTAATACGTCTGGGGATCAACTTGGTTCAGAACAAGCCCAGAGAGCTGTAAGTGAAGACAGGTGCCCTGTGACATCAAAACACACATCTTGTCCATTAATCTGTGATTCTACCTAATTACTAGTATACTTCCTGATCTGAAACAATTGAATTAGCTCTCTCACAGCTCATATTACAGGACTTGACAGTACTAACAGTTTGGAATGAAACATGCATACTAAAAGCTGTACATTTGACTGATTTTGAATGGAGAGCTAATCTTTATCAATCAAAAACCAGACTGCTACCAGAGATGCTTGGGCCAAGTAAGGCCAGTCTAACTTAAACAGAACCACGCCCTCAGTGTAAATCATACCAGAGTATGAGCTAAGGTTATATCTCTCCACCCAATTATCCCTGTCAGTGTCCATTCCAGCATAATAATCCTATAATCCAGATATATGTATAAACCAAATTGAATTTATCACCCTTGTGTATCACTGCTAATCGTATTACCTCAATAACAATTAGGTTTGGAGTCTGATATAGAAGAGACTGATACAGCTAGGCTCAGTAAACAGGGTAACTTGAGGTTTATACAGCTAGGCTCAGTAAGCAGGGTAACTTGAGGTTTATACAGCTAGGCTCAGTAAGCAGGGTAACTTGAGGTTTATACAGCTAGGCTCAGTAAGCAGGGTAACTTGAGGTTTATACAGCTAGGCTCAGTAAACAGGGTAACTTGAGGTTTATACAGCTAGGCTCAGTTAACACAGTAACTTGAGGTTTATACAGCTAGACTCAATTTTAGTAAGTGGGTTTGATAAGTTATGGAAGTTGATAAGATGAATTACAATGAGTCTGAAGCACTGTTTACACAGGCCTCAAACCAGAAATATGAAAGGGGTAGAGGTATTTTTCTGTGTGGACCCTTTTATACCCCCCATAGTTGGCCCTATAACAGAAATTGCACAAAACACAGATCTATCAATTTTTAATTTCAAGCAGACCTATTTTGGCCAAAGGGGTGCCTCAACACCCCCCCCCACCCCCCCACCCCCCGCACACACACACCCTGTTGACTGTAGTGACACCTACAGCTGGTAATTTGATCAGTGTCACCCTCACACACTCTGTCACATTCACCAGTCCAGTCACTCTGATTAACAAATCTGACTGACCACAAATTATCCTAAATATCTGATATATTTGCCCTACAACCTCTACTATATCTCAGCTGAATAATTAATTCTACTCATTTTATTTAGTCATTGTATCTACCATAAACAGACCCAAGGTGTAAAATATTCAGTCATATGACAGTTTCTATGTCCTGGTCACATGCCACATAGCCAATTGTAAACTTTAACTTATTTCACCTTCGTGTGCTCACAGTAGGTATCAGTTTAACCATTTTCAAAAACAGACTGACAAAATTAACAATCTCTGACCCCCAACAGAGAGAAGCTGACCCTGTCAGCAACATTAAGTAATTGGCCCCTAAATTCAAACTCTCCATTATTTACCAATCTGATTGATTTATAGGAATTGTTTGGCCAGTGAAGTTCACCAGTTAAATATTCCAAACCATCCCTGTCATACTTGGCCTGGTTTCTATTGAGGCTGAATTTGTAAGGTAAATAAATAAGCTTCTCTGGAATGTACTTCACAATATGGGAACAATTGCTACCTGGGGACCAGCTGATAAATCACAGCAGTTTTCTACCATGGTTTTTGCCCCAAGTCAGCCTCTGTTATAACTAAATACCTCTGCAATATGCTGACTTCTATATCTTTAAAAGATTTGTGTAATCGTGTTGTTTACTGTTTGACCCATGTTGCAGCCACAGGGGTAAAAATCTGATATCACTTTCCTAAGTCTGTCAGTGGAATGGGAGGGTACTTTTAGGTATAGTGCCACTTGACACATTTGGCAAGTTAATATACTGCTGTATGGCCTGAGTGTATTCACATATTTCAACCAGATTCTGTCCCAGAATAATTTAATTTCAACATACCAAGTTCTTGTTGGCTCACTAAACATTTAAAACTGATTAAGTGCAGTTTTTCAAAACCTTGTAGACCATAAATACAAGTGCAACACAGCAAAAAAAGATCTTAAAATTTAGTATTTTCCACTAGGGCAGTTTTCCCTTTAAATTCCTTCATTCTTCTCCAACAACTTTTTTTATATCCCTCTCTCTGCCATTCAAGGTTCACTATAAACCTGAGATAATCAAGTTTTTTTTTTCTTTCCTTCTTATCTATTCCTCATAATATTCCCAGTCCCGTTCCCTCCATCTCAACATGTTGAAAAAAGCTATCATTATGCATGAAGATCTTCTTGTCTGGGGTGGAGGGGACTGACACATAATCAATAGACAGAATCTAGCTGAGTTGATACCACAAGTTATGTAAACTAAGATAGGACAATTCACAAGTGCGAGTTCTCATGTGAGCTCAGTTTGTTCAGGGTAAGATTACCTGAAAATTCCTTCACCTCTACCAGGGCCACAGATTTTTCACAAGATATTCACAGATGTGTCTCTGACTAATTCATGACACATTTTTCAACTCTGACATTGAAGAAAAGTGCACATTATTAATCTGCTGCCCTGGTGGAGGGTACAAATTCCTGGTAATAATATACAAGTAATTTTTTCAATGCCATAATGCAATGGACCAGTAGGCTTTACAGTTTGACATCTCTCTCTCTTCTCTTTCTCTCATATTTCTTTCTCTTTCACGTCTCTCTCTCTCTCTCTCTCTAAAAGAATGCCCTTTGATCCAAAATTTTCTACAGTGTAAACTGGACATTTCCCTCAAGTCCTCAGGTGCACATCAGCAGCAATCAAACACTCAGCTGCTCATAGGGCTGGCTACTGCTCCTTGCAACCACTTGTTCTAATTACTAGGAAAACAAACCCAGGGCAAATAACAGCCTCTTTCTATGAAAACTGTTTCAGATTTTGAGAGAGAACACTCGAGACTTTAATGACTTCAGCAAGATGAAGAGTTACAGACAGAATCTGACTTATATACTTATAAGTTACCAATTATATATATATATATATATATACAAAACATCAAACAAGACCGATCATCATGTAATCATGATGGATTCACATGCATATTCATAATATTAACTTGAATCCAAAACATATATGAAATATATTTAAATTTTCAAATCTTTACAAAAAAAACAATCACTTAAAGTTCTCCAAACATTATATGAAGAAAGACTAAAATTAAATACAAAACTGTTTATGCAGAAAAAAAAACTTTTGCAAATATATTTTTGAATTTTCAACCCAAATGCATATCTTGCAATCTTCCTGTTTGATGAAAATATAATGACTCTGATTGAACCAAGCAAAGAAATCCATCCAGGCTAAATTAAAAATAACAAAGGTAAGAACTGTGTTAAAATAAACCAAGATCAGAGAAGAGATGACCAGCCAGGTAAAGGTGTTATCTTTCCAGGAACCTGTCACCTTCTAGTCCATCATTAACTCTTCTATCACTTATATTTCACCTGTAGAGTCTGGGTCACCTGGATGTGAGTTCATAGCAAACTGCACATGTTGGTTTGAAAATAAATAACAGCTTTTGGTCTTAAAATTTTTGTGATCTAAGTCCCGAGCTCTTCTAGTGCGTTAAAACTTGATTCTGCTTAAAGCAAACCAGAAACTCATCTTTTATCAGTTTAATATTAATCATGTTGATTTCAAATCATAATGGATATATGTTCAAACCAGCATGATATCTTACATAAACTCTAACAAACAAAGACCTGATGATAAGTTTATTCTTCTAAATAAATAACCCACACTACAAACATCATTGAGAAGTATCACTTCCTTAATTAAGCTATAGGCATTCAATATTTATTTTCTTATCCTAATCATACAACCCTGGATGCTGTCAATCATTAATCACTTCTTCAATATGAAACATTGTTATGTTTGTAGTTTTATTATCTTTCTAAAAACATCAGGAGAACCAGAAGTGTGACTATCTGTTCATTAATTCCACAGGCACTCACACTAATGACTTCTGCATACATTAATAACATGGGATGTTCATGATCTGGTAGATTAAGCTCTCTCAAGAGTCCTTCACTTTTAACTTCCCTCTTCCAAATAAGAAATGACCCAGTGCTCTATCTGACAGTATGACATCCTGTTTCCATACTAAGTATGATATCCAAACTGAGGGGCGGATTTAGGCCGTCTTCTGGGTCTTCCAGAAGACGGTCAGATTTTCAAGTTTACATTGACGGGTATCTTTTTTTTCTGTCGGAAGACGGTCAAAAATAGAGGATGGATCAACAAAGATAATTTGGAAGACTGTCAGAAAATATCTCTGAATCCGCCCCTGAAACTTTCTTTTCTTTGAGCAGTCTACACACACTGGAAAAGACTGCACAACAACTGAGCTGGCTCTTGTAGAAAGTATTCTAACAAACATCTAACAAACAACCACTGCATTTTTTTAGCAACCTATCTTTAGACCGCGTGTATATTGGAATTAAAAGCCCTACTGAAAATATATCCCTTCATTTGCATCTAGATGAAAACATCACATTTATTGCACACTGGTCACATTTGGCCATGCACTTTGACTGTACTAAATCAACTCAATATTGTCATATTACTCAAGGCCAATCACTCAAAATGTGGTAGTCCATTTTTAGTGACCCTGTAGCTTAGTAAAGGTCCACTTGTATTAATAACTAGCCATACTCACTCCTACAGCCCACTATATAATAGAACCAGTGTACATTCCAGATGGTGAAATCATCCAGTCAAGATGACCTGTTATTACCCTGGCTGTTTAGGAGACAAATTTGCTGTGGTAACATTTGGAGAATAATGTGACACATTTACACTGAACCAACTGACTCAAATCAGGCAAGGAGCGACCTCTGTTTCCAGAAGAAGAACAACAGTATCAGAACACAGCTTTTATTTGCTGTCAACCATCTTCAAACACCAGATATTACAAAAACACTTACTGGACATTATTCAGTAACTGTATCCTTTAACTAGCACCAATTCACCTTCAAAAGCACTGCATCCACAGCTGATTGGTGAATCACTTACCCCAATCCTTGTTAACAACCTTAATTACAAAACTCATTAAGAAACAGGTGATTTTCCACAGCAAGCATGTTCCTAATTCAATAAAACTAACAAGAGTAATTACATGTCTATAATTAGTCAGGTGAGAAAGCTGAATCATCTGCACAGAACATAATTGGGCTGTAAACTTGTGATCAGTTAAGATGTCAGCCAATCCACACAGCAATGATTTGTTTGCTTGGGTGTATTAGTATGCTCGCAGACAATGGCTTCTAATTTCCCCTAACGCACCAGAAACCAAATAAATCGTATCTTGTTCATTTGATTTACATGTTCCGCACATTCCCACTAGACCTCGCTGCTCACATCAGCATAAAAAGAAGGGAAGTCATTTTGGCTGTCTCTATCTAAATGTTTTCTACTGAAAAAAATCTGCAGGCAGCTGTTAACATGTCGATATCCACCATGTCATCACTCTGAAAACCATCGCTCAAAACACATTTTGATCAATCTAAAATACAAAACTAAAAGTTTCTTGTTTTTGCCAAGCACCTCTATATAACATGGGTCTTTTTGCATCACCAACTAATACTTTCCACAGCAATGGTTTTCATATTTCATCAATTTCTATGAATATCATATGGCAGTACTTAAAAAGTTCAACTTACCTCTAATAAAATAGAGTTCATGTGACATAAAATATCAAAAATATCAACATAACATCTCCCTACTGTATTTACAGGATATATATGCCACGAGCTCTCAGTAATGTGATATCTGTATTTGATTTAAATTTTGGCATTATTCCAGTTTGACAGACAAAATCTACTAATTTGCCTGGGTTTCTCTAATTAACAGTTCATAAACATTCAAAAAGTTAAAGATATCCAGACAATCCTAACCTTGATCCTTTTTATATCATCACTGTAGCCTTACATCTTTTTGGGGGCTATTCTAGAGCACCTGTCACACACATACACCTGTACATTCCCTGTCACACACAGCTGTATGGCAGCTCACCAAATTATTGCCCTCAAAATTTGGGATTATTCACACAGCTGCAACAACCTCTAATTTAACTGAGCATCCCTAGCATCCCAATCATCTATGTCATTTGGATCTGCATTCAATACAATCACTCATTCCAATAATTTAATAAGATATCATCAGTGCCCTCAGCAGAGTTTCAATCTGTTCATCAGTGCAGGAGTGTGAACTGTCCCCAACAAGTGTTAGGGCTTTCAGGACAGACTGAACTCAGCTGAGCAAACAAATGCACAATTTAAACAAAGTTTAAAAGTTAAGATTAAGATAAACTAGCAGAAAAGAGTGTTGATACAAAAGATTTTGAAGTTTTATAAAAACTAAATCTTGTCACCCAGTACTCACCCGCGTGCACAGTTTTGAACATGACAGGCGCTCCATTGTGGCTGACCTGCTTCACCCAGGCCTGGAGGTCTCTTTGCGTGTACCCTGCAACTTTCTGACCCTGAACTTCGAGGATAATCTCATCCTGGTGCAGCTTACCGCTGTGGTAGTTTATTTTATCGTGTTTCACCTCCCCTATGTAACAAAACTGCCCGTTGTCGGCCCCTCCCTTCAACACTAAATTTAACAAGCCGTCGGGCCCGGCGGAGACAATACATTCGTTTACCGTTTGGCTCCAGTGCTTTGCTACATCCTTTGCCTTCTTAGCCTTAGTTGGAGGAGTCTTTGGGCTCTTAGGCTTCAGCATGACTGGGCTATGAGACGTTGTATGAACCATCGATATAACGAGTAAATATCACATGCTGCACCAAGACTGATCATAAACATTCCACATGGACGACGCTCGAGTTGTCGTGTTAAAATTCACCCTGTTGTAAAGAAAATGCTAAGAATACTGCACAAATCCATACTGGTCGGTTTATACAGACTCCATCGATGTCATGTTTGAGTCGATATTTCCTAGAAATTTGCAGGAATTCTTGATGGAATTCGCACTTTCCGCTAAAATTTAAATCGATGGAGTGTTGATGCCTTTAACTGCGCATGCGCTACTGTCTTGATGCCGAAAAGTAGCACGCACCTGTATTGTCGTTATAGTCGTAAAATAAACAAATGGGCCACTCTATAAACAGCAGCGTGGCAGGCTTTCTAAACATGACGCTTCAGACCTATTTTCTCAAGTCTTTAACAAACTAAAAAGGCTTTGATGTAATATAATTGTAAAGGGTCACCAGATAAAATAATAATAAACAGATGCACGCTTTTAAATGTCAATAGATATGCTGTTTAATTTGACCTTTTTAAGACTTGAAAACCTAATACATTTATCATTCAACAAAACCCCAACGAGATGGTTCTTGTATTATTTATGTTACTTGGGAGTATTAGTTTACAGATGTATAACTATTGTTTAAGATATTGTATTACATATGCTTTTTATATTGTCATGGATAAGATTAGATTTTTTTTGCCTTAAAACATACAGTACATCCCACTTTTCTTCTTGCATTTGACTTTTTACAGGTTTTAAAGCGTTTGTCACTTATTTGGTGTCGTGAAAGTAAAATGAATAGACAATGAATGCACATAACAGTTCAATCAGTTTCAGCCGAGAAAATCGGTAAGTAAATGAAGAGTGCTGGAAAACGGTCAGTTTTAGAATATGGTGCCCCTGTTTTTCGGGTTAACAAATGAATTGACTGCCCTAGTAGAAAACGTCTCAAGAAAGAGCTCTTAAGATAATTTATCCTGATTTTGACACTGCTTGTGAACATAGTAAACTTGAACTACTGAGTGAAAGAAGGCTCAATGCATGCAAAAAATTGTTTATTAGGATATCAAATGAAATGGATCATAGATTGCATTATCTTTTACAACCAACACAAAATGTCAAATATTCATTAAGGGAACAGGAGACATTCAAAAGACCTACAATTAAACCAAATGAACAATGCGTGACTTTTTAACAAGTGCGATACGCTAGTGTCAAAATTAACTGATAAGACTTTTATTTCTTTTTTTAACCTTGCATTTAAGTTATTTTGTTTTAAATTTGTTTACATGTCTTTTAACATTCCTTTATTCTTACTCACTATTGGTTTTATTCAACTATGATGCAATGATTGTAATTATCTAACCCTCGGGTTGCAAGTTTGATAATAATAATAAAACAATTGCTGAGGGCTTCTGAATAATTAAAAAATTATCAGCAAGAGAGAAGCAGAGAATGAAAAACTGTTTATCAATCACAAGTTTATTTCAGACATTATTCAATTATGCAATTAAACACCTGTTCATTATTTTTCTTCCTTTTATTCAATTATTGCCATATTTTCTGATACATGTACATGTACATCAACAAGTTTTATTTCATATGTAGCTTCAGTAATACAGTGTAATATAATACAGATCCATTACAATCATAGTAAAAATAGAATCCTTCTTTATGAGATAGTAGTAATTTTCATTGATAACCGTATGCATTTTTACTTGACCATATATTTTAAAATAATTACATGACTGTCAATATAAATGATATTTTTGTCTCAAAATGATCAAAAAAGAAACATGGTTTATAAGACAACATTCCACACAATATATAAATATGTTAATCAAGATGTGGGCAATTAAAGCACCACTTAAAATTCTTCAATATAGACAAGAATCAACATGAAATAACTGTTTATCTCGGCCATAAGAAACCAATTAATATAATCTATGGTATTCATTTAGCTCTATAATATCTAAGAATAACTGCTACTCAAATACCGGTACCTCATTTCAGTACACAAGTCTCCAAGCTCTGATTCAGTGACTTCACAGCTGAGGACCTCAGTGTAAAGAGACAATATGAGGTATAACATCTGTGCTGTCCATAAATATCAAACTTCTGGTACATCAGTTTGTAATGACCCAAAAGATATGCCAATTATAAGCTGTTGGTGCAAAAGTTACACCAGAACATGTGACATTTTAAATAATTAATAATAAATGTTAATTATCAAAGTTCATTTACCTCTTGTAATTCTATGTCCATTAAATTAACTATCAACAATGTGATTCCTTGGATATAAATGTCTAGTTCTTAGAGCATAAGCACCTTTGTGACAGTAAACACATTAACTGTCAATAAATTCATCTTTCAAAATTTGATATTTTTCTAGCATATTTTTATATTTATATTATTTTTCATCAACACAAACCAGGATATATCAACTTATTGCAACAATGCACTTAGGGATATGAGCACTTTTTCCTGTAATAATACGGCCAGTCCTCATGGTCACCTGACAATCTACATTGGTGGAGGTGGCGGCGGCGGAGGCGGCGGAGGAGGTGGGGGTGGTGGCGCACCCCCTGAAGACTCCACTGGTGGCGGTGGCGGTGCTGCTGCATCTAAAATTAAACAAAATGCAGTTTTTGTTAAGTTAGGCCTTCATCACGATGGGTGTCATGACAATTTCACAGACAAGTGGAACATTTGTGGTCTCTTATCTTCCCCATTAGCACAAAAGCAGACATAATTTGATGATGAGTACACCACCACCACTTTCAGGTAGGTATCTGCCCATTTGGGTTTGCATTTCTAGTAATGGACATTTGAGTCAGACATTATTACAATCATGTGGTCTATACCCTGTACTCTTACAATGGCAAAGATCAAACTAAATTCCAAAGTGACCTGACAATTAATATAATTTCAAGTGATAAAAATGATTATAAAATATAAACATTTAAATCAAGAACAGCTGGTGTCCAGTCGTACTTGGTGAACTCCAGTGTCCTCAGATCACAGACTATGACCCCATTCCCAGAGATTAGATCGATCCAACTAGATCGACCTAACTCCCTGGGGGTTCACGCTAAATAGCTGTCAGCCGAGCGGGCACAAAAGTTAATTATCCCCTTACAGCTTGTTACTGTGGTAGGCGGAATGGACATTTAAGCCAGATTATCTGACAGTAATCTAGTGAGACTCCCCACAGGGATAGTTCGATCTAAAATCTATGCGAATGCGCCCTAAGTCACCCTTCAATGCTGCTGTCTATATCAATGTACATGATGGCTATATAAGTCTATGGAGCAACTCTATGTTGTGTAAGGAAAGGAGGACATTAACATTTAAATTTCACATCTGCACCGAACCGTGCTATTTTTTAAAGTAGTGTTTGACATTTTTAGCATTTTTCCCATCAAAGTGCACAAAGAATGAAGGTTTATAAACAAGTTAATCACTTTATGGAAAAATATTCTGACTTTTATCACCATTCCCTGGACTGCTTTTTTTTTTCACAAGTACATTCAAAAGTAAATTTCCTTACTAAAATTTTAATTTATATGGGATTCATAGGAAGCATTAAATAAAAAGTGCACATCCATAGTCTGTCCCCTGCCCTAAACATGCAAGCTTGTCTTGAGAAGACCCTGCAGTGACCTATGCTGACCTGTTGCATGTCGCCTCCATATCAAAATGTAAATGTATTTTTATATCCTCGGAGGAACGCAATAGATGATGTCTTGGAGATAAGCCGACGGCCATAACTTATCAGCTAAAGCAAAGACATGAAAGACAACTTCTCTTTCAAATTTTTTTGCCCACAGCAGTGTGCTTTTTAACCACATCAAACAAAGTGTTAAAACATTTCAAACAATTTCATTTGACACAACATCTAGGTACATTAGGTTCAGGAACAAGTGCAAGAGGTCAAATTAACATGAAAACTGGTGTTAACATTGCTTTAAAGAATGGCCCTTACAGGAAATAACATAAAACTCATAAAATGAGCACTGGTGAGAAATTAAACCATTTTTTCTTTCAAAATTTTTGTTAAAATGAAGATGCCTGAAAAATTTCGTCATATTTTAATATTTTAACTTAAAAGTAAAAATATATATCTGATTAAAACATTGTGATAATATCTTCAACCCAATGATATTAACATAGAAATTACCATGGTGAGTAATGAAAAAATGCAAAATATGCAATTCGACAAACTAAAAACAGACAAAGATTATGAAGCACTTTTACCCAAGCAGGGGAATATTTATAAACTAGTACATTTATAGTTTTCAGTCAGGGGAGTTAGAATGCAAATACATATACATTGTGTTGAGTTTAAGCATCACATCCATTGCAGTGACAGTACATCTACATGTAAAACACAACACATTAGTCATGCTGTTAGGGGGCTGTCATAGCGTATCAGGAAGAATGTGCCTGGCTGAGATGCCTGCACGCAGCTGACTTGCAGATTTAGACAATATATGCTGAGGTGTAGTTATTTAATGTCACAGTGGAAAAATGAATATTTAAAGACTGAATACTGACATTGCACAACTTTACATGAGATTTAACATTTTTTGTTTCATCTTTGGTTTGTGATGTGTTTTTTACAAAATCAGGATTTGTTTATAAATAGTATACATAGCAGTATACAGAGCACATGTGAAAGTTACAAAACAGCAAATAAAACCAGGAAAAATGGTCAAAAACATATTTTAGAAAAAGCCACTACATAAAAAAGCATTAAGTATGCATAGCACATGTGATGGTATACAGAGAAAAGTGAAAGTTACAAAACAGCAAATAAAACCAGGAAAAATGCTCAAAAACATACTTTAGAAAAAAAGCTACTACATAAAGAAAGCATCAATTAATACACCACAAATAAGCTAGCCATTACCACATTTATGGTAAGAGATGCCATGGTTACATAAACTACCATCTTCCATATATGGTAGATATCACCATATATGGTATCTATTACCTATAGCAGCACACTCAGATATAAACACAAGGTTTACCTCATTTCTGTCATGAGCTGGT
This sequence comes from Lingula anatina, assembly GCF_051362555.1. NCBI lineage: Eukaryota > Metazoa > Brachiopoda > Lingulata > Lingulida > Lingulidae > Lingula > Lingula anatina. Next base: position 24,048,443 of record NC_141772.1, read on the forward strand.
TCCTTTAATCAGTGAAAACATGACATTTTATCAAGACATGGTCAGTAATTAATTATAACACAGAAATGACATCACTACAGTCCTAAATTTTGTCACAGTGGAATTAGCTACCAGTCTAAAGGTATTTCTTTAATAGCAACCCCTTCCTAAGAATAAACAGTTCAATTATCAAATAAAAAAATCACCTTTAGAATAAACTGAGATTCACCTCTCTTTTATCAATTCTCGGAACTGAAAATGTACACAAACAAAATTAAAATATACTGTTGGCTTTCATTCATTTGACTGACAGTGTGTATTGCACTGTAAACTATAAATCAATAAAACCCACCTGAGGGCTGTTGTTGTTGTTGTTGTTGTTCCTGACCACTTCCCTCTCCTGAGGCTTGATCACCTGGTGAAAAATATCAAATAATAATAATAAGAAGAAGAAGAAGTAACTAATATTGTTCCTTGATAAAAATTATAATAAATAGCATGTGATGTTGGAAAGTGAACAATACCAGTGTAAAGACCCCGCCAAAGGCAGTAAGATAAAGAACATCTTGATTATATAATATTTATTATGTAGTGTATGGTCTCATATATTTGCACTACTGACCTTGTTTTTCCTTATCTTTGCTCTCCTCTTTCTCCTCAGCAGCTGTCTTGTCAGCCCTGAAGAAAATCCTGGCACTGCTGAGGGAGTAATAGAGCAGGTCAAACTCCTGAAATGGCCAAACATATTTATTATATATTTATTTATTAAATAAAGAAGATTCTGGTACTTTTAATTAATTTATTTATCTATTTACTTATTTTCCCATTAGTGTGAAAATTAAAATACAAGAAACTATTATGTTATGCTCTAGAGGACTGAAAAAATAAAATGATAATGAAAAATAAGAAAGTTCACTTCAATTTCTTATAAGATCATTAATTTGTCATGTTTTATATGCAGAACAATAAAAGTAATGAGTGAACACTAACAGTTGCCCTCAGCAGTCAACCAAAAGAAGTGTATGACAGAGAGCATTAACTAATCAATTAGAAGATTTTATTGAGATATTTCATGTTCCACTGAACCTTTAAGAATTCCACATTAACTCCTAATTACAAAATCATCAGATGTCACATGTATAAATTACAATAATTGGCCACTTAAAAGCTAGTACCATGAATACTACATCTGACCCCTGTCCAATGGAAGTACTAAACTTGTGACTAAGACCTCGTCACATGTCATCCAACATGTGTAGAATAGGTTGCACTGCCAAATTAGATTCAAATCAATTACAATATTTCATGTTTATTGTGTCCTAGGTCATCAACGGCAGTGGGATATGGCTGATATCACTGATCAGAACTAAGGGCCACAGCTGACATCTGGTTCCATATGGAATTGTGGGAGAGTGCATACTGGGAATATATCTGGTCTATATTTTCAATTTTTCATTTCTATTGCTGTATATGAATATGCCTCCTTGCAGTCTTTGGCTATCTGGCCCAGAGCTAATGAATATAAATGTCACGTCAGCAAACATGTACTGAGAAATCTATTTCCACAACAGAATCTTCCTTTTTCTGTACCTAGATAGATCCTTTATTTATCTTTTCACTTTCAGTCCTTTTTCCTCGGACAGGTGTCCTCATTCCTGCCATAAAAGAGTGCAGCAGTTAAGGACACACCTTTGACTTAGGCTCTACTATGGACAACATATGGCACGTCTTGACCTTCAACACATATGGACATTTAAATACTAAGTCTATTCTGACATTACACAGTTAAAACTGTACTACAAAGCAGAGGTCATTGGCCAGTATTTACTGAGATAGGAGAAAAAATACTTCATTCCTTCTTGCAAGTTTTTTCTTCTCATTGCTCAGTCCAAAGTATGTAACATTAAGGCAAACTATAAGATTTAGCCTGTCCTGCCTATGAATTAACTAACTGGCAACTCATGTTTTGTTGTTGTTTTTTTTTTAATTTTTAATACTATTTTAAATATCAAAAGAAGTGGAAATGGTAAAAAGTCACAAAAATCATGCAAATTGGTCATTACAAATTACCTTACTTTAAATAATGAACATTAATTCCCCATGTCAAAGCAATTTTCTTCATTTTAATGTCAATTATGACAGCATATTACCACCTAGACAGCATATTGTGTAACAGACATATGGACACCCAACCTGAGAGCAGGAAGTCAATAATTATTTGTACTTTTATCAAACAGAACCACTTCTTATCTTGTGTGGTATATAGACTGATAATTTCCTTTTTTTTATAAGTAATCAATAAGAATCATTAAACAATAAAAAAAATATACACTGAATAAAATAAGTTTAAATACATCTTTCTAGTAGGCTGACCAAAGTCCAACCCCATTCCATACCTTCAAATACGTATCCAGCCTCTTCACTGTGAGAGTCATCGTCTGCTGAAGTTTGTCGTCAGAACGGCTAACATTGGACTGCTGCTGTTGTAAAACTTGTTGCTGAAAGAAAACATCCCAAAATGAGTACAAACTTTGGTCTAAGGCTTTAAACATATTTTTACACAAAGCTCTCAATGTTAATGAATTAACTTAATAAGTAATTGTCAGAGAGGCAGAGGTCAATAGTTGAATTTTTTCTTTTGAAATTGTGTAACACCATTCACTTATAAGCATCAGTTGAATGGTGAACACCAGTATGAATTTTCTTCTCACACTACACATATTTTTCCAAGAATATCAGACAGAGAGAAAAATATAAAGAATATCTTTTTTACCAGGGCTGCTGTTATATGTCAGTACCTACCCTTTCCTTGGAATACTTCTCTCTGACTGACTGGAACCAGTGAAGAGAGTCAAACTCATGGTACTGGTCTAACAACTTCAGAATATAGGCAACACCTACAACATAACAGAATACATATAGCAAATAAGTGCATGATTGCGTATGGGTGACAAAATCTCTGACACAGAGAACTTTTGGCAAATTTCATTTATGCATGTGATGCAGCTGCCTGTTCAGACCTTGTACTTGAAGATAGCATAATATGTGTGATAGGCTCTAAATCAGGCTGTAGTTGTTATTTATTTCTAGTTATTTCAAACAATTAAGAATTGGATCTGAGCAGAAAATCTGTCTCACCCATGGCAAAACCATCATCAGTGAAAGCGGCACCAACTTTGTTCTTCTTGGTCATTTTCTCTTTGCTGCTGATGCTGTGTTCTACAAAATTCAGGGTCTGGAAGAAACAGTTATAAAATTAGTAAAACTAAAAAAGATTTGTACATGTCATAAAACTAACTTTGGTAGTTTTTGGACCCTGTACAAGACTGTCTTTTATTTTAGCATTCTGTACATAACTTGATAGAATTGCCTTCAATTACTCCTTACTCAACCTTTTACCTGCATGCATGAATTTAAATATAAGAAGTAAATAAATAAAAAATCTTTATTTTTTCATTTACTCCTTCTGAAATAAAAAAATACAATAATAAGCTCCACCACTTTGGTATGATCAATGTGTAAAGATAAATTTTCACTCACCAAGGGTGGAAGAATAACAAACAAGTTCTTAAGATGCATGTTCTTGGGATCTCGTAATTCTGGGGCAAACACATCCACCAGAAGCTGAAAATTGAGAATAAAAAAAATTGATTCATTTTACTGCAATAACATAACAAGTTTCAATACAAAAAGATAACAAAATTTTACTATATAGGATAGCACTAATACACAGATCATATTTGCAAAAGAGGTGTTTGATAAATATGACTTAGTCAGACTTTCATTGATTTGATTTATTTTATAAACTACAGATCACTCCCAGAATCTTAGCTGTCAGTACTAACCTTGAAGTATTCTGTTCCTTCTGCAAAATTCTTGGCCATATTTCCAATGACATTGTCCAAATTCCTGAAATCAAACAGTATTATAAATAGTTACTAAAACAACATAAATCATTTTCTGACACTCACAAATAGAAAGTTTTTTCCAACTGACTTTAACAAAAATTACAAATGTGTATAAATTAGTGAAACTGTCAGACATGCCATGTGCTGCCCCCTACAGTCCAGTTTAACCTACCCTGCTGCCCTCTGGCATTCTGCAGACAGACCCTCCTCTTTGCAAAGCTCCTCAAAATTCACAATGTCCTCTAAATCTGGCACAAAGCGGATTGCGTTGCTGCAGCAATGGAGTCCACCAGAACGGATCATACGGATGTAACCCATAGCATTACCTGTTGGTCGGAACAGAAATTACAGTAATACCATATAGGAAAAGATAATTGCATGTATCAATATGTACTTGTACAAGATGTTAAGAATTAATATCCTCACTTTTTTCTCTCTGGCATCAACCTACCTACTGGTATCTGTTCTACAAGTAGCTTAAACTAATCTAGGTAAGTGCTGACCTCTGGTGAGTAAAAACCTACCTATCTGTCCCACAAGTAGCCTAAACTGGTCCAGGTAAGTGTTGCCCTCTGGTGTCAGACCAAGTTTGCGGATACCTTTGTTGAACTTCTCTGCTCTGTCAAATGGATACTAGAAAATAGGAAATAATTTGTCTTCAAATGCAGTGACTGTCATATGTCCTGCCAAGATGTGCCAAATTTATTAAACTGAAGTATGTTAAATAAGTAAATGTACTGTAAATAAGTCTTAAAGAATGTTAACAAACTCATTTTTTATTAAATGTTACAATCATTATATATACTACATGTATAATCTTGTACAAGATAAACATATTGAACAGCTTATTTATTACGTTAATTTGAAATCCTTCATTGACGACAAATATTTGTATGATGTTGAATTCAATATCTTGATGTACATGTACTATATCTTGTCAATGGAAGAGAAGTAAACAAACCTTTTGATCTGTTTGCAGATGATTTTCTCTGAAGAACTTCCAGTCTTTGATCAGCCTGGATTTGATGTGTTCATCATACATAAACTGGGAGAAGATGAAAAACTTCTTCCTGAGAAACTGATATGTAAAGTTCACCTGAAACAGAAAATGTTAACACAATGATTTCTTTGTAAAAGTGAAAGGAGAGAACATCCTGCTACCTTTTCAAAATACTTACTTTTAAAGATACATTACCAAAGAGGGAATTCAATATAAACAATAAAAAGTCCTGGGGAAAAATCAATATCATTAAACATATAACAAATAATCAACATTGTTTTTTGAGAAATAGAACTTATGATATCCATTCCCATCTACTAGTACAGCATCTTTTCCCTCTATTTAGCTTGTTTGATTTAATTTTTCATTATTTATGCTTACAGTGGTGTTCATAATGCCTGTGCCGTGGATACAATATTTTATTATCTATGCTTACAGTGGTGTTCATAATGCCCGTGCCGTGGGTACAATATTTTATTATCTATGCTTACAGTGGTGTTCATAATGCCCGTGCCGTGGGTACGAATGGAGTTGGCAATATGGCGGATATTGATAGTGTTCAGGTGCTTATTATTGCTGGACCTCTCTACGAAAATCTGAAGAAAAAATAGGATAAAATCATCAAATTCTTTTTCTCTTTGTTAGATCACCAAATTAAAACTCTCTATTAGAAAGGTACACATTTAATTTGATTCCTAGAATTGTGAAAGTTTTCAGAGTTACTCAGACTTGAGCCTAGGTTTGAAAAAATAAACTCTGAACATGGGACCCAACCCAGATTTTATTGCAGATCTTGACGAATCTCAGGAAACATCAAAATTGAATTTTAAAAAATGCTGCAATCTGAGTTTCCATGGAAAAAACTCGTGTCTGGGTACTCTCAGTGACTTTCACAGATCTGCCAAGTCAGGTCAATCACCTCACAGTTTCTGGAGAACATTTAACATTTAACAAACTGCAACAAAACCATGTCATCAGGCAAACTTGCCTGTCTGACCTTCACCACTTCCATGATGACACTACCATAGCATGACAGGGCTTATACAACTTCTAAATAATGACATTAAAACTTGACTTTTAAGGTAATGACCTTAAAGCAAAGACCTTTTAATTCATGATTTCATGAGCTGTGGTTTCACAAAACGCCAACAAAACTTGAATTCAATAAACATGACCTTTAAATGTAACCGACTTTATAGATAGTTCAAATTCTAACCAAACAAATTGTTCTTTTTTCTTAACACACGTCAAAAAATAAAAAATAAATAAATAGATAAATAAATAAATAAATAAAAATAAATAGATAAATAAATATAAATAAAAATAACATAAAAGTAAATCAAATGTCACTCTGGCAACCCAATCCTGCCTTACCTGGTTGTTTAAGTTGTAGAGAAATTTGGATACAAAAACATGGATGTTCCTCATAATTTCCAGGACATCCAAGCCCTGAAATTGGAAACACCATAAACAATAGACATGTGCCAGATTAAGTCTATTACAGAAGATTTACAATGTGTTCTTAGCATACACAAAGGTATAAGATCCTATTAGCTAGAATATGTGAAAGTAGCTGAAAACGTATCACATATCTCAAGTCTTAACGTATTAAAAGACAGCCCAAAACAAGGGCCAAAAACAGCAAAACAGGACTGCCACTCAAGTTCAAATGAAAACAGAAAACTGGACACAGAAATTAACTCTATCAGCTGTTCTTTGTCAGTCAGGTAACATTCCCCCTCCTACCTGTTCTAGAGTTTGACTTGGTAGGTGCGGCTCTACCATCCTCAACTTGTATTTCTGTGTGGCCAGGTTCTTCATCTCCCCGTATGTCTTCCAGTCGTGGAGGGCCACGGTGGTCAGGTTGTAGAAGGTGCGGTCAAGGTAGTGTTCAACATGGGCTGGGGGGGGGGGGGGGGGAGGGGGAAGAAATAAGAAAATATTATAGCAAAAATTCATATTATCAAGGCTAAAGATATGAAATATGTTATATAATAAGGGTAAGGTTAAGCACTAGATTTTTTTCAAAGGTGAAAATTGTAAATTCTAAATATACTGTACAGCATTTGCCAAAGTCATAGACTCTTTAAATTATTACATTCTAATAAATATGTGGTGGTAACAACATTGAAAAGCAGGCTACCTTTAAGTTATATTCTACACAGTATAAGCATGATATATGCTGTATAGAAATATGATTCCAAAACTAAGAATTTGAAGTATTGATAATTTTTGCCAATTAAAAAGATTGCGAAGTTAGCATATATATGAAATGAATTTGAAAATCTGAAGCAAAGTATTCATTTTTGAGCCATTTTGAAGACCAGAAACACAGGGAGCCTCATACTTTCTTCATTGCCTTCTCTCTCCTACCTTTCACATTTATCATCTTGTCAAACAATCTGATTGGTCGAAGTTGTAAAAATGGCGTCAGGTCTTTCATGCCGACCTTGAATGGATTGCGGTCGTCCAGCTGAAGATGGGAGTGGATGTGGAGGCGGAGGTCTGTCTCTATCTCAGTACACAGGGGACCCAGGAGGTGCTGCAATCATTGAGAGGAACCCATAAATGTTGGTACCATATTAACAATTTCATTCCTAACTTATTCTCTAGGTCTTAATCTCAGTACAGAAAATCAGTTTTGTGCTCAAGGCAAAACTTTGTTTCATATTTCATATCTACAGCATCTAAATTCAGTGAGAAATGCTTCACAAATCATTAACCATAACATGAAAACGATCATATATTTTTTAATACACAAAATTAAAGTGCATAGGTAAGTGCACTGGCCCAGTAGGACCAAAAAGATTATTAACAACATCATCTTTTTTATTCTACTCACATCTTTGAGCTCCCTGTGGACCTCTTTATCAAACTCATCCAGTAATACCTGGGCACTGGTCAGATGTCTGGCTTGCTTCATCAGCGGGACACTGTCACTTAACGCTCCCATCATATACTGAGATATGGAATCAAAATTAAAACAATGATAAAAGAGAAGATATGACTTCAATTTTCTTTACGTTTTTTCCATACGTCTTCTTTCTTCACCTTTTGGATCAATATAAATATCTCTGGAAGGTTTTGAACTTGGGATAGGGGATCTTTCACAGTGGCAGTATATTTCAAGAACACTTCAAAAATACTTGGATCCATTTTCACTAAGATATCTAACATTTTAAAGTAACCAACTGGTCCCAGATTCACTTTCAATACCTTCTTTCAATAACTTCAACTTGATGATGAGATAAAGGTGCTTTCATACAAAGTGACATGGTTTCCACAGGTTTTCAGTGACCTGTCCCACCACAGTATACTTACATGTAGTCTGTGGGCCTCAGTAGGATTCTCAAACAAGTCATCAAGATATATAGGGAAGACCACCCTGTGCCAGTAGAAAAAACTGCAGTCACAGGCCTGGTGCACTCTGAAATACACAGAATTCTACATGTAGAATACAATCTTTGTCAACCTTTTATAATAAAAGTCTTGTACTTTGTCTCTCTAAATTGTCTCTGAAAAGATTGGTGTATTCAGTCATTAACACAATTTTACTGATTCAGAAATTATGAAAAATTCAGCCAATAACAATAATTAAATTTGTAATGTGTGCATGTATTCCATTCATAAAAAGATATAAATACATAGATTGTAGCAGACAAAACGTGGCACCCATGCACTTGGATTGCATTTATACTCTGCCTCGTGTCCTGTCTGAGGTAATACAATCAACTTTCCCATTTGACATACAACATATTAAAAGTAACATGGAACTGTCACTTCATAAAGTGATCTTTACAGAAATGCTATTAACAGAGTGGACACTGCTGTGAGTACAAGTGTAGAATATCAGAGACAGAAGTCTTATGGACCCCCACTCACTTCTCTCTCAGGTCACATATAGCGTCCAGTTTCTTTAGCGTCGAATACAGACTGGCCAGCTCATCATCACGGAAACTTTTCTGAAAATAAGAAGTTCACATAATGCTATTCAAAGAGATAAATGATCTTTAACAGATTATCTACTGTCATAAGTCAGCTTGCTATGTGTATGAGGTAAGGCATGAGTTAATTACAGAAATATTTTCCAAGACATACTTCACATACACACTTAATTGTCTGAATTACCAATATTATAACATTTATCCATTATTTAGATATCACTATAAGTATTATAATAAATATTATCATATATAATATCATTATAACTCCTGGTAACATACCATCCTTGCTCCCACAGCCAGAGCCAGGTAAGTGATCAGTCTTCTCTCCTTGGTTCCTGGTCCATTGAGAGCATTCTCCCCCAACACCAGAGCAGACAGAATGTCCAGCTTGGACTCACTATATTTACGGTCTGATATCATCTTTTTCTGAAAACACAGAGATATCAAACTGAATCAGGTACTTCCTATTAGTTTAAACTTTAATATTTATCAAAACAAGTCCAGATAATTATCAAATAATTCAAACCATTCTACTACAAAACTGAAACAATTTCAAAAATAAATCAGATACTTCCTCAGTTACACATTTATGTTAAACTAATCAAAATAAATTAAAGAAATACCTACACAAAAATATTTAATTTGGATGCTTATTGTATGTTTAAACAATGCTATTACAAAAGTGGAACACATAAAACATAAACAATAATTCAGAAAGAAAAATAAAACAATAACCAGCAATATCAAACAGTCCCATTCCAAATGAATGTAAGACGCGACCCCTAAAAATAATATTATTAATCAGGGATGAGACCAGTCCTCACTGAAAAGGTAGTATTTACACGATTCACCTGATTTACATGATTCACAAGAATGACCCAAATGACCCTGAAAAAGTCAGAATTCTGACAAAAGTCGGAAAGTCTCATCTGCAATTGATACAAACCTTGGCCACAGCTATGAGGTTGAGAGCCTGGAAGGTAAGATGATGTATCACGTGGTTCATGGACTCAGCTACCAACATACTAATATTATTAAAACTAACCTTGGCCACAGCTATGAGGTTAAGAGCCTGGAAGGTGAGATGTTGTATCACATGGTTCATGGACTCAGCTACCAGCATACTCTTCCTGTGAAACGTGTGCTCTATGGCCTACAGGAAAATAGAAGACAGCAAGATGGTGATTTTCACTTACACACTTATATGCTTTTCAAAGGGAGGGGGGAACAAATGAGAATACTGTATACATATTGCAATAACTGCTGCATCTTTTTCATATAATTCTGCCTCACACAGCACTTGTCTTACCCGGTATAAAACATTTTAGTTCTATCAGATCACAGTCAATAAAAACCCCTCTAAACATTAACTTCCACCTACTGGTAGCATTGATGCAGTGTAGTTGTTACTGTTGTTTTTGTTGCTATTACTGTTGCTGTTACTGTTACTGTCAGTGCTGCTGCCAGCGTATTTCTTCCTTACCTTGAGCAGTTCTACCAGTCTACACAGACTGAGTACCGAGGTCTTGGTCATAGGTTTACTGAGGGCCACATGAAGGTTCATCACCGTCCTCACCAGGTGGCTGATATTGTGGGCGTATAACACTCCCTGCAAATAACACTGACATCTACACAAAGTAAAACATATTTATCATATTATGAAGCTATACAGGGAGAAAAAATTTTAAGGAATTTTTAGCTATATGCCAAACTCAGGCATGCTCTTCTGATACATTAATACACCACACCTAGAGATGTTACGTGACTGTGGCAAAAGAAGCTTTATTCAGTTTTAGGGGTGTTTTTTTGGTGAAATGCCAGCACTTTCTCTTGGTATGTATGTCAAATAATACACTGGCATCCTCTCTCGAGACCTTGAAAACCTCTCTGACACTCAAGTTGTTCTGGTACATAACATTCAGTTGACAGTGCATTATCTCATTCAAACAGCAGGGGTGGATGGAAGCCATCTTCCGGGTATTCTGGAAGACAGTCTGAATTCTTCCAAGTTTACCTTGATGGGAATATAATTTTTTCTGTCAGAAATTGATCAAAAATGGAGAATGGATGATTTGAAAGACTGTCTGTCAGAAAATCTCTGGAACTGTACCTGCATACCTGAATGAAGAGACTACTCCTCTGATTGAGGTCCTCCATTAAAGAGCTGGCTTTCTCCAAGTAAGACTCCATCTGTACCATCCAGGCACTGACCTGAACATCAAACGCATGCACGTCTCTGGAAGAACACAAATTATTATATATATTTCTCTTCAGGATTGCAAAAAAAAAAAAAAAAATCACAAATATTTCTTTAAAGGAAAACAAAATATCTTTTTTATATGGTTTGTTGTTTATTTGGTTCAAAAATCAAGGCTATGTATTTTTTTGTTAATATTAAACACAGTATTTTTTGGTTGAAAGATGTCAGTCAGTACCAAGGTTTCAGAAAAAAAACTGAACAAAGAACATTAAGATGAGAAAATGCAGATTACTTCAGATAGATAATTAATTCTTCACATTTTTAAACTAGGAAATGCTTAAATCAATAAGTTAAATCAAAAACTAATTTAAATTTATTTCAGCCAAGGATATCAATGTACCAGTTGGAGCTTAGTGTTGTTTACTTACCTCTGTAAGTTCTGTGACTTCTGCTGTAGCCAGGCCTGTCTATGTGATGGTACTGCCTGCTGTACCTTCCTATCCAGAGCTCTGGCCATGTGGGGTAACTTCTGGGTCAGGAAATCATTGGAATACCACACAACATTACCTACCAGAGACACTGCAGGGACCTTGAGAAAGATTCGAAATAAGATTTAAAATTCATACCACGGCTATATGGGGAAATTTATGTATGAATTAATTGCTATATCTTTTCATGTTGCAAACCAAAGAAATCTACTCAAAATGAATAATATAGCTTTTAGTGGATAACAATGATATATTTTACCCCCAAACAAAATCAATATTATTTCCTAGAAAATGATTTTATTCTTCTAAATCAATACAAACATAGACAAATACTGATAGCCATGAATGACAAACCTTTTTATAGACATCCCACATTTGCTTGAAGACTTTCTTATCAATGACCCTGAAGATCTGGAAGTGGAGAACATAGAGCCCACAGACACCCACAAACTTCAGTCTCTGGTCAGTCTCTGAAGTCTCGCCTGGAAGAAGACGACAGAATGAAACATTTGTAGTAAAAACAACAGTGAATTCACAATTTTTGAATTGAGTAAGTTCTCATATTCAGGGACAACTTTGTACATTACCTAGGCCAGGTACTGATTGATTTAGGCAGGTTGTGATGGGTAAACCTAGCATATAAGGTTCCACTTGGTTCAGGTAGGTTCTGACATTGACAGTAAACCTAGCATATTACCTAGTCTAGGTTCCACTTGGTTCAGGTAGGTTCTGACAATGACAGTAAACCTAGCATATTACCTAGTCTAGGTTCCACTTGGTTCAGGTAGGTTCTGACATTGACAGTAAACCTAGCATATTACCTAGTCTAGGTTCCACTTGGTTCAGGTAGGTTCTGACATTGACAGTTAACCTAGCAAATAACCTAGTCTAGGTTCCACTTGGTTCAGGTATGTTCTGACATTGACAGTAAACCTAGCATATTACCTAGTCTAGGTTCCACTTGGTTCAGGTAGGTTCTGACATTGACAGCAAACCTAGCATATTACCTAGTCTAGGTTTCACTTGGTTCAGGTAGGTTCTGACATTGACGGTAAACCTAGCATATTACCTAGTCTAGTTTCCACTTGGTTCAAGTAGGTTCTGACATTGACAGTAAACCTAGCATATTACCTAGTCTAGGTTCCACTTGGCTCAGGTAGGTTCTAACATTGAGGGCAAACTCCTCAGCAAACATGCCATTCTTGGACACCTGCACAGTCCTGTCATCAAACTGCTGCTCCACACAGTTCTGCAATCAGTCAGTTATGTGGGTTATTACACTGTTCAAAGCTGCTTACTTTGTGCCTAATTGCAAATGTGTTATATGATTTAGGCATGGAGTTATTAAATAGATGCAGTTAAAATATTGTAATGAGTTTGGGCAGATTTTTATAATTGTCTCAGAAAAAATTTGTAAATTAAAGAGGATTATAATGATTATCTCCAAAATACACAAAAAAAAAGGTTTCAGCGAGATACCTTTTACACTTTCTTTACCTGGAAGATCATCCCATCTAACAGCTGTCCTTCCAGCCTCATCAGCAGCTTCTCAAATGGCCGCAGCTTGTCATCTGTGAACCCAAACTTGGTAGGGTTATGGTGGACTGACTTCAACATCCTTCATATTAATATATACAAATATTACAACAGAAATAGCATGAATAAAAACCATCTAACATGACCATATCAACAAGCATAGTCAGACACAGGATAGTAACACTCTTTGTAGAACATATCAGCTTCTACTTCAAAAAGTGAAAAACATTATTTCTCAATGATTACTACTTTATTTCTTTTTATGAAAAATGCTAAACCATGGTTGAAAAGATAAAAGTGGATATCACATCTCAATATAATTGGCTGTACAGACTTCAATATAAACTGAGCCAGTATGAGATACCTTTTGTACAAAGTCCAGTGTTCCTTCAGTGTCTCGTGGCTCTCCACTATCTCATCCAGAGTAACAAGGACAGACAGGAGGTCCCCCAGGTGTTCATACACAATCTGGAGGATAGAACAGATTCTGAAGGTCATCATAGGGTCATCTGAAGGTAATAGGGTCATCTGAAGGTCATCAGAACAGCGGACTAACAGATCCAGGGGTCAAATATGGCAAGTCACTACAAAGCTTGCCGCTTAATTCCCGATTAGGCATTGAATAGATTCCCAACAGGGATTACGCAACGAGCATTCAAGTGGGTCGGCCAAATTTGACACGCAGATCTGTTAGTCCTTTGTTTCGAATGCGCTCAAAAATAATGTATATTTAGGAAATGTTAGTCTGTGCATTTATTTCTCATGTAAATCCAAAGAAAAGAGGTAAGAGGATGGCAATATAGATCGAAGGACTAAGAAACTGTCCTTGAGACATTTTTTATTAACATTTAAAATGTTCAAATAAACAAGAGTAGAGTGGTAGCTGCACCCCATAGGTCAATATATTAAGGCCATCATCTAACTGATATGAACTGTCACCACTCACCTGAAGGTGTACCTCTGTAACATCAATAACCTTGGGTCCAGATCTGAAATAACAAGATTAGGATAAAATTAACAACCATATATATTTCACCAGCCATAAATCATTTACAAAATGTACTCTCATTCCACCTTGTTTTTTTTCTTGATATTTTATTTTATAGTGGTCATAGCTCATAATTGTCACAACTGTATTTTATTTGGATATATTACTGGGTTTTCATCTATCAATGACTGCACTGAATGAGTCTTTGTTCATTATTTCTGTGTCTGTCTACAAGAAAGGATACTGGTCAGACAATTAACAGAATTCAATCCAACAGCTATTGACCAATAAGAAACTAAACTGATCATGGTCTTACTGTTACCTGACATGAATGAAAACTTAACAGACTCCGATGAAATCAGTGATTTCTCCGTTATTCAAACCCATCAAAGTCCAGTTCACACTGACCTGTTATACCAGTATACACTGACCTGTTACACCAGTTCACACTGACCTGTTACACCAGTTCACACTGACCTGTTATACCAGTTCACACTGACCTGTTACACCAGTTCACACTGACCTGTTACACCAGTTCACACTGACCTGTTATACAGTGACGACAGCTGCTGAATGACACTCCTCACAACTTCATAACTACGATTCACAAAACAAGATAATTCCTGAAATCAAAAAGCAAACACCTTTATATCTGTCTTGGTTATTTTCTCTGGATGAAAACGATGACCTTTTTTAGGACCACATTCAGCACAGCAATAAGCTGTAACACAAGGGGTGATGGCTGGTCTGAAAGTAACACAGACTTTTTAACTTTTAAGACACAATGCAACCTGGCATCTGTTGACATAAGTCATGGCCACTTCTGGTTAAAATATACTTAACATACCTTCCCTGCAAGAAAAGTAATTTTCCTCACCTGTATCAAAGGTAACATTCTTCCCATTTGTATCTGCACCTCTCCTTCATCAAGACCAGTTTCTGGCTCTATAAAAAGTTATACATAAATATAATTCAACCGAAATTGAAAATGCATTATTCTATAAAGAATTGTATTTTGCCTTATCATTTGTATTTTTCTGTCAATTGCTTCTTTATTTGTAATACTACTACAAAGTGTTAATTCAATTTTCATTGCAATAATCTGACTGTAACCAGAATAACCCATACAATAAGAACTTTGCTTGTTATGACATAAGTAAAAGTATGTGTGAAACATACAGCATTCTCATTCTTCATTTCATGATAAAAGTTGCCAGATTAAAATCTCTCATATCTCATTCTTTAAACAGATAAAAACTGTTCCCACATGTCCACCTTACCTCCCTCTCCATAGAACATCAGCGCATTATAGAACTTGGTCTCTGCCTCGTACTTCAGATGTCTCATCTCATTGCACAGCGCGGCAAACACTGTGATCACCTTGTTCAGCACTTTGTTGTCTGTCTTGATAAGCTGTAGGAGGGACGTCTGCTCATAGGGAAGGAACTAGAACAAAAATCATAGGAATATTGGCTTATGTTTCACAACACATTCACTGGTCTCAAATTCAAAATAATGTCTTCATATGGAAGGAACTAGACCAAAAATCAAAGGAAAATTGTCTTTCTCTCAAAACTCACTGGAGATAGCCTTAATATGTGTGCAAACATGTTGGTGCTGCAACAGCAGGATTTGTTTGGTAAAACAGTTATCAAAGTAGACATGTAGTGACTATTAAAATCACAGTCTTATAATTTCTACCCTACCACCGTTTGTGAACTGCACCTATAGTGATAGGGGGTCCAGGGTCATATCCCAGGCATACCCCATCCCTACCACCTGTCTGTGCCTGTTACCTGTAATGATATGGGGTCCGTGGCATACCCCCCACCCCCCATCTGCCAGCTATACCTGTAGTGATATGGGATCCAGGGTCATATCCCAGGCATCTCCTATGGAGTCATCCAAGGCGTCCTCGATCTCCTTCAGCTGAGTAGCATACTCTTCCAGAAACTTGCCATACTTCTTCAGTTGAACCTCTCCAACAATTCCTAACAACAAATTGACAAGAGTCAACAGAAGTATTCAAAGTTATCTACAGGAAGACCTATATAATAAATCCCTTCTTTCACCACAATATAAAATGTTTCATATGGAACGTTTCATAGTGGAATTAGGTTCCAGTATTTAGTTGAAATGAGTACCTGTATTAGGTCATAAGCAACGCGGCCTCTACAGAACAAATCCGCAGATATTCGCATTGAATGTAAACATAAATACAGAACCTTCACTTTTCCACATTTCCTGTCTTCTCCTGTGCCCGAAGTTTCCTTCCATATTATTCATATCGATTTGTCTGTTTACAAAGCTGCATAAGCTCACTTATAATATCGAAGTGCCTAGTATACATAGCAAGGGATATATATTATTTTCACGATAAACTTACGTAAAGATCCATCATCAAATTTGTCAAACTTCCAATCGTCGTCTGTGGACGTCGCCATCTTGAATTACTCCCCGTCACGTGATTGGGTTTGAGAGTAACGCACTCAAAAATATTACATTTTCCAGCAGAGCAAAATCAAATCCGGCTTAACAGTAACTTAAAATGAAATAAACATAAATTTTTGTCATTTTGATATAATAACCGTTTGTGTTGCTAATGATAAGGGCAGAATGCCACAGAGCACTGACAGAGAATTAAGTCGGTCATGTGACGCCCCTCAATGGGGGGGGGGAGGTGCCGTGACTTGACTATTGAGTTTCGGTGTAACTTTGCTAACCAGGGTAGCAACATATTTTAACTTACAATATTTAAAAGTTTCTGTTTGACAAATCAAATGCAAACAGTTCTAACAGACCTGCTTAGGGTTAGAAAGACTAGCAACGCCAGACGTTTTATTCGTCCGAGGTAGACAAGAACAGGCATTAAGAATAATTTATGTACGTTTTTTATTTTCCCTCTTCACAATTTTTATTTTTAAAAGACAAATCTTAGGGTACCTGCTTTAGACAAATGCGCCATCTAAGAGGCAAGTTTGTTTTTTTAATTACGACGCAACCACTGGCTCGCGCTGCCAGTAATTACGCCGCGGTACATTCAGGGCACAGACCGTGATCACAAGATATACCGCGAATAGAAAATAGATTTTTAGAAAATAGACTTTCCATGTGAACGAAGCCTTAGTTGGATCAAGGAGTTTCAACTGTTGAAACTCCTTGGTTCGATCCCAACGAAAATTTCTTAATGATCTGCAGCTGGAAAATAGGTCTGGATACAATGATTTCAATAAAATGAAGCGATATTGTAAAACTAGATAGGGCCTATCGATGGAAAATCGTCAGCAAAATTATTTTCTTCCGATATCGTGAGGAGTGCTTTCAATTTATGTAAGGACAGTGATGTTACACTGTTAGTAAAAGCCAAATGAGAGCCCCGTTAATTTACTTCTTGTTGTTACATGATTGACATTTGATAAATGACATTTACATTCCAATTAAAAAAAAAGCTCTATGCAGCCCACATGCCAGACGTAATTATGAGATTTCAAGAAACTCCCCACTATCTATTTCAGCACGACTCTGCCGTGTCCACTAAGGTTCACGGATATACCCCGGTACATGCCACTTTAAAGTAGTCTCTGAAAGTTTTGGTGCTGCCAGCAGATACGAAAATGACAGTCAAAATAAAAAAAGTAAAGTAAAATGCACTGTGCTTAAAGATTATGTTATTCAAACTGATTTTATAACAGAGGTCGTTTAATTAACGAGAGGCGTTCTTTGTTTTTCCCTTTTATATTTAATCATGTCTTCGTTATGGAAACATGATCGTTATCTTATCATATTAGGAAAGGCAGTTTCGTAACACTACTCCCCATTGTTAGCGGTAAATAAAAGAGAAAGTTTAAAGTGACGATATAAAACAAAGCAGCCCGTTAGTAGGCTACAATGTGATTTTTTAAAAATATATTGATATAGGCCCACGTCCAAACAGATAAAGTGAACAATGCTTTTCGACAATTCTGACAAATGACAATAGCCTTTCTTTGTCAGAGAAATTGGTACCAAAAAAGAAAGAAAGAAAAAGAAAAAAAGAGGGAATACAGACACGTTAGCTATTCTGGGATTATATCGCTGAGTTTGAAAAATGATCATGTTTCGATTCAATACAGCAAACCCCCAGGTTGGAATTTGATCACTTCCAATTAATTCTCCGATCCAGCCCTCTGCACTGACTACCTCCGCTGTAACTTTATACCTTACAAAACATTGTAATTGGACATTTTAATCTTTAGTTTTAATACGGTTTCTTTTCAATTAAAAATTATCATCACTTTGTAGTTTCTTCAGAACATATTTAAAATAAATATCAATTATTTTTATTTATTCTCTTAGTTTGAATATTACGGTGTACACAATTGCTGTATAATGCTTAATGACAACTTGGTATAGTCACATACATTTACACTGTACACAAACAGCTGTAGAAAGCGGGGCAAGGATTTTATTTTTTAAAGAAAGCCGAAAGATATTTACGGGAAAGCAATATATTCGATTCACTTTTTACAGCTGCATCATTAGAAGTGTTTAAAATTGCGCCATAGCGGCTTGGAATGGGCGTGCCGCAGAAGAAGATATTTTGATATTAAAATAGATTAGATGGACTTACAGATTCGCCCAGAAGGAATGGTGGGGTTGGATCTTCCCTTTCTTAGAAGCATTTATTTGGAAAGAGTTGCGTTCAAAACCGAAATTTAAAGATTATGAACGATGCTATTCACCCTTCAAATGAACTTATATATATTTCTGCTAAGCAGCCTTTATTTTCAGAGGGATTTTAGGTAATTCTACGAATTACTTTTAACTCCTCTTTCTACTTTCGTCGGCTTTATTTTATTTGATTTCGTCCTTTTTAAACCCGAGATGATAAAACCATTTCCGTTTTCTGTGTATTATATGTAGACACAATGGGTAAATTAACATTATGATCAATGAACCTACCTAGTGA